>NC_134164.1:12102045-12424090 GCF_033958435.1 Carettochelys insculpta
AATTCTGCCACAGAGCTTGTCTGAAGAATGAGGAATTGCTGCTTGTTCAATTTATGGGACATGGAAGGAGTGTAACCATTCCCCCTCACTTTGTGGACATGCCTCCACAATTTGCCCCCACCCCCCATGCCACTTGTTTTTGTTATGGGCACATTTTTTCCATTAATGGTAATATTTTTTCATTAATGCCTTTTCTGTTGTCATCTAGCTCCCCTCCTCTCCTGCTCAGCCAATCCATGGCTGGGGCTGCTGAAGTGCTGATACTTGGTACCGGCAAGTACTGGCACAAAAAAGCACTGGTGGTAATTCATGTGACGAGCTCATTAGTCTTTCTCAGTGTTACCTTCTTTCTTCTCCTTGGTCAGACACATCATGAGGGCATCTTTCTCTTCTGTCATCTGCCATCCTAACCACATGTACTGCCCCCTGGAGACAGTTGGATTGCACTACACTTACTCCTCTTGGTTCTTCCTAGGTTCCTGCAGTTCACTATTACATCTTCTTCACGCATCACTGTTCCATATTGGCCCCAAAATTAGTCCCAACACTTGATTTTTGAAGGTATGTAGCAAGTTTTTCTGCCTTTACAGTAAGTACCAAGTCCTGATTCTATATATACCTGTGCCTCTTATAATGATCCTGCACATCTGAAGTTTGGTCTTTTTCAATAACTGTTCAGAGCTACACATTCTCTGCAGAGAAAACATTCCCACTCTCTAACCATTCACTAACTTCCTTTCTCTTAGAGTAATGGCTACATGCTCTACAGTTACTTTGCTCCTGTCTATGTCATGATTTCAGGGACAATGCCTGCTTGTGCTAACCTGCACAGCATGCACAGCATGGCACCAGTAAAATGAGTGCCCATATCCCAGTGCTCCTAAGGGTGGTATTACTGCTGATGCTCACATGGCACAGGGGTGGGTGTCAGTGTCTGTGTCAAGTTAAAAGACCTGAGCCCTGATCTTAGCATGGATGCAGCTGCATTGTTGCTAACATACGGAAGTTGGCGTTCAGTGGAGAACTCTAGGGCCATGCTGTTGAAAAGCCAGAGAAATTGCAAAGGCTTGTTGTTAGTACTGATCTTTAAATCAATAAGTTTTCTGCTTCTTTTTCAGCAGTGATCTGATCTCATTACACTCCTATTCTGTGTTGGGCTTTTTAATGCATTTTGGCGCTGAATGATCCAGAGGGCTTTTGTTGCAAAATCTTTAGATATTTTCAGAGTGAAAATTCCCCAAGGCAGCAAAGTACAATAGCATCAAGCAGGCCCATTCTTGCATGAGACAGGATGAAAGCATCCTGCTGTTCTGTGAATGAGCATTTCCACACCCGGCAGCATCAGGAACTAAGCTACATATGATAGAGTCACATATTCCTAATGCATGCCTCATCTTCCATCCCAACAGATTGCAATCTGCTCTACAGGCTTTGTGTAACAGGTCTCTTCAGTCTGTAAAATGCATTTAAGTACTGCTAGAAAACATAGTAGCAGTGCTCCTTATCAGGGCTTTGAGTTGTTAGGGCATTAGCCTGAGACTTTGAAGAACTGGGCTCAGTTCCTCTCCCACTTATGCTATATCGATGATATCTTCATCATATGGGCCCACACTAAGCAAGTGCTTGGAGAATTCCATGGGGATTTCAGTCATTTGGACCCCACCGTCAATCTCAGCCTTGGTCATTCCATGCAAGAGATCCATTTCCTGGTTACTACGGTACAAATCAACGATGGTCAAATTAATACTCTTCTGTACTGGAAACACACTAACTGCTACTCTTACCTACATGCCTCCAGCTTCCATTCAAGACATATCACATGGTCCATTGTCTGCAGCGAAGCTCTATAGTACAACTGTATCTGTTCCAATCTCACCAACAGAGATAAAAACTTTACCAAGCATTCATAAAACTTAATTACCTGGTGGGGGAAGGAAAGCAAGAGATTGACAGGGCCAGATGAATACCCAGAAGCCAGCTACTTCATGGTAGGAAGAAAAATAGCAGAACTTGTCATTACTTACAGCCCTCAACTTAAACCCCTCCAACATATCTTCGACAATTTATAACCTATACTGGAACAAGATCCCTCACTCTCAGGCTATGGCCACACAGCAAAGTTATTTCGAGATAACAGGTGTTATTTTGAAACAACTTTGTGAGCATGTACACTATGCTTTTTCAAAATAATTTTTGAATAAATTCTAAATAGTGGGTGTTATTTCAAATTTTGTAAACCTCATTGCAGGAGGAATAATGCCTATTTTGAAATAGCTATTTCAAAATAGGTGCTGTTAAGATATGGAATAGTGCGATTTTTAAATAAGTCAAAATGGCATCCAAAGGCCCTATTTTGAAATAGGCACTATGTGACATTGTCGTTGTCGTCATCATCATCATCATCATCATCAACAACAACCATGGGCTCAGCGCCCGTTGGCATCTGATACCTCCCTCACTGTTTCCTTCCATCTTTCACTGTGCAGTGCAGAGTGGCTTAGTTTCTGCAGACTAACTCCTCACCAATCTACTATATCATCTATGCATTCTCTGTGGGGTCTGCCTCTCCTGTTCGAACCGTCCATTATGCCAAATACCAGCATCTTGATTTTTGATTTATTGTTAATTCTGCAAATATGCCCAAATAGCTTTAACTTGCCTTATATAACCTTCTGCAGCAGGTTCTCTTTCAGCTGTAACTTCCTATATAATTCCTCGTTGGTGATCTTCTGCATCCATTCTATTCTCAGGATCTTTCTTTGACAACTGCTCTCAATATTCTTCTCTTTAAATCTTTCATTATCACTCATTTCACATCCATACAACATGCTGCTGAGTACATGTTTTCAAGACACTCAGTAGGCATCCTTCAGTCTGCATAGACTATGGATCGTGCCCTTTATAGTTTCAATTGAGGGCTTCATTTACAGTGTCTACTGTGACTATGAAGACCCACACGATAGTGACAGTCCTTGCTGCATCTCTTGCAGATGTGGTGGGTGTCTGGCAAGTCCTTATTGTGCTTTCTGTGCACTCGCTTCTCCTCTGCTAGCTGTCTGATCCTCATCTCGCCCTTCTGAAGGCCCTTGTGTAACCCCTGCCTCCGTCTGCTGCGGTTGTCTGCTAGTTCTTCCCAGTTGTCCAGCTCGATGTCTACCTCTCTGAGGTCTCTCTTGCAGACATCTTTGTAATGCAACTGGGGGCATCCGGGAGGTCTTTTGCCAGAGGCTAGCTCACCATACAGGATGTCTTTTGGAATCCTTCCATCATTCATCCTGTGGACGTGGCCAAGCCAGCGGAGTCGACGCTGCCTGAGGAGGGTGTGCATGGTTGGGATTCCAGCTTGCTCGAGGACGGCGGTGTTGGTCACTCTGTCCTTCCATGATATTCCAAGAATGCGCCTGAGGCAGCACAAGTGGAAGACGTTCAGCCTCTTTTCCTGGCGGGCATACAGGGTCCAAGAATCGCTGCCATAAAGAGGGTGCTGAGGATGCAGGCTCTGTAGACTTGCATTTTGGTGTGAGCGTACAGCTTGTTGTTATTCCACACTCTCTTGCTGAGTCTGGACAGAGTTGTGGCCGCTTTTCCGATCCTCCTATTTAGCTCAGTGTCCAACGACAGGGTGTCAGTGATGGTGGATCCGAGGTAAACGAACTCGTGGACGACCTCTTATGTATAGTTGTCAGTGCTGATTGATGGGGATTCAGCAACAGCCTGACTGAATACATTTGTCTTCTTTAGGCTGATGGTAAGCCCAAAGACCTTGCACGCTTTGGAGAACCGATCCAGCAGTTTTTGAAGCTGGTCTTCTGTGTGAGACACTACAGCAGCATCGTCTGCGAACAGCATGTCTCTGATGAGGACTTCTCGCACCTTAGACTTAGCTTTCAGCCTTGCAAGATTAAACAGTTTCCCATCAGATCTTGTGTGCAGCAAGATGCCCTCTGTTGAAGATCCAAAGGCATGCTTCAGGAGGAGTGCGAAGAAGATCCCGAACAATGTCGGAGCAAGCACGCATCCTTGTTTGACGCCGCTCCTGATTCTGAAAGCATCCGATAATGCACCGTTATATTGGATGGTTCCTCTCATGTCTTCGTGGAACGACTGGATCATCTTGAGTAACCATGGAGGATAGCCTATTTTGTGGAGCAGTTTGAACAGACCATCCCTGCTGACCAGACCAAAGGTCTTGGTCAGGTCGATGAAGGCTATGTAGAGTGGCTTCCTCTGCTCCCTGCATTTCTCCTGCAGCTGCCTTAGAGAGAAGACCATGTCAACGGTAGACCTTTCTGCGTGGAATTCACACTGCCATTCGGGGGGCACCCTCTCAGCAACCTTCTGGAGTCTGCCAAGGATGACGCGAGCAAACAGTTTACCAGTGACGCTTAGGAGGGAGATTCCACGGTAATTGTTGCAGTCGCTTCTGTCTCCTTTGTTCTTATACAACGTTACAATGTTAGCGTCACGCATATCCTGTGGAACCTCACCCTCTTTCCAGCACAGGCACAGTAGCTCATGTTCCAGGAGTGTGTCCGCGGCACACTTGATTACCTCTGGTGGTATACCATCCTGGCCAGGGGCCTTTCCTACTGCAATGCTGTCGATGGCTCTCTTCAGTTCATCCACAGGCGGTTCCTGATCCAGTTCATCCATTACTGGTAGGAGCTCAACGGCATCAAGGGCTGCATCAACCACAACGTTCTCGCGTGAGTACAGCTCAGAGTAGTGCTCAACCCAGCACTCCATCTGTTTGGCTTTGTCAGCGATGACTTCACCAGATTTGGATTTCAGAGGTGCCATCTTGTTCTGGGTGGGTCCTAATGCCTTCTTCATACCATCGTACATTCCTCTGAGATTACCAAAGTCAGCACAGGTCTGGATGCTGCTGCATAGCTGGAGCCAGTGGTTGTTGGCACAGCGCCTGGCTGTCTGCTGTACTGTTCTTCTGGCCGCTCTAAGGGCTTTCTGGGTACTCTGGCTCAGTGAGGGTTTGTACTCAAGGAGTGCAGCGCGCTTCTTTTCAATGACTGGAATCATCTCATCGGAGTTAGCTTCAAACCAGCAACGAAGGGTCCTGTGGCACCTTATAGACTAAAAGAAAAGTTTAGAGCATTAGTCTATTATTAGCATTATAGTCTGTTAGTCTATAAGGTGCCACAGGACCCTTCGTTGCTGCTACAGATCCAGACTAACACGGCTACCCCTCTGATAGCTTCAAACCAGTCGTTCTTGTTTCTAGCTCTTCTTCCAAACACCGACAAGGCCGTGTTGTAAACTGTATCCCTCAGATGTTGCCATTTGGATGTCACATCGGCGCCCCCAGGGCCGCTATGCAGATTTTCCTGAAGGGTCTCTCTGAACTTTTCAGCTTTCTCCGAGTTTGCCGTGTTTCCGGCATCAATGCGGGACCTTCCAGCAGGTTTAGAGCGGTACAGCTTCTTGGGTGTCAGCTTGAGCTTGGAGCAAACTAGCGAGTGATCTGTATCACAGTCAGCACTATGATAGCTGCGTGTCAGAAGGACGTTTTTGAGGTTATTATGCCTAGTGATGACCACGTCTAGTTGATGCCTGTGCTTCGAGCGTGTGTGTCTCCACGACATTCCGTGCTGTGGCTTCGTTTGGAAGAATGTGTTTGTGATGCACAGATTGTGGTACGTGCACAGTTCAAGGAGACGCTGTCCATTGTCATTAATTTTTCCCACACCAAAGTGTCCTAAGCAGGAAGGCCATGAGGCCCAATCAGCTCCAACTCTTGCATTGAAGTCACCCAAGATGTACAGTCGTTCACGAGCAGCTATTTGCACTACAGCAGCACTAAGCACGTCATAGAACTTGTCGTTTACTTCTGGTGTGGCACACAGGGTTGGAGCATAAGCGCTGATCAGGTGGACGGGACCGGCGCAAGTTTGAAGCGTGATCCGAAGAAGTCTTTCTGATACACCCATGACTAATTCCACCATTTGTAGAAGGGTGTTTCTGACAGCAAAGCCAACACCATGCTCTCCGGGTTCTTCTTGGGCTTTACTGTGCCAGAAAAACGTGTAGTCCTTTTCCTTTAGAGATTCTGAATCTGTGAATCGCGTCTCTTGCAGTGCAGCGATATCAACTCGGAGCCTCTTCAGTTCCTCGTTGATGACAGCGGTCTTTCGAGTGTCACTGATGGCCTGAAGATCTTCAGTCAAGCCGATCAGCATGGTCCGCACATTCCAGCAAGCAAGCTTGAATTGTTGATGTTTCTCATTTCTTGTTGATTTTCTTATTGGTTTGCCTGGTGCCCAAATTTCAGTCACTTGTCAGGTTCAGGAACCGTAAGCCTCACGCACCCAGCGAGGCAGGTGAACTGTGGCGGGACAGTACCCTATTGGCTGGGGGCTGCCCAGCTTGAGGCGGGCGGTGACTGTCCAGTGAGGTGCAAGGATCTCTCCCACTGTCAAAGGCAACCCCTGGCTCTCGTTCTCTACGCCAATCGAGCAAGAGCTGATAACCGGTGTCTATTGCCTCCCGTATTGATGCAATGCTGTTCAGCGATGCCAGAGCACCTCTCCGGGCGCGAGCCTGGGCACTTATTATGGAGACTCTGGGCTGCCCACACACTAGTGTCCCCCTCTCAGCTTTACTGATATAGTCCAAAGGAGAGGATAACCTCTACGTCTGGTACCAGCTCAGCTGCAGGAGTTGCCGGGACAGTGCCAGAAGTTGACACCGAACCACTTTCGGACTCCCCTCCGGATTTTCTGTCAGGGTTTACTCCCTTAGCCTTTCTCCTTCCCAGGATAACCCACAAGGCAGTGGGGTGTGGAGAATGTGGTTAAGGATCCCACTACTTCATACTTCCCTGTCACCACGAGTCACCATAGCTCCCTGTGGAGCAATGACCTCATATCCCTGGGACCCTCCTCCCCACCGTTCACCCCCCCCAGCTACCATCACCACAGGACCCTCCCCAACCCACTACCCCCATCTATTCCCATGTCCGCCCTCCTCACTGCACTGGCCCCTCTCCCCCCAGCTGCTCTCAGTGCCCCCAGGTCCATCTTCCCCCATCGCTCTTCAGGATCTTCTCTTCAGAGACTGCTTTTCTTGATAGTGCTGCCTTGCAGGGCACAGGTGGAACACCATACCTGAACAGGACAACAAACACGGGGCTCCTCCCTCGGCGAACTCCCAGAGACAAACTCCCTTCCCTGTTAGCTGCTGCCCCGTTTGCTGCTCACAGTGTTCGCTGAGCTGCCTTCTTATAGGGAGAGCTGCTAGCTGGTTAGGTCTGGCTCAAAGCCTTGCCTCCAGTCTAATCAGCCCTTGAAGGCTCACCTGCTAGGAAACTCCCCCAGTTACCACCTTGCAAACTGCTCCTCTCTGCACCACACAAGCTCAGGCACACAGGCAGCTGATCAAACTGCCCTTCTCTGCAAAGTAACATAGCTGCACAGACAGACAGACATTCACCCACCAGCTCACCACACAGCCCCCCAAATCCCACATTCACCCAAGCTCCTCTGAGACGCTTTGCCCAGAGGCAAACTCCCTTCCCTGTTAGCTGCTGCCCCTGTTCGCTGCTCAGGTTTGTTCCTAAGCTAATTGCTTTGCTTTTCCAGATCTTATCCATCACCTTCATACTCGCTCTTGCTTTCACTATTCTAGTTGCTATTTCCTTCATACAGTTTATATTATATCATAGAATCATAGAAGAGTAGGACTGGAAGGGACCTCGAGAGGCCATCGAGTCCAGCCCCCTGCCCTCATGGCAGGACCAAGTACTGTCTAGACCATCCCTGAAAGCCACCTATCTAACCTCTTCTTAAATATCTCCAGTGATGGAGATTCTACTACCTCCCTTGGCAATTCGTTCCAGTGTTTGATCACCCTGACAGTTAGGAACTTTTTCCTCATGTCCAACCTGAACCTTCCCTGCTGCAATTTAAGTCCATTGCCTCTTGTTCTATCCTCAGAGGCAAGGAAGAACAAGTTCCCTCCCTCTGCCTTATGACACCCTTTTAGATACCTGAAAACTGCTATCATGTCCCCCCTCAGTCTTCTCTTTTCCAAACTAAACAAGCCCAGTTCTTTCAGCCTTTCTTCATAGGTCATGTTCTCTAGACCTTTGATCATTCTCATTGCTCTCCTCTGGACCCTCTCCAATTTCTCCACATCCTTCCTGAACTACGGTGCCCACAACTGGACACAATACTCCAGCTGAGGTCTAACCAGTGCAGAGTAGAGCGGGAGAATGACTTCTTGTGTTTTGTTCACAACACACCTGTTAATGCATCCTAGAATCATGTTTGCTTTTTTTGCAACAGCATCACAATGTTGACTCATATTTAACTTGTGGTCCACTATAACCCCTAGATCCCTTCCTGCTGTACTCATTCCTAGGCAGTCCTTTCCCATTCTGTATAGCTGCGTCTACACGTGCATGCTACTTCGAAGCAGCGGCACCAACTTCGAAATAGCGCCCGTTGCGTCTACACGCGTCGGGCGCTATTTCGAAGTTAACTTCGACGTTAGGCGGCGAGACGTCGAAGTCGCTAACCTCATGAGGAGATAGGAATAGCGCCCTACTTCGACGTTCAACGTCGAAGTAGGGAC
Organism: Carettochelys insculpta; assembly: GCF_033958435.1. Classification (NCBI taxonomy): domain Eukaryota; kingdom Metazoa; phylum Chordata; order Testudines; family Carettochelyidae; genus Carettochelys; species Carettochelys insculpta. The sequence continues at coordinate 12,110,635 of NC_134164.1, forward strand.
CGTGTAGACGATCCGCGTCCCGCAACGTCGAAATTGCTGGGTCCTCCATGGCGGCCATCAGCTGGGGGGTTGAGAGATGCTCTCTCTCCAGCCCCTGCGGGGCTCTATGGTCACCGTGGGCAGCAGCCCTTAGCCCAGGGCTTCTGGCTGCTTCTGCAGCAGCTGGGGATCTATGCTGCAGGCACAGGGTCTGCAACCAGTTGTCAGCTCTGTGTATCTTGTGTTGTTTAGTGCAACTGTGTCTGGGAGGGGCCCTTTAAGGGAGCGGCTGGCTGTTGAGTCCGCCCTGTGACCCTGTCTGCAGCTGTGCCTGGCATCCCTATTTCGATGTGTGCTACTTTGACGTGTAGACGTTCCCTTGCTGCGCCTATTTCGATGTTGGGCTGAGCAACGTCGAAGTTGAACATCGACGTTGCTGGCCCTGGAGGATGTGTAGACGTTATTCATCGAAATAGACTATTTCGATGTCACAACATCGAAATAAGCTATTTCGATGTTGTCTGCACGTGTAGACGTAGCCTATGTGTGACACTGATTGTTCCTTCCTAAGTGGAGCACTTTGCATTTGTCCGTATTAAACTTCATCCTGTTTACCTCAGCCCATCTCTCCAGTTTATCCAGATCCTTTTGAATTATGACCCTATCCTCCAAAGAAGTTGCAACCCCTCCCAGCTTGGTATCATCCGCAAAGTTAATAAGTGTACTTTCTATGTCAATATATAAATCGTTAATGAAGATATTGAACAGAACCAGTCCTAAAACAGACTCCTGTGGAACCCCACTAGTTATACTTTTCCAGCAGGATTGAAAGCCATTAATAACTACTCTCTGGGTACGGTTATCCAGCCAGTTGTTCACCCACCTTATAGTAGCCCCATCTAAGTTGTATTTGAGTAGTTTATTGATAAGTATATTATGTGAGACCGTGTCAAATGCTTTATTAGGTATATCACATCACCGCTTCTCCCTTATCCACAAGGCTCATTATTCTATCAAAGAAAGCTATTAGATTGGTTTGACATGATCTGTTTTTAACAAAACCATGCTGGGTGTTCCCTATCACCTTACCACCTTCTAATTGCTTGCAGATGATTTCTTTAATGACCTGCTCCATTATCTTTCCTGGCACAGAAGTTAAGCTGACTGGCCTGTAGTTTCCCGGGTTATTCTTGTTGCCCTTTTTATAAATGGGTACTATATTTGCCCTTTTCCAGTCTTCTGGAATCTCTCCTGTCTCCCATGATTTTCCAAAAATGATTGCTAAAGGCTCAGATACCTCTTCTATCAGATCCTTGAGGATTCTAGGATGCATTTCATCAGGCCCTGGTGATTTGCAGACATCTAATTTTTCTAAGTAAATTTTAATTTGTTCTTTTCGTATTTCAACTTCTAAACCTACCCGTTTTTCACTAGCATTCTCTGTCAGGCATTCCTTCACATTTCTCAGTGAAGACTGAAACAAAGAAATCATTAAACATCTCTGCCATTTCCAAATTCCCTGTTACTGTTTCTCCCTTGTCACTGACCAATGGCCCTCCCCTCTCCTTGGTCTTCCTCTTGTTACCAATGTATTTGTAGAAAGCCTTCTTGTTTCCCTTTATGCTTGTAGCTAGCTTGAGCTCATTTTGTGCCTTAGCCTTTCTAATCTTGCTCCTGCACGCTCGTGTTGTTTGCCTATACTCATCCTTTGTAATTTGTCCTAGTTTACATTCCTTATACGATTCTTTTTTTAGTTTGAGATCATGCAAGATCTCCTGGTTAAGCCAAGGCAGTCTTTTGCCATGTTTTCTATCTTTCCTATGCAATGGGATAGCTTGCTTTTGGGCCTTTAATAATGTCCCTTTGAAAAACTGCCAACTCTCCTCAGCCGTTTTTCCCCTCAGTTTAGCTTCCCATAGGACCTTACCTACCAGCTGTCTGAGTTTACCAAAATCTGCCTTCCTGAAATCCATTATCTCTATTGTACTGTTTTCCTTTCTACCCTTCCTTAGAATTGTGAACTCTATGATTTCATAATGACTTTCACCCAAGCATCCTTCCACTTTCAAATTCTCAATAATTTCCTCCCTATTTGTTAAAATTAAATCTAGAACAGCTTCCCCCCGGTAGCTTTTTCAACCTTTTGGAATAAAAAGTTGTCTGCAATGCAATCCAAGAATTTATTGGACAGTCTGTCTCCTGCTGTATTAGTTTCCCAACATATACGTGGATAGTTGAAGTCTCCCATCACCATCAAATTCTGGGCCCTGAATGATTTTGTTAGCTGTTTAAAGAAAGCCTCATCCACCTCTTCCACCTGGCTAGGGGGCCTGTAGTGGATGCCTAGTAGGACCTCATCCTTGTTTTTAACTCCTCTGAGTCTAACCCAGAGAGTTTCAACCCGTCCATCTCCTACGTCCATCTCCACCTCTATCCAGGTGTGTACATTTTTAATATACAAGGCGACACCTTCTCCCTTCTTTCCCTGTCTGTCCTTCCTAAGCAGGCTGTACCCTTCAATACCAACATTCCAATCATGAGTATTATCCCACCAAGTTTCTGTGATGCCAACGATATCATAGTTGTATTCGTTTATTAGTACTTCCAATTCTTCTTGTTTATTTCCCATACTTCTTGCATTTGTATATAGGCATCTCAGACATTGATTTGGTCTTGCCTCCCAGTTTTGCCCTGGCCTTCTTTTTACTCTCCCAGTGTAGCCCATACTCCCTCCCATTTCAAGTTCATCTCCCAGGTATCCATGCTGTCCACTTACCTGCAGGCTTTGCTCCCCTGCCCCCGTCGAACCTACTTTAAAGCCCTCCTCACTAGGTTAGCCAGCCTGTGTCCGAATATGGTCTTCCCCCTCCTCGAAAGGTGAACGCCATCTCTGCCTAGCAGTCCTTCCTGGAAAAGGATCCTGTGGTCAAAGAAATCAAAGCCTTCCTGGCGACACCATCTATGCAACCAAGCATTCAGCTCCAGGATACACCTGTCTCTGCCTGGGCCCCTACCTCTGACAGGCAGGATTGAAGAGAATACCACCTGCGCCCCAAACTCCCTGACCTGTGCCCCCAGAGCCCTGAAGTCACGTTGCTCCCTAGATACATGAACTTCTCTACGTTTTCTAGTTCAATCCCATCTGCACTGATCTTCCTTCCTATTTCTGGACATTATATTTCAAAATGCATTCTTGTGTGTAGCTGTGTTATTTCGAAATAAGCTATTTCAGAATGGCTTATTTTGAAGTAACACTGTTGTGTAGACGTAGGCTCACAGGCCTTGGGTGACAGGCCTGTTCTTTTCTACAAACAGCCGCCCAACCTCAAGGAAATACTCACTAACAGCCACTCACCATACAGGAATCTCTCTGTACAGCAACCCCATTGCCAGCTCTGTCCACATATCTATAATAGAGACACCATCGCTGGACCTAAACAGATCAGCCACACCATCAGGGTTCATCCACCTGCACATCCACTAATGTGATATATGCCATCCTGTGCCAGCAATAGCCATGTACATTGGACAAACTGGACAGCCTTTGTGCCAAAATATAAGTGGATGCAAATGCAGTATCAGGAATTTGAATACACATTAACCCATAGTGGAGCACTTCAACCTCCCTGGACATTCAATGAGGGAAGGTTAACACTTTAATTTTTTGTTAAATAATTTATGTTATTTGCGCTATACAAATTGTTTTGAAATACCTTATTCTGAACTTGGTGCTGTCCAAATGGCAGTGAAGTTTGGAGTAAGGGGCTATTTCAAATGGTCCATTACCCCTTGTATGACAGGGGATAGCAGAACTGGAATAGCACTGTTTTGGGTGCCGCAAAAAGCCTTGCATACTTTTGTATCCCAAAATAGCACACACAAGCCGTTTCTACGCAGGCCACTTTTTTTGAAAGTGGCATGGTAATACACGGCCTGAAATATGCTAGAAGCGTGGCCCCCCGGGGGTCTTCCGGAAGGAAGTCCTTCTTCTGGAGGCCCCTTCTTCCCAAAAATTTTCAGGAAGAAAGGGCCTGCCAGAAGCTCCCCCAGGGCTGCTCTTCTACATGGCGTTTTGGAGTCCGGAAGAACAGTGTTCCGGACTCCAAATCACATGGCCGTACGCTAATGAGGTGCGGGGAATTTGCATCCACACCTCGTTAGCATATTTCAGGCCGTGTATTACCATGTCACTTTCAAAGAAAGTGGCCCGTGTAGAAACGGCCACAGTATAAACCTAATCTAAAGGATTTGAAAGTAGCCATTTTTCTACAAAAGGATTTTGCCACAAGATTACAGAAGGAGACATCTGAATTGGAATTAATTTGTAAGTTTGACACAGTTAACCTGGGCCTTAATGGAGATCTCAATTATCTAATGCATTACAAGGGCAATTTCCCCACCTTTGAAAGTCAGAGAAATGGCAAACATCTCACTTAACTCTTTAATTTACTTCTTCCACTGGTCCTATTAATGACAATATTTTCCCCTCGTCCTCTTCCCCATCCCTGCCTCCCTGCCATATATTCTCTGTATTCTTATTTTCTACTAAAATCTGATTAAGTGGGTCTTATCCACAAAAGCGAATGAACTAATAAATAAAATTGCTAGTCCGTAAGGAGCTACAGGACTGCTTGTATTTTATGAAGCTACAGACTAACACAGCAACCCCTCTGAGACTACAAAATTAAGTCAACAGAAGTTACATTGATTTGCAGCCGTCCCAGTAAGTGCGTCAGTCTTACATGTGAATGTGATATTCCTCTTATCGGCGGTGTGTGTCCTCCCAGGGAGCACTTGCCCTGATTTTACTGCTAGCATGGGGCATTGTGGAATGGTTTCTGAAAGAAAGCAACAGTCAATGTAAGCAACAAGGTATCCACACTGACACTGGGCTGACCCAACTACATTGATTTAAATGGGGTAGTTGTTAAGTCAGTCTATTGGGTGACAATGGTGTCTTTACAGAATCCTCCAGCCTATTGTCACCTTTCCTGTTGGACTGGATTATGAACAGGACAACAGATGGCCATGAACGAGGCATTCAGTGGACACTTTTCAAACAGCTAGAAGACATTGGTTTCACTGATGATGTCACCCTTCTTTCACACTGATATGAAAGCATGAAAGAAAAGACAAAACTGTCTCAATGACTGGACTGACGATTAACAAGGGAAAGGCCAAGACAATGAGGATCAACCAGTCCAACAACAACACCATTACACTGGGTGGGGATGAGCTGGAAGATGTGGAGCAGTTGACCTACTTAGTGAGTATTATGGGCATAAATGGAGGAACAGATAAGGATATCAATGCCAGGATAGGGAAAGCAACAGCTGCATTCAAGACTCTCCGTCCCACATGGAGTTCACAAATAATATCTGCAAAAATGAAACTGTGGATCTTCAACACAAATGTGAAGAGTGTGCTCTTGTATGGAGAGACCTGGCGTACAAAAAAGTCTACAAATCACAAGCTACAGACATTCATAAACAGATGCCTGAGGTATATCCTGTGCATCAAATGGCAAGATTTCATCACAAATGAGGAGCTTTGGAACAGAGCATGACAGGAACTAATTGAAATCAAGAGAAGAACGTGGGGCTAGCTAGACCACACTCTCAGAAACCATCATCCAGCATAATCTGTCAAACTCTCACATGGAATCTGTAAGGAAAATGCAAAAGAGGAAGACCTCGGACAATGTGAAGAAGGTCTACTGAGATTGAAGGACAGCAACTGGGACCAGCTAGAAGTTTTGTCCCAAGACAGAGTGAAGTGGAGGAGACTTGTAGATGACCTATACTCCACGTGGAGTGCAAGGGTTGAGTATTAGCAGTAGATTGGGCAATTTACAGGCAGCCATATTTTAGTGTAAATATTTACAGAGTAAGATTTATGTGGGCCTGATTCTGAAATGTGGACCAGACCATGGCATTGTGGCTTAAAAGGAAGAATGCTACCCCGAGTCCCCACTGCTACTGCTGTTGCTGCTCCATCTCCAATTTTCTTGAGGGATTATTTCCTCCAGGCACTTCTCATCAGTAAAACTTTTGTTAGTTAGGGGTGTATTTCTTCATATCAAGTTTTATTAATGAAAGAGCAGTGTAGCTATACTCTGAGTCTCCGTTACATTTCAGAGGATACACTTCAAAGGGGTATTGGTCTTTAAAGATAGGGGAGGAGGGCTGAACTTCAATTGATACGCAATTGAGTCAGTTGATTTTATGCTTTTACAACAGAGCAATACTGTATAAAATGTGGGGTCTGTTCTGAAAGCTAATGGTTGGTCACACTGTTGATCAATATCATTGTAAAGTGTATGTGTTAACACAATATAAGGAATTATAGATACTTGCTGATCTTAAGCTGTATGATCTGCCTAGACAAGAGGGAATGCCGCAAGCAAATTTACCAGAAATGAAAGCCCCATTTATGTAGAGGAGGATGAGAAAAACACAGAAAGGGGGAAAAACACAAACACACACATGGCGATAGCATAAGGTTATCCTGCCCTTGAAACAAAGACATATAAGCAAGGAGAGTATTCACTTTTGGCAGCAATCAGTGGACAGACACATAAGGCGAGAGCTCTTGCAAACTGAGAAAGATGGGTCCTTCAGCCAAAAGGGGGATTGAGGTCTCTGGAGACTGAATAAAAGTGAGAAACCTGCTTAAGCAAAGGCAATACTTTGTTAGATCAAACTTTAGACTTTTAAATGCACATTTTTTTGCTCGTGACCCTTTCTAATGTAATTCGTTTTACCTAGCATCCGTTCACCTATGTCCCATTGATACATTTGTTTTAGATTTGCTATAAACTAGCTTAGTGCTGCATTTAAAGGAAAGGGCTTTTACTACAGTAAAGTCAATAAGCCGTGATGTACTTGTTGTACCCTTTGAGAACCAAACACCATTCCTGTTCTCTGACCAGCCCAGGAGAGGGCTGAGCACTTCAGCAGTTATGAGACAATCTGGGAGGAGGAGTTTGTTGCACTCACCCTACTGGTTGCAATCAAGGCTGGTGGAAGCTAGAGTAGGCAGGGTTGGGGAACTATAAACCTTGAGATGTCTAACACACAGATGCTCAGGGTGTGACCTGTATGTTGTCATTTGCTATAAGCATCCCAGATGGGAGCAACAGGAGCAGGGTACAGGGAGGTACTCAGGGATAAGGACAGGTAGTGGCTCACAAGTCCGGGTTGCCATGACTCTGAGCATTGTCCTTGAGAGCTGAATTTCCAACACAACAAAGCAAGTCTCTTGACTGCTTTGATTGCTATGTTTTTCTTCCATCCTTTTGTTATTATTTTTAGGTAATCGGCATGGGAGTACTACATAAAGTGTACCAATTTGCTTAATCTATGTGCTAGCAACCTCCTCAAATATTTTGAGTATGACCATTCCAGTTTATTCACTTACTCCTGGGATGTTAGCTCTGTATTTCTTTTTTAAATACCCACTCAACCAATGTTAAACTGTATAGGTAGCTGTATAGGTGATTTATGTTGACCATAAGGACCTTCCATAAGTACTTACCAGTCAAGTAAATGTTTAAACTAATATGCTCTTCTAGTGAGCAGCTGATTGCCAGAATATGAAGGAAATGGTGATACCGCTTGTTCAATTAAATGTACTAGTCTTGCTTATGTTTCCGTTTGGGCTGCTGGAACTGAGATGATTTTGAGGGAGAGAACATGGGATGTGAATTCTCACACAGAGAGGCACCTATAATTCTGTGCTAATTGTGCAGTGCAAATTGCTAAAATGGCAGGCTGCCTGGGACCCGTCCCTTTCACCCGTACCCTCCAGGCAGTGGCACAGAGCAGGAGGCGTTGCTGGGCACTCTCGTGTCACTCACAGTTTGCCAGGGGCTGATACTGCAAAAAGTAGCTTGTCCTTGGAACCATCTCACCTTCTCCGGAAGTGTGACCGTGCCAGTAGACACTGTGTGGTTGCAGTGGCCTCCACAGGCTTTGGGGAAAGGAGAGGAAGATGTTTGTTTGGCTCTGCCACTTTCCAGGCTTGTGGCCCACATTTGGTAGTTTCCTTACGCAGGCCAGTTCTCCTGGAGTATGTCTACAGTGTGATGGAAAGCCTGTGGCACTGGCTGTCAGAGCTCAGGTCAAGTGAGTCAGTCTGAGGGGCTAAAATAGCAGCTGAGGTATTCAGGTTCAGACAACTTGCACTTCTCCCCTCCCACAGCATCTTAGAGGCTGAATATTGACAATGAATTTTAGAGCCCAAGCCAGTCGTTGCCATGCCACAGGTGTTCTATCACAATGTAGACCCACCCGTACAGTTTTATCTTGCTGCCTATCCTGAAGCATCTGTGCCTATTCCATGGAAAATCAATGGTAAAGTCCTAGTGGATTTTACAAAGCCTCTGACCCTTCTTCTTTTTTAGGGTCAGAACTTAGTAAGGGTTGGTCCTGTTTTGAGCAGGGGGCTGGACTCCTGAGGTCTCTTCCTGCCCTAGGATTCTGTGAACTCTGCTTGGGGTGAGGGTTTGGTTTTGTTTTTCACTTGTGCATCTAAAATTGGGGATGTGATGGTCCTCTGTGCTGGTGTGTAGTCATCGAGGAGCCTAGAGAGATGGCCTGCCACCCTGTCAGCAGGAGTGCTTGTGTCTGCCAGAAATTGACCTATCTCTGCCATTTAACAGTTCATAAACCTGCTTAGTGTCAGCATCAGAGGGGTTTGCTGTTCATAGTTTCTGTTTTGTTTTAAATAATGCACTGTCATCTCCTGCTGGACTGTGTGAACAAATGGATCCCAGAGTCCCATTCTGTGTTTGTGTAGTGCTAAGTGGGCTGTGCCTGTCCTAACACTGTGACAGAAATTACAAATGGGCTCAATGTTGCCCTCTGCTCTGTGAAGTCCTAGGGAGAGGTCTCAGAGCCAGGAGCACAAGTTAATCTGCAATTTCTGCTGTGACCAACTGTGTAGAAATGCAGCCCTTCCTTAGCTGCAATGTCAGGTGGATTGCCACTCCACCACCTCTGTTTCGAGGCATCCCTAAAGCCCTCCTGTGATGAGGTTTACAGGGATGCTGGAATAGTGCTCTCATTATCTCAAAAACTTTTCAGACAATGGGTGCATTGAGTTTACTCAGGTAGCTATTTCAGGATATCTTCTTATCCTAAAATAGCACCTGCCTTGTAGACATAGCCTAAGTTCCAGTGCCTGGCACTGCAATCTCCTTCTGGCCAGACTATATCTCTCACAATACAGCGCGGTCTCTGCTCCTGGTGAAGGTGGTGGAATCCCCTCCTCTACAGCACTGGAAAGTTCCCACATTTTCTTATATCGTTTTACCCCCAAAATAAGCTGTTGAACTTGGCTAACTGGTATATGTCAGTCTTTGCCTATCTCCATCCTGGGGAAGATGGTGAGTAGAAGAAACACTGTCTCACCCCTCTTGAAATGAAGAGTATTTTAAACCAGCAGGTAGTAGGTGGAGTCAGTGCCACATTTATGTCTGTTTTTTAAAAAGTAATTCGCAGATCTCTGCATTTTTCTGTAAAGGAAAACCATAACTGCCAGTTGTCAGCTTCTCTGTCCCTTCTACACTTTGATTATAAATAGTAAAGTAAAAGTACCTTTTAGTCTATTATTTTGATTGGGTTTCATCACCTCTTGAATCTGAGCCTGGCTTGGAACATTGGTTTGGTTTGACATGCCGCAGGGTCTGTATCTGTCTCTCTAGGCACTAGAAAGAATTGTGTTTTGAGTTATAAATTGCACATCTTGGAGACAGCTATAACTTGCATTTTAATTTCAGTGAACACACATTTTCTTCCTCTAGGCAGTATGTAGGAAGGGTTATTATGTCACTTAAAACCATTTTACAAATTTAGAACTTGTTTGTCTTTGGATTTAAACATGGATTTTCAGATGAGCTGTCAGAAGTAGCTAGTGAAAATCTGGCATTTCATAGATGACTTTCAAGGGAGGTGTTTGTGAGTTTCCTAGTCTGCCCTTGTTTTTTGTTGTTGTTTATTTAAAATTAGAAGTACTGCTGCTATACTCAGGAAGATGTTAGCAAAAACAGGCCTTTTTCTCCAACCCTAACTCCCCCGCTACGAACAAGTGCTCTCCTGTTGGGGTTATTGGCTCCTCCTGTTGTAAGTGTGGGAACCAGCAATGCAGGGAGCGTGCAGCTCCCTTAGGTTTTACATAGGGCTCTGGCCACTGGACTCAGGCCTGGGCTCCACTCCCAGCACTAGGCCCTGGCTACTGGCCCTGCACGTAGAGCTCTGCTACTGGCCCCATACCTGGGGCTCTGGGCCTGCTCCCAGCTGTGGCTCGAGTCTTGACCTCTTTATCCCATCCATGTCTGCCCCACTTTGTGCAGCCTCAGCCTTACTCCCAGCCCAGCCTGGAGGGTGGGGGAGGGAAGAGGAAAGGAGGAGCTCAACACCAACACTATAAACACTGTTCTACTGCCGTTGCTTATCATTCCTCAGCTTAATGTCCCAGTGTTGGGACCTTGAATGAGAAGGAAAAAGTCCACTGAAAACTCTCCTCCCAATTATCATTTGTAACACAGCTGGGGGATGCAGGAAGCTCCATTCCATGAGCAGTTACTCCAGGGTACTGAGATTTTAGTGGGCTTGGATTTGGCAATTGTTCTTTAACTGCTGTTATAAATTAAGGTTGATCACTTCTTCGACCATTTGTAGGGAAGCGCTGGCTCACTGCATAAGGCAGTGGATACAGACTCAAGCCCTTTGTGCCAGTCTGTTCTGTTCAATTTCATGTGCTGCCCTCCCCACTGTAGTCTCTGACTGTTTACTAGTCCTGCAGCACACAACGCCTGATGTCTGTCACGGGTTGGCCACTGTCTCCCTGTCCTCCGCTGTGGGAAAAGTGTTTGTACAGGGCATTGATTTATTTGGATGGTTTTAATCTATGCCAGTGGTTCCCAGATGGGAGGGTTGCATTCTCCCTTACTACTGTCCATGCCTCACTTGTCAGGGAGAGACATAAACAGGAGTAAGGAGCCAAGGCTGTGGCTGGGCTTGGTCTGGAGCAGGCTTGATGACCTCTGGAGGTCCCTTCCAGCCCTAGGATTCTATGTTCGCAAGTGAGGTGAAAGACTTAGAACATGGATTGGATATTAGCAGCCCTCTGACAAGGCCAATTTGCAGGACAGTCAGCTGCACAATCATGAGTTTTGGAAGAAGGCTACAAAGGTTGTAGACTCTGAATAGGGAAGTGGAAAGAAAAAGTAACTAGTGTACTGTCTGGAGTGTAGTCCTTGTTCATTAAATAGACTAGTCTGATGTCTATGTCTGCTTTCCTATAATTTTCACTAATACAGCTTTTCTTCTTGCTTTATGTTAAAATGTCCTAATTAGAATAAAAAATGGAACAAAAAACAAAAACAAAAAAACCTCCAGAAAACACCAAAAAAACCATCATTGTATGTGGACCATCTCTAGGTAAACCTAAACCAAGTCCCTTGCTAGTGCAGACTAGCCTTCTAGCTCTGGAGGGTTTAACTGGTTGATCACTTATTAAAGAAGGATTTTCACTTTGGGGAAATAACTTCTGATAAAACATTTTTTATAAATGTTTTATTATTTTTAAGTTGCCTTTGCTCTGATTGGACAGCTCCATTTTTACATGCTGTTTTGTCCTTTCCCAGTTTTCACTTTTCACTAGCTATCGCATTAACATATGATAATAACACTGGGCATAGAGAAATGATCAGATTATTTGTTGTACATAAATTAACAGATGTTTCTGGCCTTTGTTCAGGTTTGTGACTTACTTGTGTGTAATTTGATCCTAGAACATGTGCTTGTTATTTGTGTGCATTTGCTGTATCATTGACTGGAATCACAATTAGCTTTAGTTGGTTCATGTGATGTTTGCTTTCACTGGTTGTTATGAATGAAGAGTAAAGTGCTCTTTGATTGGAGGACTGGAGTTTTAGAAATAGGGAAACTTTGAATAGTGAGTAGTAAATGTTGCATTTTCCAGTACTGTTGTTCATATGAATACTCATTGTTGCTAACAAATATATGACATATTGGGGATTTACATGTTTTCAAGAATCCAGCAGCCATACGAGTACACAGCAGTGCCAAGTCTCACAATTTTATTGCGAGTCTTGTGATATTTGGTGGGAGTTTTTAGGCTACGGCCCTACAGCCAACTTATTTTCTGATAATAGCTGTTATTTCGAAATAACTTTGCTGTTGTCTACACTAAGCACATGCTATTTCAAAATAATGTCAAAATAGCAGGTGCATTATTTCCACATCTGTAAACTTCATTGCAGGAGGAATACTGCCTATTTTGAAGTAACTGTTTGGAAATAGGTGCTGTTAATACACAGGATAGTGCCTATTTCAAAATAGCAATGTCTTAACAGCACCTATTTTGAAATAGTTATTTTGGAATAGGTGCTATTTTGAAGTAAGCTCTATGGCTGCATCTATTCTGCCCCTCCCTTTTGGAAAGGGCATGCAAATGCAGCAGATCAAAAATGCTAATGATGCACTGATATGAATATTCAGTGCTTCATTTGCATATTGGCAGCCACTCACCGTATCAAAAGTGCTGCTTTCAAATGCAAAACAGTCATGTAGAGAGGTTTCATTTGAAAGCACCCTTCTTTCTGAAAAAAATGGGAAGAAGGGTGCTCTCAAAAGCAGGGCTTCCTTTCGAAGGAACCCCTCTACACACCTATTTTGCATTTTGAAAGCAGCACTTTCAATGTGGTGAGTGGCTGCTGTTATGCAAATGAGGTGCTGAATATTCATATCAATGCCTTATTAGCATTTTCAATCCACTGCATTTACATGCCCCTTCCAAAAGGGAGGGCAGTATAGATGCATCTGATGTGTTCAGACTATGTATTTTGAGTGTAACAGTCCTATTTTGAAATAGCTATTTTGGCCTTTTCCAGGAGCAAAAATAGCTGTGTAGACATTTGAGGAATTATGATTCTTCCAGAAGTGGGGTTTTCTTCCAAGGGAGTCCTATCTACATGGCTGTTTTTGCTTCCAGAAAAGGCTCTTCCAGAAGTGAGATTGCACTAGAGTATGCAAATGAGGTGCAAGATATGTATATCCAGAACTTATTTGAATTTTTGCTGTCGCTCATTAACATGCCCCTTCTGGAAGGGCAGGGCTGTGTAGATGCAGTAGTAGGCATCCTTCAGTCTGCATAGACTATGTATCGCGCCCATTAAAGTTTCAATTGAGGACTTCATTTACAGCGTCTATTGTGACTATAAAGACCCACACGAGAGTGACAGTCCTTGCTGCATCTCTTGCAGATGTAGTGGGTGTCTGGCAAGTCCTTATTGTGCTTTCTGTGCACTCGCTTCTCCTCTGCTAGCTGTCTGATCTTCAACTCGCCCTTCTGAAGGCCCTTGTGTAACCCCTGCCTCCATCTGCTGCGGTCGTCTGCTAGATCTTCCCAGTTGTCCAGCTCGATGTCTACCTCTCTGAGGTCTCTCTTGCAGACATCTTTGTAATGCAACTGGGAGCATCCGGGAGGTCTTTTGCCAGAGGCTAGCTCACCATACAGGATGTCTTTTGGAATCCTTCCATCATTCATCCTGTGGACGTGGCCAAGCCAGCGGAGTCGACGCTGCCTGAGGAGGGTGTGCATGGTTGGGATTCCAGCTTGCTCGAGGACGGCGGTGTTGGTCACTCTGTCCTTCCATGATATTCCAAGGATGCGCCTGAGGCAGCACAAGTGGAAGACGTTCAGCCTCTTTTCCTGGCGGGCATACAGGGTCCAAGTCTCGCTGCCATAAAGAGGGTGCTGAGGATGCAGGCTCTGTAGACTTGCATTTTGGTGTGAGTGTACAGCTTGTTGTTATTCCACACTCTCTTGCTGAGTCTGGACAGAGTTGTGGCCGCTTTTCCGATCCTCCTATTTAGCTCAGTGTCCAACGACAGGGTGTCAGTGATGGTGGACCCGAGGTAAACGAACTCGTGGACAACCTCTAACGTATAGTTGTCAATGCTGATTGATGGGGATTCAGCAACAGCCTGACCGAGTACGTTTGTCTTCTTTAGGCTGATGGTAAGCCCAAAGTCCTTGCACACTTTGGAGAACCGATCCAGCAGTTTTTGAAGCTGGTCTTCTGTGTGAGACACTACAGCAGCATCGCCTGCGAACAGCATGTCTCTGATGAGGACTTTTCACACCTTAGACTTCGCTTTCAGCCTTGCAAGGTTAAACAGTTTCCCATCAGATCTTGTGTGCAGCAAGATGCCCTCTGTTGAAGATCCAAAGGCATGCTTCAGGAGGAGTGCGAAGAAGATCCCGAACAATGTCGGAGCAAGCACGCATCCTTGTTTGACGCCGCTCCTGATTGTGAAAGCATCCGATAATGCGCCGTCATATTGGATGGTTCCTCTCATGTTTTTGTGGAATGACTGGATCATCTTGAGTAACCGTGGAGGACAGCCTATCTTGTGGAGCAGTTTGAACAGACCATCCCTGCTGACCAAGTCAAAAGCCTTGGTCAAGTCGATGAAGGCTATGTAGAGTGGCTTTCTCTGCTCCCTGCACTTCTCCTGCAGCTGCCTTAGAGAGAAGACCATATCAACGGTAGACCTCTCTGCACGGAATCCGCACTGCGATTTGGGGTACACCCTCTCAGCAATCTTCTGGAGTCTGCCAAGGATGACGCGAGCGAACAGTTTACCAGTGATGCTTAGGAGGGAGATTCCATGGTAGTTGTTGCAGTCGCTTCTGTCTCCTTTGTTCTTATACAACGTTACAATGTTAACGTCACGCATATCCTGTGGAACCTCACCCTTTTCTGGGTACGTCCGCACAGCAGCCTCATTTCAAAATAAATTATTCCATTAGAGCAATTCAAGAATAGCTTATTTATAAATAAGGCTACTACGTACAAAAATGCATTTTGAAACAGCACTTAGCTATTTCAAAGTACAGCATCTACACAAATAGAGCCTATTTCAAAATACAGCCATTGGACACATTAGCCGTGTCTACACGTGCACGCTACTTCGAAGTAGCGGCACTAACTTCGAAATAGCGCCCGTCACGGCTACATATGTTGGGCGCTATTTCGATGTTAACATCGACGTTAGGCGGCGAGACGTCGAAGCCGCTAACCCCATGAGGGGATGGTAATAGCGCCCTACTTTGACGTTGAACGTCGAAGTAGAGACCGTGTAGTCGTTGCGCGTCCCACAATTTCGAAATAGCGGGGTCCGCCATGGCAGCCATCAGCTGAGGGGTTGAGAGACGCTCTCTCTCCAGCCCCTGCGGGGCTCTATGGTCACCGTGTGCAGCAGCCCTTAGCCCAGGGCTTCTGGCTGCTGCTGCTGCAGCTGGGGATCCATGCTGCATGCACAGGGTCTGAAACCAGTTGTCGGCTCTGTGTATCTTGTGCTGTTTAGTGCAACTGTGTCTGGGAGGTGCCCTTTAAGGGAGCGGCTTGCTGTTGAGTCCGCCCTGTGACCCTGTCTGCAGCTGTGCCTGGCACCCTTATTTCGATGTGTGCTACTTTGGCGTGTAGACGTTCCCTTGCAGTGCCTATTTCGATGTGGAGGTGCGCAACATTGATGTTGAACATCGACGTTGCCAGCCCTGGAGGACGTGTAGACGTTATTCATCGAAATAGCCTATTTCGATGTCGCCACATCAAAATAGGCTACTTCGATGTAGGCTTTACGTGTAGACGTAGCCATTATGGCTTATTTCGAAATAGGCTCTATTCCTTGTCTTAAAAGCACCTATTTTGAAATGGCAGTTCCACTGTGGAGACACTAGGGCTTTGTCTACACTTGCATTCCTGTTTCGAACGAGGCATGCAAATGACAAAATCAAAAATGCAAATGAGGTACAGATTTACATATCTGACACCTTATTTGCATATACTTTCAAAAAAAGAAAAGCCGTGTATATGCAGCTCTTTTGAAAGTAAACCCATCTTCGAAAGATCCCTTCTTCCCATAAAAAATAGAAAGAGGAATGCAAGTGTAGACACAGCCTAGGATAGTTATTTCAAAATAACGTTGCTGTGTAGATCTAGCCTAAATGTTCCAGCTCCAAAAGGCAAATAAAACAGAACCCAACATCTGTTGCTTTTTAAATCTTGTATTTAAACCAATCTCCTGATTTTTGGGAAATTGACTTGTGATTTTTGTTTTGTGAAGGTGGCCAGACTAGAAACCTCAATTATATTTTCCATTAGGAACAGGGAGGTAAATGTGCCACTCTTTCTAGTGTAGGTATTTAAATTTGTCTTTTGCTTTGTCTACACTACACAGCTTTTTGTGACTCAGCTGTGTCAGCACGGCCACGTGCCCACAAGCTGGGCAGTGTAAATACTGTTCTTTGGCACTTTTGCACTGTTTGCGCTAGCACTTTTCCTTTCCTCCCAAGAGCTCAGTGCAGCTGTGGTGGAGGGTGGGGGATAGACAAACACACTGATTAAGCAAAGAGAGTGGACATCTTGAACACTTCCTATTACTGGAGGAAGGTATCCTCTCTTATTGCTGTGTCCCTTCAAGGGTAGGATTAAAAATATACATTACACCTTTGTGTCAATATAGAGTGTGTTGAGATGGCAGAAGTGTAATTCACATTGTGTTTATTGGAAAAGCAGCCGTGTGTGAACAACTCCCAGGTGCATGATATTTTGCATAGCTTGAATGAATCCTTGTTGAGTAAGAATCCAATCAAAAGAAGCCTCAAGGTCAAGAGCCAACTGTTGTGTGCAGACCTTCAACTATTGTATGCAGAATGCTTCTCTCTGCTTCCTTAGTCTGGCCTGCTGAATTCTTTTCTGCACCAGTAGGTTCTGTGCCCTTAAAGGTCTCCTATTTCTGACCCAAGGGAGGAGATGGAAACAGACAAGAAATATGTTAAATGAAAACATGTATTTCACAGGCAACAGGATATGGGGAAGTCTGGCAGATGAATTCCCACGAGTCCTCTGGGAGTACATCGGATTCAAACTCAGGTATTTGTATTCTTCTGAGATTAGAGACAAGAGAATGTCCACCTGGAAATGGGCAGTAGTGGAAGCACAATAGCATGGGCTGTGCTGCAGTGACATCTCAGATGAGAAGGTCTCAGAGGCACTATTTAAAAAAAAGTGTTCACTTCTTCAAAACATTGTTTGTTTTCAACTCACTCCTTTTTTTTCCTGTAAAGAGGATCACACTTAATATACTAAATGATTACATCCAAATATATGTGGCTTCAGATGTTTCCTGTGGAGCTCTGCTGTACTTGCATTTTTTGTGATTCTGCAGCCCTGGTTGCTTTGGGAGGAGGTGTGTTACATGGAGCTCTCTCTTTTCTCTCTCTCTCTCGAAGGTGTTTACAAAATATGGGAAATGTTACATGTTTAACTCAGGAGAAGATGGGCGACCCCTGCTTACCACAGTCAAAGGTGGGACGGGCAATGGACTGGAGATCATGCTGGACATACAGCAGGATGAATATTTACCAATTTGGGGAGAAACAGGTAAGACCCAATGTTAACTCTTTTTCTGTGATGCTGAGCCTTGGCTGCAAATATGCTGTTGTAGGTTTGCGTGTGGCACTGTCATATTCTATGGGATTCCCTCTCTCATAAGAAGCTAGGCTTAAATTTAACAGTTCTTGAGCTCCAGTGAGAGCTTTCATCTTTTGCAATAGCAGTTTAAGCTTCAAAGTTATCTTGGCCATCTCAAACTCAAGGACATAAGTGAGTGACGTGGTTCTTGGTGAAAACTAAGCTGTCAGCCTGTAAGCATTCCCAACCTGCTTGGTTGTCTTCAAGCTGCTCCATTACTCCTGTAGCCACAATGAACATTCAGAGCCTGTGGACATGTTTGACTTCTGCATCAGGTTCTGGAGGCTGCAGAAGGGTTTCAGAATCTCAGTCAGATATCTTGAAAAAGGGCAAGAGCTCAGTGTGAATTCATTGTATATAGAAATCTAGACTGTCACTACACCCACTGGGGGAGTCCACATAGAATTCTTCTTCTTTTGGTGTTGGTAGGGGGGAATCAAGTGAGTCATGTCACATTTCTGATGGACACCCTAGAATCCTCCAGGTATCATGTCACTGATGTATTTGCAACTCTGGCTTATTGGGCTGAGCCTCCCAGTGCTATTCATGCACTATATGATTCCAGGGCTGCATTCTTTTCAAGCTCATTTTGGTGGTCTGTGGAATGGACTCCCCCAAGAACTAAGGACCATCCCAAACCTCATTATATTCCACTACTAGAAGCTCAAGGCACATTTATTTGACTTGCTGTCTGTAACATAATCCCATGGCAATATATATGAAACAGGTAAACACATAGGGTGCGTCTACACTAGCCAGCTACTTTGAAGTAGCTGGCACAATGTTGAAATACCACATATCGCGTCTACACGCACCATGTGCAATTTTGACATTGAAATCAAAGTTAGGCGGTGAGACGTCGAAATCGCTATTCCCATCTGAAAATGGGAATAGCGCCCTACTTCGACGTTCATCGTTGAACTAGGGTATGTGTAGACGATCCGTGTCCTGCTACTTCGAAATAGCGGAGTCCTCCATGGTGGCCATCAGCTGAGGGGTTGAGAGACATTCTGTCCAACCCCTGCAGGTCTCTATGGTCACTGCGTGCAGCAGCCCTTAGCCCAGGGCTTCTGGCTGCTGCTGCTGCAGCTGGGGGTCCATGCTGCATGCACAGGGTCTGCAACTGGTTGTCGGCTCTGTGGATCTTGTGCTGTGCAGGGCAAGTGTGTCTGGGATGGCCCTTTAAGGGAGCAGCTTGGGGCTTTGCTGGCCCCTTATTTCGATGGGGAGCACTTGTGTGTGTGGATGCTTCACATTTTCTTCTGGGGCGGCTCCTTTCGATGTTCCCTGTCTCTACTTAGACGTTGAACTTCGATGGCACCAGCCCTGGAGGACGTGTAGATGATACGCATCGAAGTAGCCTATTTCGATGTTCTTACTTCGAAATAGGCTACTTCGACGTAGTGTGATAGTGTAGACGTAGCCATACTGTATTAAAACAAGATATTTCACTCCCTGTGTTCCTCTCTCTGGGCAGAGGATGACAGAAGAAAATCAATCACAGATCCGTAGTCATGTGATTCAATCTGTTACTGGAGGGTACTAAGGCGATGAGTGCGGTATGAAAAAATCTGTAGAAACCCAGTCTGTGTGGAAGCCACTTGTGAAGAGTAGAGAGTTATGTAGACAAAACAGGGGTTTGGTAGATAGAACTTGTGGAGTGTCTACACACAAAATGGCCGTTTCTGCACAGGCCACTTCCTGTGGAAGTGGCATGCTAACACACAGAGCGAAAGATGCTAATGAGGCATGTATGCAAATTGCCCACACCTCATTAGCATAACGTCACGTGATTTGGAGTCCGGAAGACTGTTCTTCTGGATTCCAAAACGCTGTGGCCCGGGGGTGGAGGGGGATCCAAATTACGGGACATTATGCTAATGAGGTGCAGGGAATTTGCATCCGTGCCTCACTAGCATCTTTCACTCCATGTATTAGCATGCCACTTCTGTAGGAAGTGGCCTGTGTAGAAATGGCCAATGTGTTCTGTTGACAGAAACTGTTGACAGAAAAGCCCCCGGGGGCTGTTTTGTCAACAGAGCGGAACAAAAGGTCAATTTGCTTTTATGTGTAGATGTGATGTGTTGACAGAAGTTTGTCAGAACATCTCTTCCGACAGTAACTTCTGTACAGAGGTGCTTCTAGGGTAGACATGGCCCCTGACTTCAGAGTTTCTTCTTCCTGGAAGCTTCTTCCTTCACCTGTGCAGTGGATATAGATCAGTGTATGTTACACTGTATATTTTAATGAGGAAGGCGCTCAATAATTAAGCTAGAGATAGTGGAGTTCATGAAAGGAATCTGCCTTTAAATTTTAGAGGAATAGATTTGAAAAATTGGTTACTTTTCCCATAGCTGCCAAGGTTATAACTTTGTTATTCTCGTTCCAAAGCAATTGTTTGTTATACCTACAGCAGATCATTTCCCTGTGCTTCTCAGATTTCTCTGCAGTGTTGGAATAATTCACAGAGGTGCTGAATGTGATTCGGGGTTTTGTGTAAAGTTATCACCAGCAGTCCCTATTGTAACAGCTCCTTGTTTCCCGTTTGTTAAACACAAAGAACAAAGACATTTGAAACATTCAAAGTTCAGGGATCTTTTGATGTGAAGTTTACCGAGTTCAATTTAGTCCTATAGAACCTTTCAAGAGACAAGATATGGTTCTCAGTATTTACATCTTGTTAAAGGACAGCGTGAATTGTTGGTGGGGGAACATGGCACAGTCATTTTTACATTATCACTTTTGGATGGTTTGCATTGAAGTCCCTCCCTATTTCTTTGAAACACAGAAGGAAAAATGGATGCACACACAGAAGACAGTGGAAAGAAAAAGGAAAATTTTTGTCTCCTTCTCTCTTAAAATCACACTGCTGGGAAATACAGGCACATCACACAGCCCTGTTAGCAACTCTGAGGCTGTGGCAGTTGGACTACAAGCATTTTCTTTCTTCCTTTCTTTCTTTCTTTCTTTCTTTCTTTTCCTCATTACAGCAGAGTTACAAAAGGTGGCTTTACCTTAGATGGTTAACCAAGCCTTCTATTACACAGAAAGCAAAGAAAGTACAGAGAAGGTGAGAAACAGGGGTTCATCAAAAGAATATAATGGTTAATTCCCAGGTGTTGTTCGAGATGCTGCTATACCCAGTGGAGGTGCTAAGGATGTCAGTTGGAGCCCTGTCTCTGATCCAGAGTTCATTGGGATGAGAATAATGGGTCCTGGCTGGAGGTGGCAGTAGTAGCCATGATGGTGAAGCCCATTCTTTTTCCAGCTATTCATGCCACAAGCTGAGTTTAAGCAAGTTGCTGAGTGACACTCCCCCTCCCACATATGACTTGTCCAGAAAGGGACAGCAGGCTCATCCCATTCATATTAGCCAGTGAAAACTCAGGTCAGGTGATTTCATACAGGCTGTCAACTCTTGAGGTTTAACTGTGAGACTCCCAGTGGCTGGTGTGTTTGCAAAAGCCCCACCTCCTGTAGTCCTGGGATTAGGTGAGAATCCCAAAGTTCATTTAAAAGAAAGTAAATTTCTGGCCTTCCTGGTTTCAGAGAAAAACTTGAAAATGTTACCCAAGTGTGAGGTAAGGGCTCTGAAAACAATACAACAATCCCAAATTTGTTAGTTTTTTAAAATATCAGATTTCTGAGGCCCGGCTTATGGGCTGTGGTTACACTAGTGAGCTTTTCCGACCAAACCTTAGTGTTGTCGACAAAACTGGTGAAACATCCACACACAGAATTGATTTTCTTGACAGTTTGTTGACAAAACTCAACACTCCCACCAGCAGTGTTCCGCCTCTCAGCCATGAGGCATAACGCTGCTGTCAACAAAAAAGCTGTGTAGATGCTTTGGGGATGCGGGGTAGGGGCTTCTTCTGACAGACAGAGCATCCAGAGCAATGGGCAGCACTGTCTGCTGTGCTTTCAGGTGCCTATTCTGTCAGAGGAGCAGATGGTCCATGTGGCTGGTCTGTCAACAAAGTGGAGTGCTCTTTTGATTGGCTTCTGTGTGTGTGCCTGTGCTCGGTCAACAGAAGTTTGGTCAGGACATCTCTTCCGACGGTGACTTCTCTCGACAGTTTGCTGAAGTGTAACTGTAGCCAGGGTGTCCGAGCACTTGTGCTCAGCAAAACTGCACTTCTTTTAGTTTCTAGAATCTCTGTTTGTTGCTAAGCCAGAGGAAAAACCATTTCACTAGGCAGGTGGTGAAGCCCTGTGAAGAGTAACAAGGAGGGTTTCTATAGGCATGTTAACAATAAACAGGTTATCAGAGAAGGTGTGGGGCTGTTACTGGATGAGGGAGGTAACCTAGTGACAGATGATGTAGGAAAAGCTGAAGTTCTCAATGCTTTTTTTCTCTCAGTCTTCACGGACAAAGTCAACTTCCACATGACGGTCCTAGACAATGCAGTATGGGAAGGTGGAGGGCAGCCATCTGTGGGGAAGGAACAAGTTGTGAGCTATCTAGAAAAACTAGATGTACACAAATTGATGGGTCTGGATTTAATGCACCCAAGGGTACTGAGGGAATTGGCAGAGGTCATTGCTGAACCTTTGGCCATTATCCTTGAAGACTCTTGGAGATCAGGGGAGATGATACTGGATGACGGGAAGGAGGAAGACATAGTGCCCATCTTTGAAAAAGGAAAGGACAATCCAGGGAACTATAGGCTGGTCAGCCTTACCTCAATCTCTGGGAAAATAATTGAGATAATCCTCAAGAAATCCATTTCGGAGCACTTGGAAGAGGGGAAAGTGATCAAAATTAGCCAACGTGGATTCACTGGGGCAAGTCCTGCCTGACCAATCCGATTAACTTCTACGATGAGGTAACAAGCTCTGTGCACACGGGGAAGTCAGTGGATGTGATATACCTTGACTTCAGCAAAGCTTTTGATACAGTCTCCCACAACATTCTTGTCCATAAGTTAAGGAAATATGGATTGGATCATTGAACTATAAGATGGATAGAAAGCTGGCTTGATGGTCAAGCCCAATGGGTAATGGTCAATGGCTCAATATCTGGATGGCAGTCAGTTTCAAGCAGAGTGCCACAAGGCTTGGTTCTGGGGCCGGTGTTATTCAACATTTTTATTAATGACCCGGATGAGGGGTTGGATTGCACACTCAGCAAGTTTGTGGATGACACAAAACCAGGGGGAGAGGTAGATACGTTGGAGGATAGAGAGAGAATCCAGAGTGATGTGGATAAATTGGAGGATTGGGCCAAAAGAAATCTGATGCAGTTCAACAAGGAGAAGTGTAGAGTCCTGCACCTGGGGCAGAAGAATCCCAAGCATTGTTATAGGCTGGGGACCAACTGGCTCAGCCGCAGTATGATGAAAAGGGAACTAGGGGTTTTGGTGGATGAAAGGCTGGATATGAGTAAACAGTGTGCCCTTGTCGCCAAGAAGGCTAACAGTATACTAGGGTGCTTTAGGAGGAGCATTTCAAGCAGACCTAGAGAAGTAGTTGCTCCCCTCTATTCGGCACTGGTGAGGCCACATCTTGAATATGGCATCCAGTTTTGGGCACCCAGTATAAAAAGGATGTGGATTTGCTGGAGCAGGTTCAGTGGAGGGCAAGAAAAATGATTGAGGGGACAGAGCACAAGACCTATGAGGAGAGGCTGAGGAATTTGAGCTTGTTTAGTTTACAGAAGAGAAGACTTAGGAGTGATTTAATAGCAGCTTTCAACTTCCTGAAGGGGAGCTCTAAAGAGGAGGGTGGGAAACTGTTCTCAGTGGTGTCAGATGGCAGAGCAAGAAGTAATGGTCTGAAGTTGAAAAGGGAGAGATTTAGTTTAGATATTTAAGAACATAAGAATGGCCATACTGGGTCAGACCAAAGGTCCATCCAGCCCAGCATCCCATCTGCCGACGGTGGCCAATGCCAGGTGCCCCAGAGAAGGAGAACAGAAGACAATGATCAAGTGATTTATCTCCTGCCATCCATCTCCTGCCCTTGTTCTGAAGGCCAGGGCACCATACTTTATCCCTGGCTAATAGCCATTTATGGACCTAACCTGCAAAAATTTATCAAGCTCTTTTTTAAACCCTAATAGAGTCCTGGCCTTCACAGCCTCCTTGGGCAAGGAGTTCCACAGGTTGACTGTGCGCTGTGTGAAGAAAAGTTTCCTTTTATTAGTTTTGAACCTATTACCCATCAATTTCATTTGGTGTCCCCTAGTTCTTGTATTATGGGAAAAGGTAAATAATTTTTCTATATTCACTTTCTCCACACCATTCATGATTTTATATACCTCTATCATATCGCCCCTCAATCGCCTCTTTTCCAAACTGAAAAGTCCCAGTCTCTCTAGCCTCTCCCCATATGGGACCCGTTCCAAGCCCCTAATCATCTTAGTTGCCCTTTTCTGAACCTTTTCTAATGCCAATATATCTTCTTTGAGGTGAGGAGACCACATCTGCACGCAGTACTCAAGATGTGGGCGTACCATAGTTTTATATAGGGGAAGTATGATATCTTTTGTCTTATTATCTATCCCTTTTTTAATAATTCCTAACATCCTATTTGCCTTACTAACTGCCGCTGCACACTGTGTGGATGTCTTCAGAGAACTATCCACTATAACTCCAATATCCCTTTCCTGATCTGTCGTAGCTAAATTTGACCCCATCATGTAGTACGTGTAATTTGGGTTATTTTTTCCAACATGCATTACCTTACACTTACCCACATTAAATTTCATTTGCCATTTTGCTGCCCAATCACTCAGTTTGCTGAGATCTTTTTGTAGTTCTTCACAATCCCTTTTGGTTTTGACTGTCCTGAACAACTTGGTGTCATCTGCAAACTTTGCCACCTCACTGTTTACCTCATTTTCTAGATCATTGATGAACAAGATGAACAGGATCGGTCCCAGGACTGACCCCTGGGGAACACCACTAGTTACCCTCCTCCATTGTGAAAATTTACCATTTATTCCCACCCTTTGTTTTCTGTCTTTTAACCAATTCCCGATCCATGAAAGGATCTTTCCTCCTATCCCATGACCACCTAATTTACATAAAAGCCTTTGGTGTGGGACCGTGTCAAAGGCTTTCTGGAAATCTAGGTATATTATGTCCACTGGGTGCCCCTTGTCCGCATGTTTATTAACCCCTTCAAAGAATTCTAATAGATTAGACAGACACGACTTCCCTCTGCAGAAACCATGCTGACTTTTGCCCAACAATTCGTGCTCTTCTACGTGCCTTGCAATTTTATTCTTTACTAGTGTTTCTACTAATTTGCCTGGTACTGATGTTAAACTTATCGGTCTATAATTGCCAGGGTCTCCTCTAGAGCCTTTTTTAAATATTGGCGTTATATTGGCCGTCTTCCAGTCATTTGGTACCAAAGTGGATTTAAAGGATAGGTTACAAACCACTGTGAATAACTCCGCAATTTCACATTTGAGTTCTTTCAGAACCCTTGGGTGAATACCGTCTGGTCCTGGAGACTTGTTACTATTCAGCTTATCAATTAACTCCAAAACCTCCTCTAATGTCACTTCAATCTGAGTGAGTTCCTCAGATTTGTCACCTAAAAAGGCTGGCTCAGATTTAGGAACCTCTGTAACATCCTCAGCTGTGAAGACTGAAGCAAAGAAATTATTTAATCGCTCTGCAATGGCACTGTCTTCCTTGATCGCTCCTTTTATATCTTTATCGTCCAAGGGCCCCACTGCTTTTTTAGCGGGCTTCCTGCTTCTAATGTATTTAAAAAACATTTTACTATCGTTTTTTGAATATTTGGCTAGCTGTTCCTCAAAATCTTTTTTGGCTTTTCTTACTGCATTATGACACTTAATTTGGGAGTGTTTGTGTTCCTTTCTATTTTCCTCACTAGGATTTGACTTCCACTTTTTAAAAGCTGCCCTTTTCTCTCTCACTGCCTTTTTAACATGGCTGTTAAGCCATGGTGGTTCTTTGTTAGGTCTCTTACTGTGTTTTTTTATTTGGGGTATACATTTAAGTTGGGCCTCTAGTATGGTGTCTTTAAACAGTTTCCATGCAGCTTCCAGGGATTTTAGTTTAATTACTCTACCTTTTAGTTTCTGTTTAACTAGCTTCCTCATTTTAGTGTAATTCCCCTTTGGAATTACACTATTTGGAAAAACTACTTCACCAGGTGGGTGGTGAAGCATTGGAATGCGTTGCCTAGAGAGGTGGTGGATTCTCCATCCCTCGAGGTTAAGTCCCACTGGCTGGGATGACTTAGTGGGGGTTGATCCTACTTGAAGCAGGGAGCTAGACTAGATGACCTCCTGAAGACCCTTCCAGCCCTATGATTCTGTGATTCTGTGATCTGTGAAATGGTACTACACCAGCGTTATCATGATCAGAATCTGGCCTAATATCCCACCTACATCTCCCCCTCTGTAACTTCAGATCATTGCTTCCTGTTCTGCCACCCATCACTACTCAGAACAGCCTTTCTTGATCCTCTTTAGAGCCCCCCTTTATTGCCCTCTGCTGAACCCACTTGAATGCATCCTCATCCTTTGTATACTGGGGGCCCAGAACTGGACACAACACTCCAGATGAGGCCTCACCAGTGCCAAATAGAGGGGAATAATAACTTCTCTACATCTGCTGGAAATGCGTCTCCTAATGCACCCCAATATGCCATTAGTCTTCTTGGCTACAAGGGTACACTGTTGACTTATCTCCAGCTTCTCAAGCACTGTAATCCCATGGTCCTTTTCGGCTGTACTGCTATTTGGCCAGTCAGTCCCAAGTTTGTAACAGTGCTTGGGATTCTTCACTCCCAAGTGCAGGACTCTGCGCTTGTTCTTGTTGAACCTCATCAGATTTCTTTTTTGCCTAATCCTCCCATTTGTCTAAGTCACTTGACCCTGTCACTGCCTTCCAGTCTATCTACCTGTCCTCCTATCTTAGCGTCATCTGCAAATTTGCTGAGAGTGCAATCCATCCCCTCATCCAGGTTGTTAATAAAGATGTTGAACAATACCAGCCCTTGAACCAATTCTTGGGGCACCCTACTTGAAACTGACTGCCAACCAGACACAGAGCCATTGATCACTACCCTTTGGGCCTGAATATCTAACCAGCTGTCTATTTACCTTACAGTTCATTTATCAAATCCATACTTCCTTAACTTGCAGGGAAGAACACTGTAAGTGAATGTATCAAAAGCTTTGCTAAAGTCAAGGTATATCATGTCCTCAGCCTTCCCCGTATCCACAGAGCCAGTTACCTCATCATAGAAGCTAATCAGATTGGTCAAGCATGACATGACCTTGGTGAATCCATGTTGATTATTCCTGATCACTTTCCTCTCTTCCAAGTGCTTCACAATGGATTCTTTGAGGATCCCCCTCAGTAAAGCTATAGTCTATAGTTCCCTGGATTGTCCTTCTTTCCTTTTTTTAAAGATGGACACTTCATTTGCCTTTTTCTAATCATCCGGGACCTCTCCCAATATCCTCAAATTTTCAAAGATAATGGTCAAAGGCTCTGCAATGACATTTGCCAATTGCCTCTGTATCTCTGGGTGCATTAAATCCAGACCAATGGATTTGTGTGTTTCTAGCTTTTTCTGAATAGCTCTTAACTTGTTCTTTCATTGCTGAGGGCTTCCAATCTCCTTCCCATACTGCATTGCCTGGTGCAGTAGTATGGGAACTGACCTTGTCCTTGAAGACAGAGGCAAAAAAAAAAACATTGAGCGCTTCAGCTTTTCCCACATCATCTGCCACAAGGTTACCACCCCCATCCAATAAGGGCCCGAAGGTTATGTATTCACTGCACAAAAGGTGTGTGTTTACATCAAGAAAGCTGCCTTAATGTAAATTCCCACTAGAGGTAAGGCACCTTTCTCTAAGTAGCCCCAAAGAATTCAGGGCAGGAAGATCCTGCAGGCAGTGCAAATAAAAAATATCAGCATGTGTTTAGAAGTGGAAATTATCTTGGTTAATTATATACCCACTTAAAATACAAACTTCTGTTCATGGACTAGAGACCACACCTTCGTATGCATTTCTACAGCACCTGATACAATGAGGCTTGTCTGCACCTTCTGGACCCTATCAAGATATAAATATTAGTCATCATGATTAACACTTCCTGTTGCCATGGAAACACTGAACTGATGTCTCGGGAGGTAAATGAAGACGTTGATGATTTCCAGACATTTGCATTAAAATGTAAATGTGTATGGAATTAAATCCACTCAGCTTCAGCATAGTGGGACCCAGCAAAGCTTTCCTTTCCTTACCGAATGCTTTACCATTAACCTGCCATGCTTGCAAAATGTAGAAACGAATTAAAACTCCATAAAGAAACTTAAGTCTTTTCTGCTGCCAATAATTGAGTTGTTATTGTATTCCGCTATTGTTATCATTAAAGCAGGGCATTAAGACAAGCCAGGAAGGGTTGTGCTAAGTGCTCTGCAGACTCACATTAGTAAGCAATTCCTGCCTACGATCTAAACAGACCAGACAAGCGCAGGGAGTAGAAGACCCCAGCAGAGGGCACATGGCTGGTTGGCTCCACCGTTGTCTTTGTTTCATTTTGGTTATTGGAGCGTTGGTTAGGAGTGGATCAGCTAAGTGGAAAGAAATGTGAAGGGAAGGGGAGTGAGGGCGCAGGACGGGGAGAAGACGGTAAAGGGAGAGGTGTTTATTGGAGTTGCCCCTCGCCAGCAGGCAGAGATGAGTTGACATCCCCTCGGGCTTGGCCTTTGTGGGCAAGGCCCATCCAGTGGAGAGACCCAATGCCCTTTCCAGCTGAAAAAAGAGCAGCTCGAAACTCCAGAGACACCTGTTGGGACTGGGACTCCTTGGCTACGTCTACACGTGCAGCCAACATCGAAATAGTCTATTTCGATGAATAACGTCTACACGTCCTCCAGGGCCGGCAACGTCGATGTTCAACTTCGACGTTGCTCAGCCCAACATCGAAATAGGCGCAGTGAGGGAACGTCTACACGTCAAAGTAGCACACATCGAAATAGGGATGCCAGGCACAGCTGCAGACAGGGTCACAGGGCGGACTCAACAGCAAGCCACTCCCTTAAAGGGCCCCTCCCAGACACAGTTGCACTAAACAACACAAGATCCACAGAGCTGACAACTGGTTGCAGACCCTGTGCCTGCAGCATAGATCCCCAGCTGCCGCAGAAGCAGCCAGAAGCCCTGGGCTAAGGGCTGCTTCCCACGGTGACCATAGAGCCCCGCAGGGGCTGGAGAGAGAGCATCTCTCAACCCCCCAGCTGATGGCCGCCATGGAGGACCCAGCAATTTCGACGTTGCGGGACGCGGATCGTCTACACTGTCCCTACTTCGACGTTGAACGTCGCAGTAGGGCGCTATTCCTATCTCCTCATGAGGTTAGCGACTTCGACGTCTCGCCGCCTAACGTCGAAGTTAACTTCGAAATAGCGCCCGACGCGTGTAGACGTGACGGGCGCTATTTCAAAGTTGGTGCTGCTACTTCGAAGTAGCGTGCACGTGTAGACGCAGCCCTTGTCGGTGTGTTCCCCAATGTTCCCTGTAAGCTGAGTGCGATGGGAGAGTGGGCCCCTGGGAGAGATGCAGGTGCTGCCAGCTAATTCGCAGAGCGCCCACAGCCCCCCACAGACAGCAGCATGTGTTTGTATTAGTGGTGCACATCTGCACATGGCTCAGTGCACATAAGATATTATTCTGCCCCAAGATGGACAAAGTTAGAGGGAGTGCTGGGCTCCCCCTGCTATTCCCAACACTGGGGCTGTCTGTGTCCCCATCTTCTGGACTTTCAGTGTAGGGGAATGGCCCTTCTCTGGAGGAGCAGGAGATGCCAATGGAAAGACCTCCGGGCTCCTGAAGGCCACTTTGGCCAGGGATACAGCTTTGGGGTATGTTTGAATTGACTAACCAGGCCCTGAGGGATGGGTCTGAAAGCGGAGTTGGCATGGCTGTGGGTTTTTCCTGGAGATCTCATTGTCTTTCATACCCCATTGGGCCCTTTTTCCAACCTCTGTCATGCCTCTGTCTTACCTCCCCATCAAACCTGAAGTTCACAGGCACGCTTATGCAGCGGCCAGGCTGCAGTCTGCATCTTGTGCAGATGGATGAGCTCGAGTTGTACTCTAGCTCACAGGCTAGCCAGAACTGTGAGGATACAGTGGTAGGTACCTGCTTCTGAAGCCTGCACTGCAGCATCCTCACTTCTGGTGTTGGCAAGCTGTCTGCAGTGCAGTTCACAGGGGTACAGCTGCCTGAGAGACAAATCACACGTCTTTGTGCAGTTCTTGCGTGTCTGCGTCTCTGTTCTTGTCTCTTAATAGCTGCGTCTACACGTGCACGCTACTTCGAAGTAGCGGCACCAACTTCGAAATAGCGCCCGTCGCGTCTACACACGTCGGGCGCTATTTCGAAGTTAACTTCGACGTTAGGCGGCGAGACGTCGAAGTCGCTAACCTCATGAGGAGATAGGAATAGCGCCCTACTTCGACGTTCAACGTCGAAGTAGGGACCGTGTAGACGATCCGCGTCCCGCAACGTCGAAATTGCTGGGTCCTCCATGGCGGCCATCAGCTGGGGGGTTGAGAGATGCTCTCTCTCCAGCCCCTGCGGGGCTCTATGGTCACCGTGGGCAGCAGCCCTTAGCCCAGGGCTTCTGGCTGCTTCTGCGGCAGCTGGGGATCTATGCTGCAGGCACAGGGTCTGCAACCAGTTGTCAGCTCTGTGTATCTTGTGTTGTTTAGTGCAACTGTGTCTGGGAGGGGCCCTTTAAGGGAGCGGCTGGCTGTTGAGTCCGCCCTGTGACGCTGTCTGCAGCTGTGCCTGGCATCCCTATTTCGATGTGTGCTACTTTGACGTGTAGACGTTCCCTCGCTGCGCCTATTTCGATGTTGGGCTGAGCAACGTCGAAGTTGAACATCGACGTTGCTGGCCCTGGAGGACGTGTAGACGTTATTCATCGAAATAGACTATTTCGATGTTGGCTGCACGTGTAGACGTAGCCAATGTGGCTTTGCTTCTGGCGACACCACCATGCTCACTCCCCTTTTTACCTGCCCTGGGTGTCCCCATCTTGTCATAACCTCCAAGCACCCTCAGGATGGTTTGCCACAGGCATGTGTCATTATCAGCATTCTCAGATCAGGCAGATTGAAAGGCTGCTGTGCTTTCAGGGGAGATGGATTTCCAATAGCAACATGCTAGTAAGTGAGAGGTTCTGTAGGGCCTAAGGTGGTCACTGTCCTTTTCTACAAGGACCTCCCATCAGAGATGGTGTGACATCAACCCAGGGACCTGCCATCAGAGATGCTGTAATGTCAACTTAGGCACCTCCCATCAGAGGTGGTGTAACATCAACCCCAGGACCACCCATCAGAAATGGTGTAACATCAACACACGGACCTCCCATCAGAGATGGTGTAACGTCAATCCGGGGACCTCCCATCTGAGGTGATGTAATATCAACCTAGGGACCTCCCATCAGAGGTGGTGTAACATCAACCCAGGGACCTCCCAACAGAGATGGTGTAACGTCAATCTGGGGACCTCCCATCAGAGATGGTGTAACGTCTACGTAGGCACCTCCCACCAGAGGCAGTGTAACGTCATCAAAGCTTCCCTGCTGGGTGTCTGTCTCTCTACCCACAGACTCAGTTCAGAAACAGCTCCAGAGGGAGCTAAATGTGTGTTCTTGGGGCTGGGAAGAAGAGGCGGCTTCTGGCTGCCTCATTAGACAGGCAGGTGGGGCCTTAGTCTGCTACAAACTTAAGTCAGTTTAACTACGTGACTCACAGTGGTGGAGATTCCACAGCCCTGCATGATGCAGTTATATGGATTGAACTGCTGGTGTAAAGAGTGCTATGCTGACAGTCGGGTTTCTCCTGTGGCCTCTCAGACCTGCTCCTGTCAGCACAGGTTGCATCTTCAGTAAGTGCTACTGTGGTGCAGCTGCTCCGGTGCTATAGAGAAGACCTCAGCTGAGCAGCTTGGGTGCTTTAATTTGAGTTTTGATGCCTCTACGGGGAAAGCTTTGCCGATTTTCCCAGTTGCCCGCCACAGTGAGAAGCAGTGGGAAGACTTGGTTTTGCTACATAAATCATCTAGCTTCTTCCATCCGAAACAGCCGTGCCTGCTCCAAACCCCAGCACAAAGCATCAGAAGGCTGTGTGACTGAGCCAGACATGTGTCCCCCGCCATGCCACATTTTGTCATGTTGTTCTCTCCATTGCTTCCAGAGGCTGGGGCTGATGGGCCCATCAGTGCTCTCCAGAGAGTCCCTGGCAAATGCCTCAGCCAAATAGTTCCTCAAGGCAATGGTGAGGCAGCTTCCAACCCTCCAGTGCGCACATCTGATTCCTTCTGGTTTTGAAAGGTGAGGGATGCATAGGCACCGACTTCCTCTCTCTCCAGGACATGCTGGCCCTCCCCCCACACAGTCCACCCCAGTCCTACCCTTATTCCAGCCCTTCTTCACTGCTGTGCCCCCACCCTGCCCCCTGTTCCAGCCTTCCCTGAAGCCCCTACCCTTGCTCCACTTCTTCCCCCAAGCCAACCCCTTCCCCACTCCTCACCCTCTCTCCTGGAGCTTTCTGAATGCTGCAACTTGTGGTCAGAAATCACGAGTTTGGTGTCCTGACAGTTGTTTTGCTCTGTCTAATGTTGACAATCATTCAGCTGCATGTACATGCTCCCTCTGTGTGCTGCCCTTTGTCTGTGCAGGTAGCCAGCACAGCAACTCTGAAAGAACTCCCTAAGGCCACAGACCAGATTAGACTAGGCTGATGGTTAACGAAGCACAGTCCTAGCATCCACAGACCCGATGAGACCACTAACATGTACGCTGCTACGATGGACAAACTCAGGCAGTGGTGGGACTTCATACCACCTCCAAGGCCAGACAGAGTTCAGATGAGGCACCCCAACATTTATATACTGAGATAAACAATCTGAGATACACAACTTACCTCCCGTGACAGGTTTGTTACCTCCCCTTGTACTTTCTTCCAGATATTTCAGACAAAACATCCTTGTTCACCACCTGTTACCGTGCTTTCACTCGTGACATTTCAGATAAAATAGCACCGCTTATCACATTTGTCAAACCCTTTTATGATCATCTCAGTGTGAGCGTTCTTACGCTGCCCTTCCGGCATGTGTTTACACGGTCCTTGTGCTGCAGCCTAGCTACCAATGCTGTGGTGCCGAGTTCATGTCCTGGACACTCACTTGCCCGCAAGCATCTGCTTTCAGCAGGGCCTGTCTGTTATTCATAGTGTAACTGTTACTGGCATGGCTTCAGACCTTACACCAGACCCAAGCTTCAGGCTTTTTTCTTTCTACTACACAAATCAGCTGTTAGTAGCATGCTGGGAGGGCTTGGTAAGCAGGGCCACCAGCAGGTGAGAGGTGCAGTGGGAGGAGAGGTTGGGAGGGGGGGAACTTGAGTGCTGGTGGGTGCTCTGCACTCACCAATTTTTCCCCAAGATTACTCCAGCCCTGGAGCACCCCATGGTCCGTGCCTACAGGAGTATGTAACCTATGAAGCAGCACATGGAGCAGGTCACTCCAATCAACCAAAGATATGAATTCGCCAGCTTTCTCGGCAGAGAATAAACACTGTAGCTCAGGCCATGGTGGTTCATGCTTTTAGCTCTTAGAATGTCTGATTCAGCTCCAGGTATTGGCTGATGGAGGTTGTCACACAACTGAGTGTGTAAATGCAGATGACTGAGGGCCTAAGTTACGTGTAATGTACTTCCTTGGTCCACAAGGAGTTTGGCTCTGCAGTGCAGCAGAATCTGGTCCAGGAATATCAGTGCAGTCTTACCCTTTAGTTTAGTCCAGCGGTGGGTTCACAGTCTGGATCCAGACAAGCTATGGTCTGGATTTAGACCTTGAGGCTCCCATCCCATCTGTGGCATCTGGCCTACGGTAGAGTGGAGGCTTTGTAGCCCCAAGCCTCACGGGCTGGATCAGGCAAGCCAGAGCCAGATCCAGACCGTGGGCTCTGCCAGAGCCTGAGAGCCAGGGGCAGGAAGTAGATCCGGGCTCTGCTGCTGGTCACTGCTCTTCTCCCAGCTGGGGGGAGCAGCAGTGGCCTGGACTGCTTGCCCGAAGGCTTCCTACCACTTCTGTGATTGTCCAGTAGGAATTGCAGCCAATCAGAGCAGCAGGGGGTGGGGGAGAGCTCGGTAGGGAAGGTACCTGGAAAGAGTGGAAGGGGCTAGAGCCATAAGCATCTGGGGGTACTACAAAGGTAAGTGCACTCCATCATCCAGACCATCACCCCAGATAGCTCCTGTGCCCCCTCCCATCCAGACCCCTGCTCCTACCCGCCACCCAGTTCTCTGCCCACACCCTGCTCCTGCCTCCTTCCTCCCAAACCCCTCAAACCCACTCTGATCCCACCTGCCCAGACCCCACATCATCCTACTGCATCCTGCTCCCATCCAGACTCCCCTCCCGCACCCTGCTTCTGCCCCATGATCCCAGACTCCTCACCCCCACCCTGACCCCTCCCTTCCAGATCTGACACCCCAAACCCTCAGTCTCCCTCTCACCTAGACCCACACCTCCAGCCTGCTCCTGTACCCCCTCCCGCTTACACCCCCACTCCTCTCCTGCACCCTCCCTCCCACCTTTTCAGTGGCCCCCATACTATCGGGGATCACATCAGCGAGGTGTTCCCCTGCTGAGTTTTTTCTTTGCTTCCCAGTTCTGTGGCCCCCAAGCCAAGAAAGGTTCCCCACTCTTGGGTTAGTCTCTTAGGTGTGTGCTCTCAGTCAGTGAGCAATGCTGTCATAGCGTTTTCCTTTTCTCTTGCCTCATGAAAAGAGTTGGCGCTCACACTTGAAAGCTGGAACATGCTGCTGGCTTGGAGCCTCTGGATTTCTGCATTTTAAGCTGCTATTGCAACCTCCATAGTCAAGGCTCAGAAGGAAAATATTAGTCCCTGCCTTGGGATAGCTCCACTCTCACAGCTCCAGATGCTCTGGCACAGCTTTGCTGGCTTTGCAAAACAAATGATGATTTAGTTGTTATTGATCGGCCAAACAGAGAGAAGCATACTGACAGTCTCAGAAGAGCTTTCCTGAATGTTCGTTAATATCTTGGGAAGCTGAAATGCCTTGGCTAACGAGTCACTTGTGTCAAAAAATATGCCTTTGGTTTCAGTCTTGTCTGCAAGCATAAGATCATTAAGTGGACAGGCTGTTAAATGCACATGCAGTGAGTGAGCTTCTCCATCTTTAATAGAAAGCGTTTGTGGTTTTGCTTCATTCTGGATTGTCCAGTGTCAGGAAGAGGCAGGTGGAACATGCCCAAAGTGTGGTGAAAGGAAGCAGTACAGCCAGCAAGAGATTAGCCAGACAGTACAGTCTGCAGTGGAGTGCAGGTGTAAGATGCACTGATGGGGCTACAGGAAGTAATTACTACCAAATGACATTTCCTTCCAAAGGGAGGTGCAGGGACTCCAGGCTGGGCTGAGGATTGTGTTTACGTGGGTCGTTCTGCTGCGTAGAAGCGAGGGTATGTCGTTTTCAAAAGGGGAAGCAGTGTTCAGCAAGTCACGGTACTGGCTGGATCTCTGTGTGCAGCACATCTGCAGACAGCACCTAAAGGGTTCAGGTAGTTCCTGAGGACAGGATCTGGACTCAGGGATAGCCCTGGCGGGAAGCTCAGAGGGGGCATTTCCTTCCTGGCAGAAAGTGAAGGCCTTGGAATCAGCAGCATCAGGAGCCTCTGTGCTGTCTTAGGCTTTGTGTACACTAGAGCATAAAGTTGATTTTAAGGCACTTAGTTCAGTTTTATAATGTGACTCACTTCACTGCAAATACCGTTAGTTCGATTTTTAAGGGAGGCTAAAGGTGACTTTCTTGCTGTGCCCTTCTCAGGCGAGGTAACGCCAAGATTGAATTTAAAAGGTTGAATTAATGCTAGCGTGGAAAAAGCATTATTTTAAATCAATTTTATTGATCTCCAGAGGTATCCCATGGTGCCCCCGAATGTGTCCGTTCTGGCTGCTTTCACCCGCCCCTGCCCCCCAGTCTCCAGGTGTGCAGGATGTAGGTAACAGGTAGCCTCGGGATTTGAATTAATTTTCTTTCTGGCCAACGTGGCTAGCAGACCTCAGGAGTGATCGCATCTAGCCATGAGTTCTCAGGGTCGCAAAAGAGCCCCAGCATGGAGTCATCAGGACAGCCAGGATCTCATTTCTGTGGGCGGGGGATGAATCTGTGCTGTGTAAACACCAGGGACACTCAGCTGTGGTGAAAATCAAGCCTCCCACCACCAAGTAACTGTTGGGCTGTGCAGGCCAGGCTTCCAGGCAAAGACATGGCTTGCCCTACAAGGAGTTTCAGTGCTTGAGAGGGCTTCTTCCCTGCACTGGATTTAGCAGGAGAGGCTGAGACACTCGTTTTCTGTGGTTTACATTTTATGGGGCTGCCACCCCCCACTCCCAGCCAAGGTGCAGCTGTTGGGCTAGCCCGCTCCCCCGTCATGTGGCTGTCATGTGCAGCTGTCGGGCTAGCCCACTCCCCCGTCATGTGGCTGTCATGTGCAGCTGCCGGGCTAGCCCACTCCCCCGTCATGGGGCTGCTGGACTGGATCTTTTCCAAAGAGCGTTGTCTTCATTCCCTTTTTAAAAAGTAACCCCAACCCAACAGGCTCTTTGGTTAAAGACAGGTTCCTGTGCTCTCCCTGCAGGGCCATTCTTCTTTCCCAAAGTGTGTGGATCGGGGGACAATTTGCTACGAAGAATGGAGTTTGTGGGCTCTCTCTCCTCCTTCCCTCTCCCTTACAGGCAGTTCCTGGGCTTCTTTACCTAAAAAGGCAAGGAAATCCCTGCCATTTGCAGGCAAAATAATTCTTGAGTGGGGCCAACAGGTGCCAAATGACCTGAACGCTCCATAATGTTTCCTCAACTCTACTATCCTCTACTGCTTCCTCAACTTTGCCAGACATCTACATCTGACAGGCTCCAACCCTCATGTTGGAGACATCTGTGTAATCAACAGTGAAGACAGCAGTCTCAAGTGTTCATCTTTCCTCGCCTTTTTTATCATCAAATACTTCCTTAACTTTGTAATACCATTGTAGTACACATGTTTGAAAGTATCAGCCACTCAAGTGATGTAGGAGGCTACTCTTGCCTATGGCTTATTTGAAAGCATTTGCAAACAAAGCCAGATAAAAGGGTGCCTCATTGAAGCCTTCTGTCTCTCTGAATCTGTGAGAGAAGAGAACGTCATTGTATCTTCTTCCTTTGTGAATAATATGAAATCTTTTCCTAGTCGTATAGATCCACTTCCAAAGAGTGCTCACTGTTCTCTGGTGACGAGACAGAAATTTCGCTCTCTCTCTTCTTCAAACCTGCTTCCTTCAGCCTCTCTCTCTCTCTCGCTCTTTTTTTTCTTTCTTTCTCTCTGACATCTCCTCGGCTGGGTCTACACTAGCACCTCCCTTTCAAAAGGGAGATGCTAATGAGACACTTCAAGGTATGCTAATGAGACACTGCAATGAATATGCAGGAGGGACTCATTAGCATAATGCCAGCCACGGCATTATTTGGTTAAAGGAATAAGGGGATTTCAAAGTGTATGCGGTCCCTTTGAACAGACCCCATGTAGACGAGCTGTGTGTGATTGAAAGCGGCACTTTCAAAGTGCCACAACTGCCATTATGCTAATGAGGTGCTGCATATTCATTGCAGCACCTCATTAGCATATCCTGAAGTGTCTCATTAGCATCCCCCTTTTGAAAGGGGGGTGCTAGTGTAGACCCAGCCTTCAGAACTATCAGCTCACATTCAATATGGCTAAAACTGAGTTCCTAAACGATTCCCTTCCAAAGCTTCTGCACTACCTCCTTCCTTTATTATTAAAGAAAGGAGGTATTTATTATTATTTATTATTTATTCCATTATTAATATTTCTTTATGAAGTTTTGTTAAGCTACCAGCCGCTTGCTTTGTTCTTCACTTCTCTGTGGTGGCAACTCACAATTTTCTCTCTCTCTCTACTTCAAACCTGGCTCCTTCAGCCCACATTGAAATCTCAGCCCCCCTCTCCCTCTTCACTTGTTTTAAATATTAATTTAAACTCTGTTGTAAAAACTGCCTCTTTCTATAATGTGTGTTCCACATATCTCTAAATTGGCCTTGTTTTGGCTCATTAGACAGAGGAGGTACGTCAGCCAAAGGTATATTTAAAGTGGCCGATATTTTCATTTCTGAGTTGAGATATTTCAGCCCATTCTCAGCTGTTGAATTCCCATGAAAAACTGCTGTGGAATTTGGTTTCCCTGGGTTTCCTTCTCTTCTCTGTCCTTTAGTCTCGGGTCCATGATGAGTCTTGAAATAATTACCATATGTGAGCCACTACTACTGTTGGCAGCAGAAACTGTTAAGCTTATTATCGGAAATAATGCATTTCAGTTTTACCACATGGTCACTATTGACACTTCTGTTGGAATCTACACCAGAGGCAAGTGGAAGACTCCACTCATTTTCTTGCACATGTGGTGAATCCTAACTTCCAGATACATTTGAGTATGTCATGGCTCCTTCCCCACTCTAGCAAGACAAATGCAGAAGTGGGGGCCGGCAAAAGTACCTCCAAAACCTTATCCACCAGGGTTTGGTATAAACTTCCCCCCAAAAATCCTAAAAACCTTAGATTTTGGGGATAAAATTCGCTGCCACCAGCCAAGTAATAATAAGGAAACCAGGGAGAGACGACTTGGGAAATCTCAGCCCCAAAAGTAAAAAACCAGGACACAAACATTAACCAATACCAGGTTAATAAGAAGAAAAAGAGAGAACTTTTATTATTACAACAATATTCATGTTGCAAGCCTCATGACTAGATGGAAGAGTCACAAAGTAAAACACATGGGGAGTCTCCACCATGGGCCTAGAACTTAGTTACAAGGAGAGTAAAAGAACATTTCTAAAAAGTGCACAGACATCAGATCCCACTTCCCAAACCATAAAACAATAAAGCCTAACAGACTTATCTAAACTTCACCCTACTTACAGAAGATTGGAGGGCCTGCTCTTGTAGGGAGATATTCTGTGTCTGTCTCCCTCAGGGCTGGAAAGAAGAAGAAGCAACAGAGGACAGAAAAAGGGAGGAGCCAAAAAATTCAATTCTTACCTACATTCCTACAGGCCAACCCCACCTGGCTAAGGAGGTTAACCCTTTTACTCCCAGGCTAACCCTCATGATCATGACACGTGCCCCAAATCACAGACGGTGCTGGACAGCCTCTGGCCACACTAGCTGTGATTTCTACCTGGAGGTCTGAGATAAGACATAGAAAATAAATCCATACATACATTACATTCTTAGCAAATACATGAGAAATAACAAAATGCTCCCACATCCGTGGAGTACCAACACAGACATAGAGAATGTCCTATGTAGTTGAGTCCAGAAATTCCTTTCGGGAGAGGGCGTCAGCTGCCTTGTTAGAGGCTCCTGAAACGTTATGGACATCAAAGTCAAAGTCTTGGAGTGCCAAACTCCACCGAAGGAGTTTCTTGTTGGTTGTTTTGACTGAATGAAGCCATTGAAGAGCAGAGCGGTCAGTCTGAAGATGGAAGCGTCACCCCCACACATATGGTCTTAGCTTCTCTAGAGCATATACAATCGCATAGCACTCTCTCTCTGAGACAGACCAGTGGCTCTCTCTTTCAGACAATTTTTTGCTGAGAAATACAACAGGGTGAAGTTGTTGATCTGGTCCTTCCTTCATCAGAACTTCTCCTACGCCCTGCTCCGAAGCATCTGTGGTGACGACGAAAGGCTTGTCACAGTCTGGGGTCCTCAGCGCGGGCTCAGACATAAGAGTCATCTTGAGCTGGTTAAAAGCTTCCTGTCACTGGTCAGTCCACTTGACCCCATTGGGCTGTTTTTTCTTGGTCGCAGGTGGATCCAGGCTGCTGGCATTAAACATTAAAAAGGTCGTAGAGCAGTGTTTAAACTAGGAAATGGGGGAAAGCCGACTGGTGCGGAGAAGCACGTGGATCAGACGGAGACTTCTTTTAGGCGAGACTCCATTGACAGAGATTCTCTAGAATTCAGTCAGAAAGAGAAGAAGGGAGATGATAGAGTATGGGCCAGATCAGATGAGAAAAAATCACATATAAAAGAATCCAATACATCAGGGAAGGGCAGGCATATGAATAGTGGTAGTTTTTTACGGTGCTGTTACACAAATGCTAGAAGTCTGTCTAATAAGATGGGTGAATTAGAGTACCTCATATTAAAGGAGGAGATTGACATAATAGGCATCATGGAAACCTGGTGGAATAAGGACAATCAGTGGGACACTATCATACCGGGATATAAAATATATCGGAAGGACAGAATGGGTCGAGCAGGTGGCGGAGTGGTACTGTACGTGAGAGATAATATAGAACCAAATGAAATAAAAATCCTAAATGAATCAAAATATTCATATAATAACTATGGATAGCAATTCCTTCCTCTGATGGGAATATAGCACTAGGGATATATTATTGACCACCTGACCAAGATAGTGATAGTGATGCTGAAATGCTAAGGAAGATTAGAGAGGCTATCAAAATAAAAAACTCACTAATAATGGGGGATTTCAGTTATCCCCATATTGACTGGGTACATGTCACCTCAAGAAGGGATTCAGAGAGAAAATTTCTTGATGCCTTAAATGACTGCTTCTTGGAGCAGCTGGTACAGGAACCCACAAGAGGAGAGGCAATTCCTGATTTAGTACTGAGTGCAACACAGGATCTGGTCCAAGAGGTAACTATTACAGGACCACTTGGAAATAGTGACCATAACATAATAACATTTAATATTCTTGTGTTGGGAAGAACACCGCAACAGTACAACACTCTCATATTTAATTTCAGAAAGGGGAATTACACAAAAATGAAGAGATTAGTTAAGCAGAAATTAAAAGGTAGAGTAACTAGAGTAAAATCCCTGCAAGCTGCATGGAAACTTTTCAAAGATACCGTATTAGAGGCCCAACTTAAATGTATACCCCAAATTAAAAAACACAGTAAGAGACCTAAAAAAGAGCCACCATCGCTTAACAACCGTGTAAAAGAGGCAGTGAGAGATAAAAAGGCATCTTTTAAAATGTGGAAGTAGATCCTAGTGATCAAAATAGAAAGGAACATAAACACTGCCAAATTAAATGTAAAAATGTAATAAGAAAAGTCAAAAAAGATTTTGAGGAACAGTTAGCCATAAATTCAAAAAACAATAGTAAAATGTTTTTTAAGTACATTAGAAGCAGGAAGCCTGCTAAGAAAGCAGTGGGGCCCCTGGACGATAGAGACATAAAAGGAGCAATCAAGGAAGATAATGCCATTGCGGAAAAACTAAATGAGTTCTTTGCTTCAGTCTTCACGGCTGAGGATGTTAGAGAGATTCCCAAATCTGAGCCATCCTTTATAGGTGACAAATCTGAGGAATTGTCCCAGATTGAAGTGTCATTAGAGGAGGTTTTGGAACTAATTGATAAGCTAAACAGTCATAAGTCTCCGTGACCGGATCGTATTCACCCAAGGGTTCTGAAAGAAGTCAAATCTGAAATTGCGGAACTATTAACAGTGGTTTATAACCTATCCTTTAAATCAGCTTCAGTACCCAACGATTGGAAGACAGCTAATATAACACCAATATTTAAAAAGGGCTGTAAAGGAGACCCTAGCAATTATAGACTGGTAAGTCTAACGTCAGTACCGGGCAAATTAGTAGAAACAATAGTAAAGAATAAAATTTTCAGACACATAGAAAAACATGATTTGTTGAGCAAAAGTCAGCATAGTTTCTGTAAAGGGAAGTTGTCTCTTACTAATCTATTAGAGTTCTCTGAAGGGGTTAACAAGCATGCGGACAGGGGGGATCCAGTAGACATAGTACACTCAGATTTCCAGAAAGCCTTTGACACAGTCCCTCACCAAAGGCTCTTATGTAAATTAGGTGGTCATGAGATAGTAGGAAAGATCCTTTCATGGATTGGGAACTGGTTAAAAGACAGGAAACAAAGGGTAGGAATAAATGGTAAATTTTCACAATGGAAGCGGGTAACTAGTGGCGTTCCCCAAGGGTCAGTTCTGGGATCAGTCTTGTTCAACTTATTTGTCAATGATCTAGAGAAAGGGGTAAGCAGCGAGGTGGCAAAGTTTGCAGATGACACCAAACTGTTCAGGATAGTCAAAACCAAAGCAGACTGTGAAAAACTTCAAAAAGATCTCAGCAAAATGAGTGACTGGGCAGCAAAATGGCAAATGAAATTTAATGTTGGTAAGTATAA
Source organism: Carettochelys insculpta (assembly GCF_033958435.1). Taxonomy (NCBI): domain Eukaryota; kingdom Metazoa; phylum Chordata; order Testudines; family Carettochelyidae; genus Carettochelys; species Carettochelys insculpta. The sequence goes on from NC_134164.1 coordinate 12,152,469, forward strand.
GGTAATGCACATTGGGAAAAATAACCTCAATTATACATGCAATATGATGGGGGCAAATTTAGCTACAACAGATCAGGAAAGGGATCTTGGAATTATAGTGGATAGTTCTCTGAAAACATCCACACAGTGTGCAGCGGCAGTCAGTGAAGCAAATAGGATGTTAGGAATAATTAAAAAAGGGATAGAAAATAAGACAAAGAATATCTTACTTCCTCTATATAAAACTATGATACGCCCACATCTTGAGTACTGCATGCAGATGTGGTCTCCTCACCTCAAAAAAGATATATTGGCGTTAGAAAAGGTTCAGAAAAGGGTAACTAAAATGATTAAGGGTTTGGAACGGGTACCATATGAGGAGAAGCTAGAGAGACTGGGACTTTTCAGTCTAGAAAAGAGGAGACTGAGGGGCGATATGATAGAGGTATATAAAATCATGAATGGTGTGGTGAAAGTGAATACAGAAAAGTTATTTACTTGTTACCATAATATAAGAACTAGAGAACAGCAAATGAAATTAATGGGTAGCAGGTTCAAAACTAATAAAAGAAAGTTTTTCTTCACACAGCGCACAGTCAACCTGTGGAACTCCTTACCAGAGGACGCTGTGAAGTCCAGGACTCTAACAGAGTTTAAAAAAAAGCTCGATAAATATTTGGAGGTTAGGTCCATGGATGGCTATTAGTAAGGGTTAAGGTATGGTGCCTAGCCTTTTGTCAAAGGTGGTAGATGGATGGCAGGAGACGAGTCGCTTGATCATTGTCTTCGGTTCACCTCCTCTGGGTCACCAGGCATTGGCTACTATCAGCAGACAGGATACTGGCCTAGATGGACCTTTGGTCTGACCCAGTATGGCCGTTCTTATGTTCTTGTGTTCTCATGATGAACTGGCAAAAAAAAAAACAGCCCAATGGGGGCTGCAGAAGCTGTGGGGTAGGTGCCCATAATTCACTGCAGCAACAGTCCAACTTAAATAATTTAATGGGGACACACCAAGTTGACTTTGCAAGCTGCTGTGGGCACTCAACTTCAACTTTATAAAATCTAGTGTTAAAAAGTGGACTTCAACAAATTCGACTGTATTCCCAAGTGTAGACATAGCCTTAGCATGGTACATTGGTGCTGGGACTGTGGGCTTGGGGGTGCTGCAGGACCCCCTGACTTGAAGTGGTTAACATTATAGACAGGGTTCAGTGTCTCTCAGCATTCCCGTTATAAAAACTGTTCAATGCAAACTCTGCAGTTATTGAGTTTTTGCCTGTGTCCTCATTCCAAGGAGTTGGCTGCAGGTGCTAACCCCCCAGCCACACGCAGCCCAAAGGACACCACAAGGCAATGCAACAGTATATCTTGGACTCTTTTTATTTGGCCCCTAGAAGCTGTCATTCTGTGTGTCCATATGACTCCAAGAGACGTGGCTTCAAGGAAAGTGCCAAATAGTGTGAGAAAAATCATGAAAATTGATATTTCTTTCTGTTGGGAAAATATGAGATTGAGGACCTAATGCAAGGTGAAAATAGTCCTTAAAACTTAAGAGTGGACACAGTAATGAAGAAAGAAACCACAACTGATTGCAAATACGTGAAAGATCCCTCTCACCCACCTGCTAATGATTGCAGAAATCATTTGACTTTGGTTTGCCATGGACCTGACTGAAATCCAATCATATATCTGAGAAGAGACTAAATGATAGCAGTGAATGTTTGATGGAAAAGGAATCTATTCTCAGTTAATTTTACTACATTGGCCTGTTGCCGTTAGATACCGACCTAGACCAACAATGCAAGTAGAAAATCATTCTGACCAGAATGTAGTAAATAAGGAATACAGTCCAAGATAAGTGTGTGTTTGTTTTCTGGAAATGTCTGATAAAGTGAGCCATTGAAAACCAATTAATTATAGAACATATTTCACCAAAAAAGACGAGAAGAACACTGTAAAATTGCATTTAAAAACTAGAAGAAGCATGAAATCTGTGAAGGATGAGGCTTCGATCCACTTAGGAAACTATCAAGGAGTATTATAGATGGTTGTTATTTAATACAATACAAAAATGTGGGTTGAAACCAAGCTGTGTGATTCAGGTCACACACAAATAAGATCAAAAGCCCATGAATTGTGAGGCTGCACAATCAAAAATGAGTTAACATGTCTTTGTGCACTTTTACATTCATTTTACATAAAAGCTGTTTGTGATGACATGCTTAAAGATCACTCGTTATCCTTATAGGGTCTCTTCTAGGGCTTTGTGTAAAGCTAGGAGCCAGACTAATAAATGTGGCCTTTGCTGAGATTAATGTGGAAATACAGCTCTTAGTGCATATAATGTCACAGCTGTACTAGAGGAGGGTCTGAAAACTGAATTGAAATGCAGTGGATCTACTGCAGGGGCTACATCTGTTGTTATGGCCAGGGCCACCCCATGGGATTCAATGGAGTATCATTAAACGGTACCCCTGTGCCAACAGCCCCTGGTGGGGAGGAGTGATGATGATGATTGTAAGAGGTATGATTTTATAGTTTTCAGCAACATGCTAATGAAATATTTTAAAGCAAATTTTTAATTAAGGCCCTGTGACTAATACAATAAATTCAGAAACTGACAGCCTGTATCTGAGGTTGGCAGATGCCTGTGAGATGACATTCATTACTCCTTTCACAGGTTCAATGTGCTGCTAATAGCTCTGGCAGGTTTCTTCACTTTTAAGTTCACTAGATCGTCTCTTGCAGGAAGCAGAGCCACAGAGCAGGGATAGAAAGAGGCAAGTGGATGGTCATTAAGACACAGTGGGGATCTAGATTTTAGGATGTCCTATGTAGCTGCATATTCTGTGTTTGGGTAAGGACGACCCTGTTTAGATCATTGCTAAGGGCAGGTCTGGATTGAAAACAATGCAATCTTGCAGCAGGACTGTTGTAGTGTTTCAGCGAAGATGCCGTTATGTTGAAGAGAGGACTTCTCCCATCAGCACAATTAATCCAGCTTGTCGATAGATGGTAACTGCATCTACAGGAGAGGCTGTCTTTCTGACAGAGTGATGTCTACACAAGATGTTAGACCAATATAACTGCATTGCTCGGAGCATGGATTTTTCACATGCATAAGCAACTATGTGTCAGGCAGCTTGCTGGAGCTAGCAGCCACCCATCACCTTCCCCTTTCTCTCATGTCAGGATATCTGCAGTCCCTGGAGGATCAAAAGTTTTACTCTGAGGGCCCTGTTGCAAAGGGGGATAATTCTGCATCAGCATGACAGTCCAGAGGCTGCTGCTACCTCACTCAAAATTCCTCCTGCAAAGTTTACTGATGCTGATATAAACTCAGAACATTTCCATGGTTTCTTTCGTTTTCCTGCCTCAAGGATTTTGCCCTGATCAAAGTTGAAATAAACCAGTGTAGTGGTATGCCGAGCTATGAGGTGCTGCCCCATCTGCAGTTGAATGTGCTGGAGCTAAATATTCCATAGCCAAAATGTCAACATTCAGCTCAGAGTTAAGGCAGACTTGTCCTCTTATTCCTAAGTATCCTAATATTGGGCTCTTGTCTTTTCTATCCATGCGGCCTCTTTGTTCAACACACACGTTATGGGACCATCAGCTCCTAGCCATGTCCAACCTGTGCTGATATCCGTGATATTCATATGGAATTTCCTTTGTGTTGCAAAGTAATTAGTGACTGCTCTTCATAAAATCAGTCTTCTTTGCTAACTTAATTCCAGGTAATCTATAATATGCATAGAATCACAGAGCCATCAAAAAACAATGGCTATCAGCTTGCACCAGGGTAATTTGAGAAGCTTCATTAACTTCAGTGGAGTTACTCCAAATGGACACCAGTGTAACTGACAGCAACATTTGGCCCTCTGATGTTCACTGGGGAGGTTGGTGGGCAAGATAACATCATAGAATCATAGAATCCTAGGGCTGGAAGGGACCTCAGGAGATCATCGAGTCCAGTGTCCTGCATAAAGCAGGATCAACCCCAAATAAATCATCCCAGCAAGGACTATGTCAAGCCAGGACTTAAAAACCTCTAGGGATCGAGAGTCCACCACCTCTCTCGGTAACACATTCCAGTGTTTCACCACCCTCCTAGTGAAATAGTTTTTTTCCTAATTTCCAATCTACACCTCTCCCTCTGTAACTTCAGACCATTTCTCCTTGTTTTGCTGTCTATCACAACTGAGAACAGTCTCCCTCCATCCCCTTTAGAGCTCCCTTTCAGGAAGTTGGAGACTGCTATCAAGTCGTCCCTCAGTCTTGTCTTCTGCAAGCTAACTAAGCCCAGATATCTTAGCCTCTCTTCACAGGACGTGTGCTTCAGCCCCTTAATCATTTTCATTGCCCTATGCTGAACCCACTCCAATGCATCCACATCTTTTCTGTACTGGGTGACTCAGAACTGTACACAATGCTCCAGATGTGTCCTGACCAGTTCCAAATAGAGGGGAATAATAACTTCTCTAGATCTGCTGGAAATGCTTCTCCTAATTCACTCCAGTAGGCCATTAGACTTTTTGGCTACAAGGACACACTGTTGACTCATATCCAACCTCTCATCCACTATAATCCCCAGGTCCTTTTCTGATGCACTGCTACTTTGCCAGTCAATCCCCTGCCTGTAACAGTGCTTGGGATTCTTCCATCCCAACTGCAGAACTCTGCACTTCTTGTTGAACCTCATCAAATTTCTTTTGGCCCAATCCTCGAATTTATCTAAGTCACTCTGGACTCTTTCCCTACCCTCCAACATATCTACCTGACATCTGGTATGTGCTTCTGTGTGATTCCTACACTGCAGAGCTCCATTATAAATGGAAAACTCACAAACAATTTCTGGCCACCTGGATTTGGAAATATGAAATGTCAGGGAAGCTGAGAAAGGCAAACACCCAGTCATCTGTAAGCAACATTTTAAAAAAAGGGATCAGCAATAGGAGTTCTGTGGTGGCTCAGAGATTTGGATTGTGATGGTTGTGGCCTGTTTGCCAGAAAGAAGAAATGCATAAATCTGAATGCCCAATGCTGTACAGTAAGGACTCAGTTACTGCTATTGATTATTCATGGGAGGTGCTCAGATACTGTGGTCGTGGGTGGCCGTATAACTCCTGAGACTATGTCTACACTGTATGCCTTACTTCAGACATCCCTGCCACTTCAGTTGTGCACAGCTCTGCTGCCAGCAAAATAAAACCACCCCAATGAGCAGGACAAGTTTTGGTGGTGGGGGAGCATCTCATTGGTTCTTTTCATGGGTAAATTTTTGTCAGGCAACAGGGTGTTTTTCAATTCCCCGACTGATGGATGGTCATATAGATGCGTATTGGGACAGGCTGGATGTGTATGGGGACAGATGACAGATGGATGTGCATGGGAGTAGCTAGCTGGATAGATGAAATATGATATCCTTTACTGTGCACCTCACATTACAGCATCGCACACTTAGTGATTGCTATGGCCAGTGGCAGTGAAGGATGCTCACCCCATAAGCCCATCCCACATTTCATTAGGTGAGCACATGGGTCAGTCCCACATCAGTGCTTTGCCTGTGACAGTGAACAGCTAACTGCAAATAGCAACCTTTTCCGAGGGCATGGGGTTAAGAGCTGATCTGGACTGCAGAGAGAATTTTGGCAATGGACTGAAATATAAAACGTGAAAACATGGTATCCTTTCTCTGTTGGTTGTGATGCTTTAGTACAGGCGGACTTAGGCCATGTCTAACATTATGGGTGCTAAGCGTCTGTGCACTGTGTCTGGGGTTGACTCTTCCAGAGATGAACATGACCTGTGTAGAAGCCGTTATCATTCACCTACAACTTCCTTGGACTGGTCACATGGTTTGGATGTCTCATCAGTGCCTTCCAAAACAGATTCTGGTTTTGGAGTTGGAGGAAGGACAGAGGAGCACTGGGGCCCCAAGAAAGCGATATAAGGACATGCTGAAGGCACACATGAAAAAATGCAGTATCAGTCTTGACACTTGGGACAACCTTGCTCAAGACCATCCCTAGTGGAGAGCAGTAATCCATGAGGGGGTGGCGCAATTCGAGAGGTCCCACTGCAGTGCAGACAAGGAGAGGCAGGGAAGAACAGGCATCAAAAACTGCCCTGCACCCCTCTAACTGCTACTAACGCCTACTCCTGCTGTGATAAAATCTGCAGTTCCAGAGTTGGGCTGATCAGCCATCACATTAACAGACTCACAAATAAGAGGGTGAGATGAAGACATTCTGCTTGTTATCAAACGACCACCAAGAGAGAGAAAGAGTATCTGTGTTGACTTAACCTGTAAGTGTAGACCGACCCAAAAACACTTTACAAATTCGAGACTTATTTCTTCCCATCCTTTGCCAATCTAACATGTTTTGTCATTCATTTATTTGCATAAAGAAACAAACAAAAATACCAAAAGGGAAGTGACTCACAGTTGGCATATAATACAGAATTCTGCACACTTCACAGGCTGTCCAGTATAATTAGGCAGTTATGCAACTTTACAACCTGTTGAATCTGCAAGCTCAGGCAGTACAAAATCAGATGCTATTACACAGAGTAACAATGATAATAATAAAAATACTCATACAGAAACAGGCAAAAAGAAAAGGAAGAAGGGAGCTTGGGGGCAGGGAGAAGAAGAGAAAGGCAGAGAGGGCAGGTGGAATAGTTTTCTTTATCCAAAGGTAGCAGTACTGGGGGAATTCTGCAATTTTACTTCACCTCGAAATACAACAATTGCAGAATTCTCCCAGGACTAATCCAGAAATGAGTCTTAACTTCTCCAAATTCATACAGAGGTTGAAACTCCCTTGTCTGAGAACATCCATTCTCTGACTGGACAGTGGATGTTGCTGGACCAGAAAGCTTCAGGTGTGCAGCCCTGCTGGTGGCAGGGAGCCCCAGGGGCAGCCCCAGGGCAGGGAGACAGGTTGGGTAGCCCATGACCAGAGCCTGGCTGGGGTTGGAGTGCTCCACTGTGGGGAGCCCAGCCATGTTCAGGACCCCTGCCAGAAGCCCCAGAGGCAGGAAGCCAGAAGAGATCCCAGCTGTGGCACAGAGCCACTCTAGCAGCCTTGCAGACATGGGGACCCTGGCCAGCCGGGTTAGCCCAGCAGTCCTGTGGAGGAGAACTGGCTGAGGCGTGGAGTTCCACAGGCAGCCCCTCAGATCCAGAGACTCTGGCCAGGAACAGCCTAGCAGCCCTGTGGCGGGGAGCTGGCAGGGGCATGGAGCCCCTTTGGAAGGCTCCTCTGTGGGCCTGACCTCTCCTCACCTGGCACATCCCCTCGTTCTGTCCGCTCAGGTCCCAAAGGTGCCAGGCGAGAGAAGTACCACCTGTAATTGCATTCTATATTGGTAAGTTATCCTTCATTCAGGGCTAACTCAGACAGCTCCAATGGGAGAGAATAAATAAGTCACACCAGCAAAGGCATTGTTGACTGTTATGTAATTGGGGATTGACTCCAAAGGGGCTGGTTACCAATTGTGTTTCTTTTTGCTCTCATTTATCCTCCAATTCCAGGAGCCCCAGGGAATTCATTTCCCAGTTGTTAGAGAATATTTTCTGTGTACAAGTTCAACAAGAAGTCCTGTGGCACCTTATAGACTAACATATATTTTGCAGCATAAGTTTTGTGGGTGAAGAACTCCCTTAATCTATAAGGTGCCACAGAACTTCTTGTTGTTTTTGAACATACTAACTCAGCTACCCCTCTGATACATGTGTGCAATGTGTGAGGCTAGATGGCAGACAGGAGAGGGCAGAAGAGAGAGCTGAGACATCACAGGAGGTGGGATGGAGGCAGACAGGGTAGTGTGTAAAGGAGAATTGGTGGGGAGCAATGTCAGCTGAATAGCAACAGAGGAAATGCATATTGGGAGTAAGGGCCTAAGTAAAGGGGCCACAACTGCTGGAGATGAAGGCATGGCAGGGCAGGTGGTGTTAAGAAGATAATCGGATTCCTCAACCATGAATACCCTTCTGGGAATGAGGACTCTGGAAAGAGAAGGGGGCCAGCTGAGCAAGAGGGGGAAGAGTATCTTTATGCAGCAATTCACCATACTAGGGAGGAGGGCTTTAAACTAAGCTCAAAGGAAGGGTAAGGGGATCTATAGGACTAACCAGAACGAAATTAGAGGGAATTGACTCAACATCTTAGATGTCTGTATACAAATGCAAAGGAGTAAAAAAGGACAAAATGGCAGCCTGGGTGCATAAGCTAACTTATGATTTAATTAGCATTACAGAGGCTTGATTGGATAAATCTCATGGCTGTAACATTGGTATAGAAGAGTATTGCTTGTTTAGGAGCTACAGGCAGGAAAAAAGGTGTAGGTGGTGCCATATACCTCAGGAAAATATAGACCTGAAGAAGGAAGTAAGTAGTAGCACATTTGAAAGTCCAATATTTCCTGTATGTTTTCAGCATGTGTTGGGAACAATTTATTGTTTCAGATAGTGGAGGAAATAACAAGAGGGGCAGCCATTGCTATTTTGAGGGTGGCCAATCTGAAGATGGGTGAATTTGGGTGGAAGTGATCATAAATTGATAGATTCAGTGATTCTAAGGAAAGAAAGGAGAGAAAGTGGCAGATGAGCACAATGCACTTTAAAAAGCCAATGAGAATTGATAGGTCAGGTCCCCCACGAACAGATCTAGGAGTTAAAGTACTTCAGGAGATCTGGAAGTTTCTCAATGAGACAATATAAAACACATGACCACAAACTATTCTCATGATAAGGAAAGATTTGAAGAATAGCAAGAATCCCATACATCTACATCAAGACCTCTTTACTGACCTGAAGATCTAACATGGAAACATAGACAGATTGCTAAATAGGTATACAGAAGAATACCAGAAGTGTGTAGGGACAAATTCAGAAAAACTAAACTACAAAATGTGTTAAACCCAGCAAAGGACATCAAAGGCAATAAGAAGAGGTTTTCTAAATACATTAGAAGCAAGAGAAAGACAACATAAAGTGTGGGCCCACTACTCAGTGGGGAAGGAGAGCTAATGGTATCAAAAAGGCTGAACTGTTTAATACATTATTTTCCTTCAGTTTTCACTAAAATGATTAGCGGTAACCAGCTACTTAGCACCATTGATATTAACAACAAAGAGGAAGAAAGACAAGCCAAAATAAGAAAACAAAAAAGCAGTCAAGGAGCACTTTAAAGACTAACAAAATGATTTATTAGGTGAGCTTTCGTGGGACAGACCCACTTCTTCAGACCATAGCCAGACCAGAACAAACTCAATATTTAAGGCACAGAGAACCAAAAACAGTAATCAAGGTTGACAAATCAGAAAAAAAATGATCAAGGTGGGCAAATCAGAGAGTAGATGGGCAAAGACAGGGGGGAGGGGAGTCAAGAATTGGATTAAGCCAAGTATGCACACGAACTCCTATAGGCTACGTCTACACTAGCCAAAAACTTCGAAATGGCCATGCAAATGGCCATTTTGAAGTTTACTAATGAAGCGCTGAAATACATATTTAGCACCTCATTAGCATGTGGGCGGCTGTGGCACGTTGAAATTGACGCGGCTCGCCGCCGCGTGGCTCATCCAGACGAGGCTCCTTTTTGAAAGACCTGGCTACTTTGAAGTCCCCTTATTCTTATGAGCAGATGGGAATAAGGGGACTTGGAAGTAGCCAGGGACCTTTCGAAAAGGAGCCCCATGTGGACGAGCTGCACGGCAGCGAGCCGCGTCAATTTCAAAGTGCCACGGCTGCCAGCATTCTAATGAGGTGCTAAATATGTATTTCAGAGCTTCATTAGTAAACTTCGAAATGGCCATTTGCAAGGTAATTTTAAAGTTTTTGGCTAGTGTAGACACGGCCATAGTGACTTAGAAAATTCCCATCCTGGTTCAAACCACATATTAATGTGTCAAATTGGAATGTAAAAGAGAGTTCAGCAGCCTTTCTTTCAAGAGTGTTGTGAAAATTCCTCTCCAGTAACACACAAACTCTTAAGTCATTAACAGAATGGCCCACTCCGTTAAAAAATGCTGGCTGACAGGTTTGTGGATCAGGAGTGTTTTTATGTCTGTTTTGTGCCCATTAACTCTTTGTCTAAGGGAGTCTGAAGTCTGTCCAATATACAAAGCATCTGGGCACTGTTGGCACATGATGGCATATATGATGTTAGTTGAGGAACATGAGAATGTGCCCGTGATTCTGTGAATAACCTGGTTAGGTCCAGTGATGGTATCTCCAGAAAAGATAAGTGGAGTAAGCTGGCAGCGGGCTTTGTTGCGAGAAAAAGTTCCAGGACTGTTGTTCCTGCAGTATAGACTGTGGCTGTTGGTGAGAATCCTCATAAGGTTGGGAGGTTGTCTGTAGGAGAGAACAGGCCTGTCACCTAGGGCCTTCTGGAGTGTGGCATCCTGATTAAGGATAGGTTGTAGGTCTTTAATAATTCGTTGCAGTGGTTTGAGTTGGGGGCTGTAGGTGATGACCAGTGGCAAAGATGACAAAGAGTTAATGGTTTGAACCGGGATGCGAATTTTCTGGGTCACTAATGGGGCTTGTTTGCATACTTGGTTTAATCTACTTCTTGACTACCCCCCGCCGTCCCTCTACTCTCTGATTTGCTCACCTTGATAATTTTTTTTTCCGATTTGTCCACCTTGATTACTGTTTTTGGTTCTCTGTGCCTTAAATATTGAGTCTGTTCTGGTATGGCTATGGTCTGAAGAAGTGGGTCTGTCCCACGAAAGCTCACCAAATAAATGACTTTGTTAGTCTTTAAAGTGCTACTTGACTGCTTTTTTGTTTTGATAGTATATAGACTAGCATGGCTCCCTCTCTGTTACTATTCAAAATAAGAAAGAACAGAATAAAAATTATTGATATAAGACAGCCATATCATCAAGTCAAGAAGGCCTGAAGAAATTCATGCTAGTTTATTTAAGGAGCTAGCAGAAGCATTCTCAGAACCACAGTCAAGAACTGATGGAGGATGGGTGAGCTCCTAGAGGCCTGCAGAAGGGCAAACATAGCACCTATCTTTTAAAAGGGGAACAAAGAGGATCCAGAAATTTATACCAGGCAGCCTAACTTCAGTATATGGGAAGATATGGGAACAAATTAACAATCAGGTTGTAAGTCCATAGAGGATAGTGGGACTCTTAACAGGTAGCCAGCCTGGATTTGCCAAGAATAAATTATGCCAAATCAACATAATTTCCTTTTTTGACAGCACTACTGGCCTGCTGGATAGGGAAAGGAGTAGACATGATAGATCATAATTTTAGCAAAGCTTTCACAGAGTCCCGCGACATTCTGATATGGCACTAGGGAAATGTGATTGTGACTGTATTTCAGTAAGATGACTGCACCACTGCTTCACAGACCATTCTCAAAATGTAATTATCTGTGGTTGGCTCTCAAACTTGGAGGAGGGATCTAGTGGAGCTCCACAGAGGTCAGTCCCCAGACTGGTCCTGTTCAATAGTTTCATTAACAACTTGGCAATGGAATGTGTTCCTGACAACATTCTGCACCAACACATTAACAATTCCACTCACAATATTTAAGAACTCTGCATATTTTATTTGTCAAAATAACACAATATAATCATGCCATTTTCAATTATATTGGTAATTTATTTCAAAGCATCTCTCAGCAAGTATGTAACACCACAGAGAGCAAAAAAGATTTGGGAAAATGATTTTGTTTGGCAAATGAATTCCTGACTAATACAGAACATTGAGTAATATTGCATTTAAACTACACTGCAGAACCCTATGTCCTGCTTCCCTCAGAAGCAGTGCAAGGCCTTGGAGAAGTCAGGGGGAATGGAGGAGCTGAGGGAGGGGGAAGTAATTTCTGGGAAGGAGCCTGGGGTGAACCTGGAGGTTTATTGGGTGTTGATGGGAGAAGCCTGGATGAGGGTTTGCTGGGGTGGGGTGGGGTGAACCTGCCTCATGCAGACTTTGGCTGATCACTAGCCTCACCCTTTCAGTTGGCACACTTGCCCTGCCCCACGTGGTTCTCCCACACATGGCTCTGTGCACCCTCACTGCCTCTTCAGCCAAGCATAGTTGACTCTGTCCCCCACTTCTCCTGTTCCCATGAGTCCATGCACCCCTCCCTGTCTCCATTTGTCCTTACTTTCCCGCACGCTGTCACCTTCACTTCCTCATCCCTTGGGACAGAAGGATCCCAAGCACTTTTACAGACTGGGAACTGACTGGCTAAGTGGCAGTGCAGCAGGAAAGGACCTGGGGATTATGGAGGATGAGACGCTGGAAAGGAGTCAACAGTGTGTCCTTGTAGCCACAGAGTCTACTGACATATTCGGGTGCGTTTTGAGGAGCACTTCCAGGAGATATAGAAAAGTAATTTTTCCCCCCATTCGGCACTGGTGAGGCCACATCTGGAGTATTGTGTCCAGTTCTGGGCCCCCCCCCCCAGTATAGAAAAGAGCATTGGAGCGTGTTCAGCCGAGGGCAACAAAAATGATTAAGGGGCTGGAGCACATGACCTATAACGAGAGGCTGAGAGATTTGGGCTTATTTAGTTTGCAGAAGACAAGACTGAGGGGCTATTTAATAGCAGCCATCAACTTCCTGAAGGGGAGCTCTAAAGAGGGTGGAGAGAAACTGTTCTCAGTGCTGTCAGATGGCAGAACAAGGAGCAAGGGTCTGAAGTTACAGAGGGAGAGGTGTAGGTTGGATATTAGGGAAAAACAACTTCCGTAGTAGGGTAGTAAGGCACTGGAATGCATTACTTAGAGACGTGGTTTTAAGTCCTGGCTTGGCAAGGTCCTGGCTGGGATGACTTAGTTGGGGTTGATCCTGCTTTGGGCAAGATGACCTCCTGAGGTCCCTTCCAGTCCTAGGATTCTATGATTCTATGCTCATCCCCCTGTGGCCCTTCACTCCTCTCCCTCCCAAACCCACGTGGCTTTGCACTGCATTCCTGTCAGCCTCTGGTTTAGTGTTGGCACCCCACCACCTCCTGAACTCCTGCTCCAATCTGACCCTCATTCCACAAGGTGCTTTAGAGCCCAGTCTGTGTGATCTCTCAGCAGCCCCGTATACCCTGTTCTGTCCCTGTCTCCCCATATCCTGTGGCTTCTCCTCTAGTCCTGTGGGCAGAATGCTGGGAGGAAGGCAGCTTCTACCCACTCCCTCTCCTCTGCTGGCCACTCCAGCCTGTGAGTGAGCCGTTCTCTCCTCCAGTGCCACGTCATGGGTGGAAATAACTATTGGACCTTGCCTTTGCTTTCCTGTCAGAATCAGTTGTGCAGAGGTGCAGAACTCTCTTGGGGTGGGAATGGAGCATACGCTTGTGAAATTCACAGCTGATGCCACGCAGGGTGTGGTTGTAAGCACTTTTGAGGAGTGGGTTAGAACTCAAAACAACCTTGACAAATCAGAGCAGTTGTCTGAAATGAACCAGATTAAGTTCAATAAAACAAGTGCAAAGTACTTCACTTTAGGAAGAAAAGATCAGATTCAAAACTTCAAAATGGGGAATAGCAGGCAAGGTGTTAGTATTGCTAAAAAGAATCTCGGCATTATAGTGGATCACTAACAGAATATACATTACTTTATACCATAAGACTAAGGCTACACTCCTGTATCTATTTCTGTATACATTTATATCCCAAAACAGAAACCATGGGGCCAAAGACCATGCTTGGAGTAGCAGGACTATTTGAAGCGTAGTGTTTCGCAGTGTTTCAAATGAGGGTTATCGGAGAGTTCAAAATAAGCTCGTATTTTGAACTCCAGTGCAGTGTAGCCGGCACTGGGTTCAAAACAAGACGCTTCAAAACAAGTTACGTGATTTGCACAAAGCCACTTGCATAACTTATTTCGAGCTAGGGCTGTGTGTATCCCTAGTCTTGTAGTGTCTAATAGGAATTCAGAGATCTCCACACTTGTGGTTATTGTCTTTCCATATTTGCCACGTTATATTATGCAAATCTTTATTACATAATATAAGAATATTGGTAGGTATTTCGTACTGACTAATACAAACTACAAAATTTCAAATGATCAATTTATTAATATTAGAAATCAAGGTGGCACTTTATAACCTTTGCCTTTTACAATTATTTCTTATTATTTATTTTTTACAATTATTATCTTATTATTTATTATTTACAATTATTATTTCTTGTTATTTATTATTTCCAGAGCCAGGCACTCCCAACCCCATACTCGATGACGCTAAATAATTGCTGCCTCCTCCCCTCAGAGCCAGGATCCCCCTGAACCAAGCATTCCAAACCCCCGACCCCATTCTAGTTCAATGTCAATGACTCACCAGAACTGTTGGGTCTCCTGTCAGTGCTAGAGGTGCCACTGGGGCCTGCACCGCTGCTGCTACGTGCTTCTCCCACCAAGCAGTGGGGTGCATGAACAGAGTGGGCAGATGGGAGGAGCTGCATCCCACTTGAGCTGCAAGCTGGCCACCCCCATATTCACCATGACGTAGTGTCCTAATCACTTTAATAAGTGTCATGTGTGGGGAGTGGCAAACATATTGGACACCATGGCCCTAGCCTAAGGGTTATTAAAGTCTGGAATAGCCTTTCAAGAGAGGTTGTGGAATCCATATCACTGGAGATTTTAAAGAAGCAATTGGATAAAAACCTATCAGGGATGGTTTAGGTTTACACTGTCCTGCCTCAGCATAGGGGACTGGGCTTGATGATTTCTCAAAATGCCTTCCATCCCTACATTTCTGTGGGTCTATGATTCAGTTCCTGTTGAAGAAAGGAAGAGATGATGGAACTAGAGTGACCAGAGCTTAAAGAAAATGAGGCTGATGCATATGGGACTGCAGGAGAAAACATAAAACAGATTCACACCAACAGCAGGTAGAGACAGATCTATGTGAGCATAGTATTGACAGGCCTGTCACCAGGTCTGGAGAACAGAAGTCTGTGCTTTCTTCCAGAACAAGGATATGAGATGTGGACCTAAGGTTGAAGAAGAAACCAAAGCGAGTGGAGAAAATTCCACTGACTGTTCCACATGTTGAGATGAGTGACACTGCTAGTTCCCACTGGAACAGGTCAAAAATGAGTACACTCAGCTCCAGAAATGGGCCCTCGGGTGGTTTTCTCACAGGAATACTTTCTGTCCCTAGAGAAGGAGGATGAATGTAGGACAAGATAATGAAGATCAACAGATGGATCAAGGACTGGTGTTATGAGGAAGGATTTAAGATAATTTTAAAAAAGAAGACTCCTCTCCACTGACGGAGTCAACTTGAGACCTTGAGGTGCTAATCCTCTTGGATTCAGGTTGACATGATTGATGAGAAGGGCTGTAAACTAGCAGATGAGTTGAGAATGTTGGGAGAGAGTTGTGAAACCTCCATGACTGGCTTGAATACACAGGAGCAGGGAAGCCAGCCAAATGGGGCTGTTGTCAGTGCTAATGGAAAACCAGGCACTAGAAAACTGGTGGACGTCCAAGAGGAAGAACTGAAACATGTATTCATGACAAACAAGGGTCTGGGCAGTAAAAGAGAGGAGCTGGAATTACTGGTGCAGGAGCTCAAACCAGACACTAGAGGGATTACAGAATCAGGGTGGAATAGTACTCGTAAGTGGAAGGCAAGTATTGAAGGGAGAGAGATAAGTAAAGGTAAAGAAGTCAAGGTAAAGGTGTACATCAAATAAGCACTAATATGTGAAGAAAGCGGAGTTGATAACTATGACTGGAAGTGCCCCTTTTTGCTATTTGGCAAACAGCACATCCAACACCCATTTGTTGGGATATTTGACAAAACAGCATCTTGTCAAGTAGCACTCAAGCACTCTAACATGCTGGCCATGAGTATCATTGCAAGGTGTACGCCTGGGTTGGGTAGAAAGAAAGACTTTTGTATGTGTGCCTGGAATATATTTTTAAAATCTGTTTTGGAGGCAGTTTAAAAGCAATTGTGGCCTTGACAAAGCTGTGTGGGTTTATATGTTTGTGCAGCTCAAATAAAGACTGAAAGGATGATGAAAGTGCATGTATATTTAAAGTAAACAAAGTGATTAAAGCAATCAAAGCAGTAAATTGACCACAGGCTGAGGAAGATTGCATGATGGCTGCGCCCCAGCAGGGGAGAAGAACTCTGTCTGGAGTATACAATTCAAAGGAATACATTTCAAAGGTATACTGGGAAATAATCCCTTAGTTATCCATTGCATGGGCGAGAAAGGAGTGGACAGCCTCTTACTTTGTGAATGGTGGATCATGCTGCCTTAGGGACTGGAGATGCTGAAAGCTTGAGGAAAGTGAGAAAGCTGCTTTGATTTCTTGCTAAAGTTGAGTTTTAGTCACTAGAAAACGGTATTTTTTATTTGTTTGTAACCAGACCTGTCTCTTTTCCTCTTGCTCAGTATTACTTAAATATATGTTCTTTATTAAGTATCAGAGAGGTAGCCATGTTAGTCTGTAGCTTTGAGAACAAGAAGTCCTGTGGCACCTTATAGAATAACAGATATTTTGGAACATAAGCTTTCATGAGCGAAGACCCGCTTCATCAGATGAAGTGGGTCTTTGCCCACGAAAGCTTATGCTCCAAAATATCTGTTAGTCTATAAGGCGCCACAGGACTTCTTGCTGTTCTTTATAAAGAAACTCATTCTCTGGTGATGTCTACACTTAAAATACTGTAGCAATGCTCCCATAGCACTTCAATGAGATTCTATGTCAGGGGTCAGCAATCCCCAGCACAGGTGCCAAGAGGGGCACATGACCTGATTTCCATCGGCACGCAAGGTGGGAACTCAGCCACTTCCTCCTCCCCGCATGCAGCCAGGAGCTTGTAAAGCCAGGCTGCCTGTGGATTAACAAAAGACCAGCTAATGCTGTCAACCACCATCTCAACGGTAAAGCTTTGCATCTTCATTTATTTATTAATTAAGCTGTTGTAAGTAGGACCATTAGTGACTTGAAAAAGTATCTCTGGTACTCAGACTGTAAATAGAGGTCAAATGTCAAATTGCAGGACTCTGCCTGGGAAAGGTTGCTGACCCCTGCTCTCATGACAGCGAAAGGAGCTGTTCTTTCATTACTGTTGTGCAGTGGCTCTCAACCTTTGCAGACAACTGGCAAAAGTCTGATTTGCCTTGTAAATGCCAATTTTCACCTCACTTAAAAGCTACTTGGTTACAAACTCAGAAATAAAAAGTGACAAAAATCCGCCCGTTCTGAAAAAAATTACCTAATTTCTCCTCTTTCCTGTATAACAGAAATCATTTGAAAAATAAATATTGTGCTTACATTTCCTGAGGGGAAGGATAGCTCAGTGATTTGCCCATTGCTCTGCTAAACTGGGGTTGCAAGTTCAGTCTTGAGGGGGCCAGTTAGGCATCTGGGACAAATAGGTCTAATTGAAAAAAAAATGGGGGTGAGCAGTGCTTGGTCCAGGCAGGGGAGTAGACACAACCTCCCAAGGTCTCTTGTGGCCCTATGAGATATGTGTCTCCATATATTTCAATGTATAGTTATGTAGCACAGTACAAAAAAATCACTGTGTGATATTGTAATTTGTACTGACTTTGCTAATGCATGTAGACTGTTTTAAAATTAGACAAGTGTTTAGAGGACTTGAGAACTACTGCTTCAGTCAGTCCACTACCCCAACAAGTGGTGGACAAATTGAAGAATAAGTTTTTTCTGTTGACTAAGTGCTTGGGAATTTGAGTTTGCTCACCTATGCTGCACAGAGGTGTAGATTTTTCACAGAACATGTTTAGGTCAGAATTGCTTTGAGGAAGGAATGTAAAAGAGGCCATGCTGAAATAGTGTTAGGTGTCAGTTACAGACCTCCAGGGAGATGAATAGTAATCTATTTAATATTATTAGAGAAATAAATACTTTGGGGAATCTGTGAATAATGGGCAACTCTAAATTGGAGAATAAGTGCCTAGTAGAGCCTAATTATGATTGGATCTGATAGATGCATTTTCAAACTTGATTTTAATTCAGGTTGTACCTCCCTCATCTGGCAACCTTGGGACCTGAGTGGTGTTGGATGAGGGGATATGTTGGACAAGAGGAGATCAGGCTATCAGTTTAGAGGGGCTCTCCACATCTAGAGGGCTCTTCCACAAGGGCTGCCAGGTTCCCCTGTGTCCAGCAGGGATCCCCATGGTTGTGGGGCATCTGTGGGGCTCAGTGCCCAGCCAGCTCCCTGCTGTAGAGGGTTCTAGGGTTCCCCTGGCTGGGGTTCCCTGGTTGCTGTGTAGTCCAAAGGCTGCCAGACAAGGGATGTTGCTGGACAAGAGAGTGACAGATGACTAAGTTTCAGTCTGTATGTACTTAGAACTTGGATTACATGATTGTGAGTAGCTTCAGTATAAATGACATGGAAACCTAATCAAAGCCAAGTTGTCAACTATGGCTTTTGATTTCAAAAGGACATATTTTGGGAAATTAAGGGGATTAGGTAAAGTAAGCTGGTCTGAAGCGCTCAAGGATTTTTAAGTGGAAGAGGCTTGGAATGTCTTCAAATCAGCTATACAGAGAGGATCAAAAATTTGCATTCCATGAAAGGAGAACCCCTTGGGAAAGGCTCCAGTCCCAGCTGAATGTCTAAGAGCCTCAGAAAGGTGATTGGGAGTGAGCAGAGAACCTCTAGGGATGGAAAAAGTGGTTGATCAGCAAATAAAGCTATATTGCACATGTTAGAAAGTATGGGAATAAAATGAGAATTGCTAAAAGTCAAGTTGTTGTATTAGCTCTTGGCAAGGAAATTAAAATACATAAGTTTTTTTAGTAATATGCATAAAAAGAGAGGAAAGAAGGTACGCTAGTATGCAGTGTAGATGGGAAGGAGCTTAGTAATAACCTAGGTATGGCACCAAAACTAAATGAGTATTTTGCCTCAGATTTCAGTGAGGATAATAACAGGGCACATGTGCAGGAAAGGCAGCAGAGCTGATTGGGATGAATGTCTGGAAATGGAAATTACTATATCTGATGCGGAGAAAAAAGCGTAAAGAGCTTAATGCACTCAAGGCAGGGGTGATTTCCACAGCAAAATACTGAAAGAACTGGCATGTGAGATTGCCAGTCCAGAAGCAAAGATTTTTAAGAAATGTATTTGGGGTTACTACCTTATAACTGGAAAATAGCTAACACTAGACCGAAATTTAAGAAAAGGCGGGAAGGCGCTCTGGTCAATTGAAGATCTGTTAATCGGCTGTCAGTACTATGCAAGGGTTTAGAGCCCATTGTGAAGGAAAGCATAATTAAATTCATATTGTTAATGTGATGCAAGGTGAGTTGACCAGAGGTAGCTCCTGCCAGACTAACGATAACCTGATTTCTTTCTATGATATTTTAGGTAAGGGAAGTGCAGTAGATCTATTAGACTTGAACTTTTCAGTGGAGCTCTTGATGTGGTAGTGCCTGGAAAATTACTAATTAAACTAAGGAAGGGGGCAGGGGGTCAGAATTGTCTGACTGGGGAGAGGTTATTAGTGAAGTTGATCAAGGATCCATCTTGGGGCCGGTCGCAGTCAATGTTGGCGTTAATGCGCTTGGCACAAAAGGAGGTTTGTGCTAATGAAATTTGCCAATTTACAAAATTGGGAGGCACCAGCTCTCCAGGGAAGATCAGAGTGTTAAAAAGCCCCAGCCCTGGCCTCAGCCCTCTACTGCCACTGCGCCAAGGCCAGGGAAAAAAGCCACAGCCATGGCCACAGATCTGGCCACTCCCTATTGCTCCTGCTAGGCCATGGGCCAGGGCCCAGGGCCCAGGGCCCCCCTGCTGCTCATGGTCTGGGGCCACAGAAAATAGTCCTTTCCTAGACCTTGTCCCCACAACTCCTACTGTGCCAGGGCCAGGGAAAAGAGCCATGGACCCTGTCGCCCACCCCCACACATTGCTCCTGTGCTGGGGGTGGGCAAGAGCCAGTTCACTACACCAACCCTACCCCCTTCCACTGAGCTCCCCAACCTTCCCAGCCCTCTCCCCAAACCCACATTTCTTCTAAGCCCCACCCAACTCTCAGCCCAGGCCTCCAAGCCTGCCCTCACCCTGCCACACTGTCCCCCATCCTGACAACTCCCACACCAAAACCCCCGATGAGACACCTACACCCCTCCCTACCCAGGCCCCGCACCCCAAACACTGTCCTCTGAGTCCCCACTGCCCTGCCCACACCCCAGAACCCCAAACCCCATGTCCTGAGCTCCCCACGCCCAAGCCCCTGCCTCTCTCCCCCACACCCTCAGCCCCACCACACAACAAGCACTCTAACCTTACCTGCACCCTGTGCCCTCACTGCAGCACCTTCTGCCCTCTCCCCTGACCCCCACTCTCCCAGTCCCCTGCTCCCATTGCTATGCCAGCCACCTCCACTATCAGCCCTCCCACCCAAACACTTGCCTACCCCATCTGTTTAATCTAGCAAAAGGCAGAAAGGTGGCAAATGTTGTCTACCAACTAGTTCTAGGTACTCATTGACTCACCCCTGGACTTTTATTAAATACACTTCTTTTTCCTTAAAAAAAAAAGCAGTCAAGTAGCACTTTAAAGACTAGCAAAATAGTTTATTAGGTGAGCTTTCGTGGGACAGACCCACTTCTTCAGACCATAGCCAGACCAGAACAGACTCAATATTTAAGACACAGAGAACCAAAAACAGTAAGCAAGGAGGACAAATCAGAAAAAAGATAATCAAGGTGAGCAAATCAGAGAGAGTGGAGGGGTGGGGGGAAGATCAAGAATTAGATTGAGTTAAGTATGCAGACAAGCCCCTATAGTGACCAAGGAAGTTCCCATCGCAATTCAAACCATGTGTTAATGTTCCGAATTTGAATATAAATGTCAATTTGTCCGATTCTCTTTCAACAGAGGAGCGATAATGTCTTTTCAGTAACACACATACCTTGAGGTCATTGACAGAATGCCCCATTCCATTAAAATGTTGACTAACTGGTTTGTGGATCTGAAGTGTTCTGATGTCTGTTTTGTGCCCGTTGACCCTTTGTCTAAGGGAGTTAGAAGTCTGTCCAATATACAAAGCATCTGGGCATTGTTGACACATGATGGCATATATGATGTTAGTAGAGGAGCATAAGAAAGTGCCCGTGATTCATTGAGTAACCTGGTTAAGTCCAGTGATGGTATTTCCAGAGAAGATATGTGGACAAAGCTGGCAGCGGGCTTTGTTGCAGGGAAAGGTTCCAGGACTGGTGTTCCTGGGGTATAGACTGTGGCTGTTAGTAAGGATCCTCATGAGGTTGGGAGGTTGTCTGTAGGAGAGAACAGGCATGTCACCTACGGCCTTCTGGAGTGTAGCATCCTGATTAAGAATAGGTTGTAGGTCTTTAATAATTCGTTGCAGTGGTCTGAGTTGGGGGCTGTAGGTGATGACCAATGGTGTTCTGTTCTTGGCTTTTTTGGGCTGATCTTGGAGTAGCTGGTTTCTGGGTATGCGTCTGGCCCTGTCGATTTGTTTTTTTACTTCTCCTGGTGGGTAATTCAGGTTTATGAATATTTGGTAAAGTTCTTGTAGTTTTTGGTCTCTGTCAGTTGGATCAGAGCAAATGCGATTATACCTAAGAGCTTGACTGTAAACAAATATAGGCACCTTCTACTCTGTGCTTATGGCAGCACACAATAATCTCCTGTCCTGTGGATCTCAGGTAAGGTGGTCTTATTTCCTCGGTTGTGGTTGGTGTGCAGATGCTGGGTGACATAGGTGGTCTGTGCTATGCAGGTCAGGCTAGGAAATCCCTTAGACTTTGTGACTGTTATCAGACAGCACCTCTCCTCCTAAAGCTTGACACAATGTTTTGATACCAACAGCAGGATGCTGCAATGCAACATCATGACCCTGCAGTGCATATATGTCCCTGTGGTTGTGCCCTGGATCAAATGTGCTACAAGGAGTGTTGTAGGTCTGTGTGGGTTTTGTGATGCCTGTATTCTGAACACACAGAGTCACACAGAACAAGTATAGGTGGTGAGCTTCTATTTTTTTAATGTGACTATACTCCTGTAAAGCCTAAGTTGGTTAATATCCGCTGCTCAATTTTGCAGCACCTTTGCAAATCCGATTCCATTGGATAGGTGTGGCAAGCAGTTGCCTCCTTGTTCTGTTATGGAATCCCCACGAGACAACTTTTTTGCACAGATTAAGATTTCTTATAGCCTCTCAACGATTGGCTTTGAATTTCATTTTAATAACAATTAAGATTTAGATAGATAGATAGATAAAAAGGCAAAGTACAGACAATACAACCATCTCTTTTTCTCAGTATTTCTCAACCTAAAGCATTTCATAGGCTAATCCACAAACTTCCTATTGGTACTACTTTCATGCTAGGCATGAGAAGTGCCCCCCACAGACTGGGGGCAGGAGGAAAAAGGCATTTAAATAAGGTAAAACAAAAATACATGAGAGCCTAGAATGTGAAAGGAACAGCCCTGTGTTCTCTCAAATTGCAAGAGGAATGCAGGGCAAGCAGAATGTACGATTAACTCGGAATTTAAACAGAGCATGCCCTCTGTTATTTACAAAGCCTGCCAAAGGATCTTGAATTAGCACAGCCAGTCTGAATAGATTGTGCCTCATCCAGAGGACAGTTTCAGCAGCACAGCTAGTCTGATCCATTTATGAATATCTTTGAGACCTAAAGTGGCACCTGCTTAGGTGGGAGCTGTGTGTATAAATGCCCACTTTCTCTTCCTCAAGTTACCTAGCATGCTCCTTTGGGTGTTTTCAGTCTCCCTCTAAGGTTTGGATGCACCTGAGTTCTCCAGGGCTTTTAAAATGCTAGTGACAAAATGCACTTTGAAATAATGTATAGGGGCTAATAGAGTATCAGATAGTGTCTGAATAAAGGCTGGACTCAATTGTAGTAGATAACATAAAACTCTGACTGAACATTATCTCTTATTTATTGTCCTTATGTATGTAGAGTAATTGTAAAACATAGGAATCGCTTAGAAGCACCTTGACATCTGCGTATAAATGTACAGTAGAACCCTGAGATGTGCACACTCAGGTTGTGTGAATCTTGGGTTAACGTGACGCTGAGTGGTGGGGAGCTGGCATCTGGTGCTGGGCTGCCCACCACTCAGGGGAGCCAGGAAACTGACCAGTACTCCTATGAGTAGCTGGCAGCTGGGAGCCAGGCGCCAGCACCCTGCCAGTCACATGAGTGGAGAAAGTGACCAACACTGCTCCTGTCAGTGACAGCAACCGAGTCAGGCTCTCAGCTGCCGCCATTGACAGGAGCAGAGAAACTGTTCCTCTTAGGAGCAGCAGCCTGACTCTTGCCGACTCTTGGTTTACCCACTCCTGTCATGGTTGGCAGCCTCCCTGCTCCTTTCAGGGGCAGTGAAAGTCAGGCTTTCACAGCTCCTGTCAGGGGTGGCAGCCTGAGTCTTGGCTGCTACCACTGACAGGAGCTGGGAAACTGACAAACACAGCAGCACTAGTCAGTTTCTCCTCTCCTGTGAGCAGTGGGCAGCCCAGAGCCAGGCTCTCAGCTGCCTGCCTCTCACAGGAGACAGGAAACTGACCAGCATTGCTGCCTTGGTCAGTTTCCTGGCTCCCCTGAGGTATGTGAAATTTGACTTACACAGAGGTCACACAAGAACACAAGCTGTGCCTAAGCTGGGCATCTACTGTATTGTGAATAGGCAGGGTGATGAAACGCCCTAGCAGTTGGGATAATAATGTTGGTCTATGTTTGTACAGTGCCTAGCACAGTGGGGTCCCGCTCTATGACAGGGGCTCATTTTTGCTACTGCAGCATAAAATATAAAGGATCCCACCTAACACACTCAGCACTGGGGCTGTATTCTCAGTGGTGCATAGGGTATATTTGCTGTGCAGAAGACTCGCCACACAGCCACAGCTGGCCCAAGTCACCTGACTCAGGTTTGCAGGGCTGCGGTGTTATAATTATGTAGTGTCAATATTCTGGAGCTAGCCTGTGAAACCTTCCAAGGGGAGAGGGTCTCAGAGCCTTGGCTACAACCCGGTCTGAATGTTTTCCCTGCAGTGTTTGGCCTACACCTTCTCTGCCTGCTCCAGGCCTCCCTGAGCTTTAAGGGAGGGGTGTTGGAGGTACCTATACACAGGTGAATTCTGAGATGTATTGTTTCCTCTGTACCCGGCCTCCACATCATCCTCCCATCCAGGAGCTCCAGCCGGGTGTCCGCCCCCCGGGTGTCCCCCGACCGTGGGAGTGGACCGTCAGGTATGTATCCCCCCTGGTGCACACCCCTGGGGTTGAGGGGCGGGGGTAATAGATATGGCCAGGGCCCTCCACATGCCAAGATGACCATGGCCCCAAGGACAGCAGTGACTTGTCACTCAGAAGAGTGCATCAGCCCCTGCCCTCCAGCATGACAGTGCCAAGCCCCATCCCCGGGGCTGGGGGGAGCGGAACCTCTAGGGTCCCCTGGGGGGAGGGGGTGGGACACCCAGCAGCAGCAGCAGGAGCATGTGATGGAGTGGGGGGAGTGCGAATGCGAGACTCAGGCTAGATATGAGAAACAAGCTGAATAGCTCCCAGTGGCTAAGGATGATCCTGGGGCTACAACTGGCAGGTTACACCTCTGCCCTGAACAAAGAGGAGGGAGGAGCCGAGCTGGGTTTGAATCGGGGGCGGCAGTTAGAGGCTAGGGGAAGGGAGAGCTAGAAGGCAGCCAGCCTGAGGAGGGGGAAAGCTACACCCCAGAGGGGCACCCCTCGGGGTCTTCTCCCCAGGACGGGTTGGAAGGACTGTCTCTGACTGCTGTACTGTCGCTTCTGTGAGAAACTGGGCATCTGTTGCCTAATAAACCTCCTGTTGTACCTGCTGAGTGAGAGTCACTCCTGCCAGCGGATGGGGAGCAGTGCAGGGGGACCCCAGAACCCCATCACAGCAGCATCTCCCGGGGAAGGGAATGGGGAACCTGAAGCAGAGGGGTCGAGGAACAAGGGCCACGGCTCGGGGCCCACATTAACGGCTGTCTCCACTCTTCTTCCCCCCCTCCTGTGTTCCGCAGCTGCACCATCGGAAGGACTGGAGAGCACCGGCGAGGTGTCAGTGGTCCCGGAAAGCCCTCCGGTGCCATCACTCCAGGCCAGCCCCTCGGCGGAGGACCGACCAGCCCCACGGCGGGGAAGACGGCGGACGCAGCACCACCAGCCGACAGCGACGGACCCCCAGCTGCTGGCCCTCCACCGTCGGCAGCTGGAGGTCACCGAGCAGCGGCTGCGGGTGGAGGAGCACCGCCTCCAGCTGCAGGAGCGGGCGCTGGCCTGGCGCCAGGAGGCATGGGGGGCCTACATGCGGGCCCTCAACTGCATCACGGACTCCCTGGCCCCCCAGGCCACGCCAGCTGCCGCAGCGCCCACCCTGCCTGCTCCACCTGCTGCTCCACCCGCTGCTCCAGCCTCTGCGCCGTCCGCCGTCACACCGCCACCTGCCACCGAGGGCCATTCTGCCGAGGGGGACCTGGGGCCAGCTGACACTCGCCAGCCGTATCTCCCAGTCTGCCCTGCCCCCAGCCAGCCCCGGCCAGGGCTGCGGCCGAGGCGGGGATACCGGCCTCCCACCCCCAGCGCTGGACTGTAGGGGCATGGAGCCCAGGACATGCCCCCCTCTCCCCCTTTGTATATATTCCCTCCAGTTTATTGTTATTTTGTTGTAAATAGTTTGTATTTGTGACCCATAACTATGCTGATCCTTACCCCCCCAAGTAAATAGTTCTCCCCTTCCTTGTCTTCCCCTTTCATGTTATCCCGATTTTTATAATGTATATATATTTATCAGTTAGATTTCCCCTGTACATAGTTTGTCTTGTTCATAATATTAATAATAATAAGAGTTCCAGTAAAGATGTTTGAGTTAACAAACAACTGTCTGCTTTTATTTTTACAAGAAAAGTGGGGTGTGTGCTCTTGGGTGCTCTGTGGTGTGGGCATAGGGGCAGGGAGTGTTGTGGAGGATGGGGGGGTGCAGTGGGGGGCCTGCCAGCGTTCACCCCACGGCCTCATCGAAATGGGCCCGCAGGACCTCCTGGACCCGGGTCCCTTCGGGGTCCACCTGGCGACTGGGGGCAGCGGGTGGCTGCACATCGGCCCTGCTGGCCTCCACAGCCCAGCCATGAAAGAAGGCCTCCCCCTTGCTCTCCACCAGGTTGTGTAGGGCGCTGCACGCACCCACAATCTGGGGGATGTTGGTGGGGCCCGCATCAAGGCGGGTGGGGAGACACCTTCAGCGCCCTTTGAGGCGGCCAAATGTGCGCTCCACCACCTGGGGCGCGTGGTTCAGGCGCTGGTTGAAGCGCTCCTGGCTGGCAGACAGATGGCCCGTGTACAGGTGCATGAGCCAGGGCCGGAGGGGGTATGCTGCATCTGCGATGACGCAGAGGGGCACGGTGGTGTCCCCCACAGGGATCTCCCACTGGGGGATGTAGGTCCCCGCCTCCAGCCGGCAGCACAGGCCCGAGTTCTGGAATACCCAGGCGTCGTGGGTGCTGCCAGGCCAGCCCACATAAATGTCCAGGAAACGGCCCTGGCTGTCCACCAAGGCCTGGAGGACCACTGAGTGGTAGCCCTTCCTGTTTATGTAGCGTCCTCCACTGTGTTCCGGGGCGTGGATGGGGATGTGGGTCCCATCCAGAGCCCCGAAGCAATTGGGGAAGCCCAGAATGGCAAAGCCCGCGATGGCGGCATCCGGGTCCCCAAGCCTCACGAGCCTGTGGAGGAGCAGGGCGTTGATGGCGCGGACGACCTGCAGGGGAAGCACATGGGAGAGCACCAATGAGGGATGTGCAGGGTGTGTGTGGCCCTCCCCTGCCAGGGCTGCCTCCCCTCCCCCCGTGGGTCCTCTTACCTCCATGAGGACAGCCCCGACGGTGGCCTTGCCGACGCCAAACTGCTGGCCCACGGATCGGTAGCTGTCTGGAGTGGCCAGCTTCCAGACAGCGATGCCGACCCATTTCTCCACGCTGAGGGCACGCCACATGGCGGTGTCCTGGTGCCTCAGTGCGTGGGTGAGCCACTGGCACAGCTCCAGAAATGTCTTCCGGCTCATCCAAAAGTTCTGGAGCCATCGGTCGTCATCCCACTCTCTGAGCACCAGCCGCTCCCACCAGTCGGTGCTGGTGGGGTAGCTCCACAGCCGGTGGCATGTGCGGCGGGGGGTGCGGTGGGGTGCTGCAGGGTTGGGGGTTGAGTCCTCCTCCCCTGCGGGCAGCTCCTCCTCTGTGGCAAGGAGGTGCTCAGCTGCCTCCTGCATGGCATTGAGTAGGGCGAGCACTGCTCCTGCAGGGGCAGCTGTGTGGACCTCTGGCTGCTGCTGCTGCAGCTGCTGGGGGTCCATGACTGTGTCGCTCGAGGTGTGTGTGCCTATGGCTCTGCAGACCGCGTGCTGTGTAGGCTGCGTGTGTCTAGGAGGGGCCCTTTAAGGGAGCGGCTAGCTGTTGTCCCGGAAGCGCTAGTCCGCCCTGTGACCCTGTCTGCAGCTGTTCCTGGCACCTTTATTTCAATGTGTGCTACTTTGGCATGTAGACGTTACCTCGCAGCGCCTATTTCGATGTGGTGCTGCGCAACGTCGACGTTGAACGTCGATGTTGCCAGCCCTGGAGACATGTAGACGTTATTCATCGGAATAGCCTATTTCGATGTCGCTACATCGAAATAAGCTACTTCGATGTAGCATTCACGTGTAGACGTAGCTTAACAGAGTTTAGAAAAGAGCTCAATAAATATTTGGACGTTAGGTTCATAGATGGCTATTAGCAAGGGGTAAGGTATGGTGCCTAGCCTTTTGTCGAAGGTGGGAGATGGATGGCAGGAGACAAATCACTTGATCATTGTCTTCAGTTCAGCTCCTCTGAGGCACCAGGCATTGGCTACTGTCAGCAGACAGGATACTGGCCTAGGTGGACCTTTGGTCTGACCCAGTATGGCCGTCCTTATGTTCTTATGACCTGATGGAAGGCAACAGTTCTGTTCTGGGGCTGGTGTTGTTCCACATCTTTATTAATGACCTGGATAAGGGACTGGATTGCACCCTCAGCAAGTTTGTGGATGACACAAAACTAAGGGGAGAGGTAAATACTTTGGAGGGCAGAGAGAGAGTCCCCAGAGAGAATCCAGAGTGCCCTGGGTAAATTGGAGGACTGGGCCAAAAGAAATCTGATGTGGTTCAACAAGGAGAAATGTAGAGTCCTGCACATGGGGCGGAAGAATCCCAAGCATTTTTGTAAGCTGGGGACCGACTGGCTCAGCAGCAGTACAATGGAAGGGGACCTAGGGGTTATGGTGGATGAAAAGCTGGATATGAGTAAACAGTGTTCCCTTGTAGCCAAGAAGGCTAAAGGCATACTAGAGTGCATTAGGAGGAGTATTTTGAGCAGATCTAGAGAAGTGGTTATTCCCTTCTGTTCGGCACTGGTGAGGCCACATCTGGGATATTGTGTCCAGTTTGTCCCCCACCCCCAGTATAAAAAGGATGTGGATGTGCTGGAGAAGGTTCAGTGGAGGGGAACAAAAATGATTAAGGGGCTGGAGCATAAGACCTGTGAGGATAGGCTGAGGGATTTGGGCTTGTTTAGTTTACAGAAGAGAAGACTTAGGGGTGATTTGATAGCAGCCTTCAACTTCCTGAAAGGGAGCTCTAAAGAGGAGGGTGAGAAACTGTTCTCAGTGGTCTCAGATGGCTGAACAAGGAGTAATGATCTGAAGTTGAAGAGGGAAAGGTGTAGGTTAGATATTAGGAAAAACTACTTCACCAGGCGGGTGGTGAAGCACTGGAATGCGTTGCCTAGACAGGTGGTGGATTCTCCATCCGTTGAGAATTTTAAGTCCCATCTGGACAAAGTCCTGGCTGGGATGACTTAGTGGGAGTTGATCCTGCTTGAAGCAGGGGGCTGGACTAGATGACCTCCTGAGGTCCCTTCCAGCCCTATGATTCTGTGATTCCGTGAAGTCTAAGTTGTGTGAGTGTCTGCAGTGGGATAGGCACAAAATGGGGTCTGAAGTAAAAGACAGCCATGAATGACTCACAAATCATAAAGCCCACGTCCTTCAGGCCCTAAGTGAGAGCCATCCTGCATCAGTTGCTCACAGTGCTGGGAGATTAACTGGCCATAATATGCATGTTCAGAACCAAGCACAGCTGTACCATCACACCATAAATATTTGGCAACGTATTGGTTGCGAGCTCTCGGCAAAGAGACGGGCAAGTATTGATGTGTAATGTTTCCAATAACTTAGTTTAGACAGTGATTTATGCAACACGAAGTCTCCTCTGAAAGTCAAAGCTAGGCAGGACCTTCTGTGAATCAGTCTCTGTCTCAGCACTTCCCTGGCTGAGTGTAAGGCTTTCCTGGTTATGCTGTCAAATTCCACCATAAAACAGCTTCTGAAGAGACTCAGTCAGGTTTACAAAGAGAGTATGCTCTTCTTTCCAAAAGGATGTAAAGGGCTTGAATTGGCAAGTAGGAAAAATTAGTGAAAACGGTTAGAAAAAGTGACAAAGGTTTGATTTGAATTCCTCAGAGTGTCAATGTCCTGTTAGATAACTGACATTTTCCAAGTGCCATAGGCTTGACAACGACCACCACCATGGGAGCGGTTCATGCCTCACCCAGACGAGCCTAAACTCCTCAGGATTCTCCTTGACCTTTGAGAGGTTTGGAAGATGGTCCCCAAAGGGAAATAGAAGAATGTTCTTTGTTTTTTTGGAGCTTGGACCTTTTGCTAATGAATGCCAGAATTCATTCAATTAGCCCAGTTTCCTGACAAGAAAAGGTCAACATTATTTCCCTCTTCCCTTAGCAGCCTGGAGACCAGAGTATCACTGCTTAAAAATAATTCCTTGTGACTGAGCAGACTTGGAAGCAGTGCCTTGGTGAAATGAGTCAGCTCAAAGTTGAGGGCGGTTTCAGCATCCAGACTGTCATTAAGCTTGTCATGTAATTGATGCATTGTGACTTAAAGTGAATAGTCCCATGGGCCTCTGGGCTTTGCCCTTGTGTTGGAGTTGACAAGGGCAGCTATTGGAAAGACTACCAACCCTTCCTTCCCCTGCAGGTACTACTAATTTCCATATGCAGAGTAAATGATCCCAGCTGAATTCAGCCCACAGATCTATGCTAGCTGTCTAACACTGGCCTTAGGCTGAGGAATCCTTGGTGCCTTGAGTTTGGCTATTACAATGGTTATTTTAATAAAGGAAATCCCAGGTGCATGCTGCCTCCATCTGTAGTCTTCAGCAAGGCACATGACATCTGTGTCTACATTCCCCATGTGTCCAAGGCAGGTATGGATACGTGCTAAACTCTCTCACACAGCCTGTGGCAGAGTAAAACACATAGGAGATGAAAAGAGACAGGTGAGTGCTAATTGGTATGGTTTCTTTCTTTTTGTTCTGTGTTTGCACACAGCGCATAGTGGTCCAGGACAGTAGCTCCTTTGTGTTGCTTTAATACACCTAATAGCCCATGATTGAGACTCACAGGTGCTACCGCAATACAAGGAACAATTATCTGCAAATTACCTGGGTGGAGGTCCACCCATGCCTTGGGTGTCCTCAAACCTCTGACTGCCAGAAACTGGGATTGTACGACAGGGGATGGCTCACTCAGTAAATGGCCCTGTTCTGTCTTGCTGAAGCATCTGGCACTGGCCACTGTTGAAAGACACTGGGCTAGAAGGACCTTTGCTCTCTCCTGGTATGGCCGTTCTTATAGCTGTTGGTGGTGGAGGCAGGGGGCAGCTATGTAACAAGATCTCAATTTGTACGTCTCTCAGCATTGCTCCTTGCCCAGCATTCAGATAAGTCATTAGAGGAGCGGTTAGTGCACAGTGATGGTGGTTTTATAGCATGGGTCATTCATTAATTTCCAAACACTTTACAAAGTCAGGTAAGTTCCATTCTGCTACAGTGGGAGAAAGTGAGGAATGGTGACATTTAAGGGTCCACATTTTTAGTCGGTCTCAGAGCTCTATTGAGCCGTATCCAGAACTCACATTGGGACTTTTCAGAGGAGCTCAGTGTCTGACCACAGCTGGTGGGGACCATAAGAGCTTGTCTAATCCATCCACTCACACATATTGAGACAGAAGTAAGATTTTCTACTATCTGTGGCCAGTGTGGACCCCATTATCCCTGCCTGAGCTACAGCATGCCAAATGAGTGATTCTTTGCCCTGAGCTATGCAGCCTCTGAGCCCCCAGCCCCAACTTCCTGTGGACATCAAAGCCTCTGCTGTGGACACTTATAGCTACACCATGAGTGCTGGCTTTTTCTCACCTCCCTTCTCATAGAATCATAGAATCCCAGGGCTGGAAGGGACCTAAGGAGGTCATCTAATCCAGCTCCCTGCCTAAAGCAGGATCAACCCCAACTAAATTACCCCAGCCAGGACTTTGTCAAGCTGGGACTTAAAAACCTCTAAAGATGGAGATTCCAGCACCTCTCTTGGTAACGCATTGCAGTGCTTCACCACCCTCGTGGGGAAATAGTTTTTCCTAATATCCAACCTACACCTCCCCCCTATAACTTCAGACCATTGCGACTTGTGCTGCCCTCCATCACTGCTGAGAACAGCCTCTCTCCAGAACATTTAGAGCCCCCCTTCAGGAAGTTGAAAGCTGCTATCAAATCGCCCCTCACTCTTCTATTCTGCAAACTAAATAACCTCAAATGTCTCAGCCGCGCCTCACAGGTTATGTGCTCCAGCCCCCTAACCATTTTCATTGCCCTCTGCTGAACCCATGCCAATGCATCCACATCTTTTCTATACTGGGGAGCCCAGAACTGAATGCAGTACTCCAGATATGGCCTCACCAGTGCCGAACAGAGGGGAATAATAACTTCCCTGGATTTGCTGGAAACGCTTCGTCTAATGCACTCCAATATATCGTTACCCTTCTTGGCTACAAGGCACACTGTTGGCTCATATCCAGCCTCTCATCCACTGTAATTCACTTTTCTGCTGCACTACTACTTAGCCAGTCAGTCCCCAGCCTATAACAATGCTTGGGATTCTTCCATCTCAAGTGCAGTTAAATCTCATCAGATTTCTTTTGGCCCAATCCTCCAATATGCCTTCACTCTGGACCCTATCCCTACCCTCCAACCTTTCTACCTGTCCCCCTAGCTTAGTGTCACCTGCAAATTTTCTGAGGGTGCAATCCATCCCCTCATCCAGGTCATTAATAAAGATGTTGAACAATGCCAGCCCTAAAGTCAAGGTAAATCATATTCATTGACTTCCCTGTGTCCACACAGGAAGAGTGCCTTTTTCCAAAAGATTCTTTTGGAAACAAGCATATGTAGATGCTCCAGGGGCCCTTTGTTTGAATGAGCAGCTCTCATGGTGCCAAATTTTTCTATCCTTGGCCCATTCTTTCAAAAGAATGGGGGCTGTGTGGACACTCTTTTGAAAGAGAAGATTGCTCTTTTGATCCACTTTTTTGTGTGTGGACATGCTCTTTCTAAAGAAGATTTTCTGTAAGTGATCTGGATGATCATCTTTCAAAAGATCACTTTAGTGTAGATGTAGCTGCAGCCTCCAGTTTTCATAGAGGCTACGTCTACACGTGCACCCAACTTCGAAATAGCTTATTTCGCTGTTGCGACATCGAAATAGGCTATTTCGATGAATAACGTCTACACGTCCTCCAGGGCTGGCAACGTCGATGTTCAACTTCGACGTTGCTCAGCCCAACATCGAAATAGGCACAGCGAGGGAACGTCTACACGGCAAAGTAGCACACATCGAAATAAGGGAGCCAGGCACAGCTGCAGACAGGGTCACGGGGCGGACTCAACAGCAAGTTGCTCCCTTAAAGGGCCCCTCCCAGACACACTTTCATTAAACAGTGCAAGATACACAGAGCCAACAACTAGTTGCAGACCCTGTATATGCAGCACGGACCCCCAGCTGCAGCAGCAGCAGCCAGAAGCCCTGGGCTAAGGGCTGCTGCCCACGGTGACCACAGAGCCCCGCAAGGGCTGGAGAGAGAGTATCTCTCAACCCCCCAGCTGATGGCCGCCATGGAGGACCCCGCTATTTCGATGTTGCGGGACGCGGATCGTCTACACGTCCCTACTTCGATGTTGAACGTCGAAGTAGGGCGCTATTCCCATCCCCTCATGGGGTTAGCGACTTCGACGTCTCGCCGCCTAACGTCGATTTCAACTTCGAAATAGCGCCCAACACGTGTAGACGTGACGGGCGCTATTTCGAAGTTACTGCCGCTACTTCGAAGTAGCGTGCACGTGTAGACGCAGCCAGAGACAGACAAAGCTCTATCAATGCCAAAGGCTTGGACACTGTATCTGCCACGTCAATAAATATTTCAGATTGTATTTGCATTTCACAGGTCTAACCTATATGGCACTGAATGGCCTTTATTACCATTTACAGACTGTTCTCATACCCTGGATCATCTGGGATGGTATTGTTTAACTCTTTTTGGCCAGATGTGCCACTTGGAGCAAGATTTGTTACCACTATAGCATAGTGGTATTGACAATGCTTTATAAAAATAACTTGAAGATGCTTTAGGCAAAATGGTTCATGTAACATATCATTTTTAAAGTTAAAATCTGCTAAATGTACATATTCTATTTCTGCGCATGTAGCATTCTGGTCTGTGAAGTTAGAGATATGAAGTGCAAATCTGTTTATAATTCAAATGCACTAATGACAGCCATTAATGATAAAGCAGAAACATAATGACTCAATACTCAAACCAACAATCTGTGAATAGCTTTGTTTTTCCTATAAGGCCAAACTGTGGTTGATCTTACAAAGTGTGGCCAGGCTGCAAGATGCCAGAACCAATCATGGTGGCAGCCATTATTTGCAAGTTAGATTACACAGTATCTCACACATTATACGCTTAAAAGTTAACTCCTGCTGTCTTGAATATAATACTGTTACACAGAATGGCAACCATTTGAAAGACAGTTAACAGCAAGTGGTAATAAAAGATGCTGTCTCCATCCGGGTATGGAGGGAAGGAGTAGCAGAGGGACTGCAGTGAAACAGTGGTGAGCAGCAGAATACAGAAATTTGCTGCTACAATAGAGAGCACGCTGGGCACCAGCAAAGATGAAGGGTATATAAAAGAGAGAACCACAGAGAGATTAGAAAGACGAGGCTTCACCTATGAAAAATAAAATCTAATTAATCTGGGGGCAGGAGGAAGTATTCCAGAACCCTCCTAGATATTCCATGCAGGAAACAGCTGGGCAGCTACAATGTCGACAGGGGCTTAGGGCTGAATGGTTCGTTCCCCGAAATGAACTGAAAACCTGGACAGAATTTAGAGAAGAGCAAGTGGGGTTTTTGTTGCTGTTGTTGTTTTAAAGGGAGTCTTCAGAGAAGAGATTAGGAGAGATAAATACCATCTGCATAGCTTGGGTAAGTGACAGAATTCTGGGAACATGATAGCAGTGTGCAAATATCTTCAAAGGTGTGAACAGGGAAGATGGAGAGGAATTATTCAGGGAGGCGAAAGGGGCTATTACTCAGAGAGAGGGGATGAAATGAAGGATGGGGAAGTTCAGCAGTTGCTTGCTGAAAATGGCCAGGCCCCCATCACAAGGGATACTGAATTCTAGGCTAGATAAACATCATGGAAAGTTCCTATAGTGACCAGTTCTGCACTGGCAAGGAGATGGGTTAGGCAGCTTGATAGATTATTTCTGTCTTTACTTTCTCTGATTCTCCCAGGCAGGGGAAAGCATGTCTTTTTAATGAACTGAACAAATATTTTTTCTGCCTTCCTGAACGCTTGCCTACCTCTGGGACCACACCGAGGGCATGTGTGTTACCGGAGATGTTGGAAAGACAACATCTGTATTTCCTCCAACACTAACAAAAGGCCAGTGTGAGAACTGTCAGGTGGCCATTCATTCGGAAACAAATGGCCTGGCCTCTCTAGGTGAGACTGCTGGCCAGAGAGACCTCTTCCAGAAATTAGCACAGTGCATTTAGTTTCTCATCATTTGGTTACACAAAGCCTCCGGCTCAGTTTTATGAGCAATATTTGGGCCTAGTCCAGCTCTGCAACCACATGGCAACCCTCAAGCATAAGCATAACCATCTGAGTGGTGTCTGTTCCTGGGTGTAGACTGTGGGAAGATGGCCCTTTTAGGAATAACAGTGCAGCAGGGCTGGCATGGAGAGGACCCCAGAGACATCTGCATAATACTTCCCACATTCAAGACAACTCCTGAAAAGTGAGGCAAGATTGAAATAAGGCCTTTGGAGCAGGAGTATCTCTCTGAACGTTGTAATGCATATCAGACTCACAAGTCCATTCGCCAGTCGAGCCAGCCCTACAGACAGAGTCCCAACATATGGCACAGAGGGAAACAGATTTGGCCAACTTGAAAGAGGAAGGGAAATTTAGGAGTGTGAACTAGTGGATAGGAAGATGTGTTTTCAATCATTCTTGAGCTAAGGAAGAGCTTGATTCTTCTTCTTCAGTGCTCTGCCTTCACTAGCTCATCTCTCCAGCCAAGACTGACTGGCATAACTTATCTATTAACTCACCACAGACATACTGTGGGCACCCAGAGGGAATGTACATTACAATGGATGTCTAATCCCTCCAAACAAGAACAGCCAAGAATAGTAGTGAGCACACACAGCAATGAGGCAGAGAGATGCTGGACTGGGACTGGCAGTTGGAATCTGTTGGCTTCTAAATAATCTTTTCGTCTAGAAGCCTCTGCTGATTGGCTGAGCCTCAGTAAGGGGAGGGACTTTGAGGCAGTCCAGGGCTTTATAAAGCAGTGTCCTAGCGAACAGGTGAGCTTGTGAACAGGGGACTGCAAACAGAGAGTTTAGAGAGGGAGTTTGGAAGGGGCCAGAGACCCTTGCCTTTCTTTTAAACCACTGTTCTAGGATGGCAGGCATGGATAGTGACAGGTCTGCTGCTGTTACCTGCTTGGGATGCTCCATGTTTGTCTTCCTCCCTGAGGGAAGAAGAGATTTCGTCTGCACTAGGTGCAAGCTGGTCTCCATTTTAGAAGAAAAAATTAGAGGACTGGAGGCTCAAGTGTTGACCCTACGCTCAGTCAGGGAGAACGAAGATTTCCTTGACAGAAGGGAGCATTTAATCTTGCAAGCAAGGCAGGCAGAAGAACCGGGGCGGGTGGTAAGGGATGAAGCAAAGAACTGGCAGTATGTAACTTCTAGAACAAAAAGAAGGCTGGTACACAAGTCCCCCATCGATATAGAGATAAGTAATCGCTTTCAGGCTCTCTCCACTGGTTCTGCGGTGGTGAATGCTTTGGAAGGAGTCTCACAGGAAGAAAATCGCAAGAGAACTGCTTCTACTGCAGGACATGGGATGTGTAGTCCTAGGGGTGGAGGTTCAGTGACCACTACCCCCAGAAAAAAAGGATGGGTGGTGGTGATAGGGGACTCCCTCCTAAGAGGGACTGAACCATCCATCTGCCGACCGGACCTGCAATCTTGTGGGGTGTGCTGTTTACCAGGAGCTCAAATTCAGGATGTGACTGACAGCCTTACAAAACTGCTCAAGCCTTCTGAATACTACCCCTTCCTACTTCTGCATGTGGGAACTAATGATACAGCCAAGAATGACCTTGAGCGGGTTACTGTGGATTATGTGGCTCTCGGAAGAAGGGTCAAAGAATTTGGAGCGCAAGTGGTGTTCTCGTCCATCCTTCCTGTCGAAGGGGAAGGGCTAGGTGTAGGGGCTGTAAATGCATGGTTATGCAGGTGGTGTCAGAGAGAGGGCTTTGAATTCTTCCATCATGGGATGCTGTTCCAGGCACAAGGATTATTGGGAAGAGATGGGGTCCACCTAACCAAGAGAGGAAGGAGCATTTTCACAAGTAGGCTTGCAAACTTAGTGAGGAGAGCTTTAAACTAGGTTTGCTGGGGGAAGGTGAGTGAAACCTGTGGGTAGAAAGGAACTTGGAGACCGGGAAGAAATGCAAAGAGGAATGTACAACAAAAATGGACCCTTGGTTTAAGTAGTGAGGGCGGGGAGATCGACTGTTTATCTAAGGTGTTTGTACACCAATGCCAGAAGCCTGGGTAACAAGCACGAGGAATTAGAAGCCCTGGCTCAGTCCAAGAACTATGACTTGATTGGAATAACAGAGAGTTGGTGGGATGACTCACATGACTGAAGCACTGCCATGAAAGGGTATAAACTGTTCAGGAAGAGCAGGCAAGGGAGAAAAGGAGGAGGGGTTGCACTGTATGTAAGAGAGCACTATGATTGCTTGGAGCTCCAGTACATAGAGGGAGAAAAGCCTGTTGGGAATCTATGAGTCAAGCTTAGTGATGTAGGCAGCACTGGAGATGTGGTGGATGGTGTCTGCTACAGGCCGCCAAATCAGGAAAATGAGGTAGATGAGGCTTTTTTTAGACAATTGAGAGAAGTCTCCAGATCACAGGTGCTCGTTATCATGGGGGACTTCAATTACCCTGACATCTGTTGGGAGACCAATGTGGTGGTACACAAGCAGTCCAGGAAATTTCTGGAGAATGTTGGGGATCACTTCTTGGTACAAGTGCTGAAGGACCCATGCAGAGGTTGTGCGCGTCTCGACCTGCTGCTTACAAACAGGGAGGAACTAATAGGGAAGGTAGAGGTGGGGGACAACCTGGGAAGCAGTGATCATGAGATGGTAGACTTCAGGATCCTGACCAAAGGAGGGAAAGAGAACAGCAAATTACACACCTTGGACTTCAGAAAAGCAGACTTTGACTCCTTCAGGAACCTGATGGGCAGAATCCCCTGGGATGCTACCATGAAGGAAAAAGGAGTCCATGAAAACTGGCAGAATTTTAAGGAAGCCCTATTGAAGGTGTAGAAAGAAACTGTTCCGATGAGCAGCAAGAGAAGTAAATATGGTAGGAAACCAGACTGGCTTAATGGGAAAATCCTTGGAACACTTAGGCACAAAAAGGGAGCTTACAAAAAGTGGAAACTGGGACCCTAGGGAGGGGTATAAACTTATAGCTTGAGAATGTAGGGCAGTTATCAGTAAGGCAAAAGCGCAACTGGAATTGCGACTCATGAGGAATGTGAAGAATAACAACAAAAGTTTTTACAGTCAAGTTACCAAGAAGAAGGTGATTGGAGGGGGTGTGGGGCCACTACTGGATGAGGGAGGTAACCCAGTGACAGATGATGTAGGGAAAGCTGAAGTAGTTAATGCTTTCTTTGCCTCTGTCTTCACAGACAAAGACAGCTCCCGGACTAGTGCGATAAGTGATGCATTGTGGGATGAAGGTGGACAGCCTTTGGTGGGGAAAGAACAGGTTAGGAGCTATCTAAAAAAGCTAAATGTACATAAATCCATGGGCCCAGACCTAATTCATCCTAGGGTTCTGAGGGAATTGGCATATGTTGTTGACAAACCCTTGGCCGTTATCTTTGAAAAGTCGTGGAGATTGGGAGAGATCCCGGATGATTGGAAAAAGGCAAATGTAGTGCCCATCTTTAACAAAGGGAAGAAGGATGATCCAGGGAACTATAGGCTGGTCAGTCTTACATCAGTCCCTGAAAAATCATGGAGGGGCTCCTTAAGGAAGTCATTTTGAGGCACTTGGAGGAGGGGAGAGTGATCAGGAATAGTCAGCATGGATTCATGAAGGGCAAGTCATGCCTGACCAATCTGATTAGTTTCTATGATGAGATAGCTGGCTCTGTGGATAGGGGAAAATCAATGGATGTGATTTATCTGGACTTTAACAAAGCTTTTGATATGGTCTCCCACAATATTCTTGTTGGCAAGTTAAAGGAATGTGGATTGGATAAATGGACAGTAAGATGGATAGAAAGCTGGCTAGAAGTCAGGCCCAGAGGGTAGTGATCAACGGATCGATGTCAGGATGGTGGTCAGTTTCTAGTGGAGTGCCCCAAGGTTCAGTTCTGGGTCCTGTTCTGTTCAACATATTTATCAGTTGACCTGGATGAGGGGTTGGATTGCACCCTCAGCAAGTTTGCGGTTGACACTAAACTAGGGGGAGAGGTGGATACGCTGGAGGGTAGGGGCAGGGTCCAGACTGACTTAGACGAATTGAAAGACTGAGCTGCAAGAAATCTGATGAGGTTCAATAAGGGCAAGTGCAGAGTCCTGCATTTGGGCCAGAAGAATCCCAAGCATTGTTATAGGCTGGGGTCCGACTGGCTCGGTAGTAGTTCTGCAGAAAAGGATCTGGGAGTTGTAGTGGACGAGAAGCTGGACATGAGTCAACAGTGTGCCGTTGTAGCCAAGAAAGCTAATGGCATATTAGGCTGCATCAAGAGGAGAGTTGCCAGTAGATCCAGCGAAGTGATTATTCCTCTTTATTTGGCTTTGGTGAAGCTGCATCTGGAGTACTGTGTCCAGTTCTGGGCCCCCAGTTATAGGAAGGATGTGGATACACTGGAGAGGGTCCAGCAGAGGGCAACCAAAATAATTAGGGGGCTGGAGCATATGACTTATAAAGAAAGGTTGAGGGAAATGGGACTGTTTAGTCTGCGGAAGAGAAGACTGAGGGGGGACTTGATAACAGCCTTCAACTTACTGAAAGGAGGTTGCAAAAGAGGCTGGAGGGAGGCTGTTCACAGTAGTCATGTATGGCAGAACACAGAGCAATGGTCTCAAGTTGCAGTTGGGAAGGTCCAGGTTAAACATAACGAAAAACTTTTTCACTAGGAGGGTGGTGAAGCATTGGAATGGTCTACCCAGGGAAGCAGTGGAGCCTCCATCCCTGGAGGTGTTTAAGTCTTGCCTACACAAAGCCCTGGCGGGGCTGATCTGATGGGTTTGGTCCTGCTTAGAGCAGGGGGCTGGACTCGATGGATTTTGTAGGTCTCTTCCAGCTCTATTGTTCTATGATTCTATGATTCTGTGCTGATCCGGATACCAGGAGCTGCATGGGAAATGTCTCTTGGGCACTGATGCTGGACCACAAGGAGGGACAGAAAAGTCACTCATGCAAGAGAGGCAGAGAGATCAAAGGGAGGAATAGGGAAGCCAAGTCTGAATTCACTTGGAGTGGCAAGATCATGAAAAGTTTAAAAACAAAGGGTCAGTGGAGACTCTGGACTTAGATTCAGGAGATGTTAGTTCTCTTCTTGCTTCTGCTATAGTCTTGCTGTGTGGCCTTGGGCATGTCTCCGAACCACTCTACATTCCACTTCCCATCTGCAGAGGAGGGGCAGCAATAGTTTCCTACATCCACTGTGAAGATTAATCCAGGGAAGCCAGTAAATCAGTTTTGAACTAGATCCTGAAATAAACAGAGAAGTTTGAAGAAGTGGTGGTGGGCACGTTCCTTCTGTGTTGGGGAAGACCAAGGGCAGCAGTGTATTCTTACAGGAGACGCACACTAAAAGAGAGGGAGTTCAGTACTCAAAGCAAAGGGAGATACAGAGAAGGTCATTGGGCTTTTCAGTAATATTGTTTTTGCTTTTCAGACAATGGGACTGAGTGTGGTAACGAGAACACAGATAATATAAAAGGAGAAGGACTGTGGAACTCATGGCCACAGGGATTCCTTGAGGCCAAGAATTTAGCAAGGATCAAAACTGGGATTCAGCATAGATATGAATACCAAAAACCCATCACTAATGATTCTACTTTTCTTTAGACGGGCTATTAAATCTTGTGTGTAGAGTATAAGTTAAATGGGGGGTGTCTTTCTTGTATCTGATGTCATTTCCTTAGAATGTCACACGCTTTGTTAGCATGGTCACAAGATTCAGGTCTCTTTAGGTAAAGGCATTTGTGAAAAAAAATAGAGGGGGTTGTATCTTAGCAGGTCTACTCTTCTGGTTGTTAGAGTCAGACACCAATGAGTTTTTCATCCCACTGGTCATATAGAAAGCATATTGCTACGTGAGAGCGGGCAGAGTCTATTTATTCTCAGGTGTCATCAGTAGAATTGTTTGCTTAATTCCAGTCAGTTACACAATAAGGCAATGGAGTTGCAGTGTTGTCTGTAAAGACCTGAATTGATCTGCAGTCCCCTCCTTCATGGCAGTGGTGCATGAGTTGTAATGGACTCAGTTTCATATTCCGAACCCACAGGGAGTTGGCAGGGATGGCATTTGAAAAGACGTCTTGCCTTGTAAACAGAGCACATTTGATGCCGAACCAAGAGACAATAAACACAGAGTACCACAGTGACTGTTTTTCGTAGTTGGATTTCAATTTGCCTTGTAAGCCAACATGCCAGTTTTGAGTTGTTTTTTGGAGCTCTGGGCTCAAGCCAGCAGGTTCTCTCCCCAAGCAAATTCATGTTATGTCCCAGTACCACTTGTTGTGGATTTGCTGTAAATTTTAACCTGCCAGAGGAAGGCACCAATACCCAGACCCTGTCCAACTCCTGTACACGCAGTCATCTCCAAGGTTAGAGAAAGGATTCTGGCCATTTTTGATATCACTGAACCGGCAGATGCAAATCTGTTTCTTTGCTTCCATTTCCGTGGCCTGAGGCTAACTTCAGTATTTGAAGAAAACAGCGTTCCCCTAAATACCACTTTTATGAAATAACACTCTGTGCCTACTTTCCCTTTAAGCCTATTAGTGGGTGCGCAGTCACTCAACACTATGGCAGAGAGAGCCCTGTATGGCAGGAGGAGACACCTCTCTCCCACTCCCAGTCCAGGTGCTGCAGACGCAGGAGAGAGCTGGAAAGAGACCACTATCCCTGCCATGATAGTCTGCACCCCAAACTCCTTATTACTGGCCTCACCCTGGGGCCTCCAACGCCAGCCAGAGCCCTCATCTCCAACACTTTGCCTCAGCCCTGAGCCTGCTCACACACCACAAGTCCCTCATCCACAGCCCAACCCCAGTGCCTGCACCCCAGCCAGAGACCTCCCCCCATATCCCAACCCTCTGCTCCAGCCTTGAGCCCCCTCCCACACTCCAAACTCCTCAGCTGCACCCCTCCTAC
This sequence comes from Carettochelys insculpta, assembly GCF_033958435.1. Taxonomy (NCBI): domain Eukaryota; kingdom Metazoa; phylum Chordata; order Testudines; family Carettochelyidae; genus Carettochelys; species Carettochelys insculpta. The sequence goes on from NC_134164.1 coordinate 12,194,371, forward strand.
CCATCACCTCCACACTGGTGCACATGAAATTGTTTCCACACATGCACAGGGAAGATGAGAAGGAACATTGCTATGTGCCCATGGAATCTGCAGTGTGAGTGCAACATGTGGCAATACATTGAAGGAGTTAAGTGATAGAACAGTGGGGTTCAAGCCCTGATCTGCAGAGTTTCTCTTCTCCGCTGCTGCTGGAATTGTTGCTTAAAATTGGAACCCACTAACATTGCGATGGAGTGGACTGGACCCAGAGGCGTCTGACAGAGGACCCAGTGTCCTGCAACAGCAGGCCCAGGAAAGGAGCAATGGAGGGGGTCATAGAATCATAGCATTCTAGGGCTGTAAGGGACCTCAGGAAGTCATCTAGTCCAGCCCCCTGCCTTTAATCAGCTTAGAGTGGATGCTGGGGAAGCAGCAAATGAGGGCCCAGAAGGGCTATATAAAAGGAGCTGTACAGCCAGAGTCAGTTTCTTACTGAAGTTACAGTGGTGCGGATGGTACTCTTGATGGTTTAAATGGACCTGCAGAACCAGGGATAGCTCAGTGCTGGCCAGGTTTGAGGGCAGGAGGAAAAGTTTTTTCCCCTGAATTTAGATGCGTGTTGAGATTAGGGCAGAGGTACAGCAAAGGGGTAGGGTCACTGGGGAATGGTCCAGGGAACTGAGAGCAGTGTAAGGACATGGTAGCATATGACTACCGTTCTTAGGGTCCTTAATCTGGGAACTGGAGTTGTGGGTGGCTCTGGGGCCCCTCCTTAGTTGGAGAGCAATAAACCTGCTGCAGGCGTAGGCAGACAGCAGGCAAAGGTTGTGAACTCCGGAGTAGCTTCCTCACTGAGTTAGTCCTGCCTCCTGGGAAATCCATGGCAAAAAATGGTCCCTGCATCCAGTTCTTGAGGGAGAAATTGGCAGGGTCTAATGTTACAGAGCAAATTGCTAGACGTCATCCCTGAACCCAGCAACAATTTGTCTCCACTGTCTCCCCATGAGGCCATTTAACAGATATTTATCTCCATAAGCACAGTAATGGCCTGATTTGGTTATTTATGTGGATGGTCCATGGGCTTCACTAAATATTCCATTAGTGGAAACAATAATTGAGCATGATATGGAAAAATCAATGACTAGTCAAACAAGAGACAATGCTAACTCAGAAAAGCAAGGCTGCTCAGAAGTCCAGCTTGCCCACCTCTGGGCATCTTCCTCCCGCTGTGAAACCAAGGGGAGTTTTAGTCATTGAGTTACATGGAGCTCGAGCAGGTGCTTGCAACATTCTTTCCTTCCCATTGCAATTCCAGTGCTCTGGAACTATGCCATCACTGCTTTTGGTTTTGCTCACTCTCAGTCCCATTTCCATTGTAGCACACTGGCAGGCCAGAGATTGGCAGAAGAAGTTCAATGAGAAGTCTGTTTGGATTTACCCAGAAATAGGCTTCGTACCCATGGTACAAACTGGCAACATAGACAATGCTGCTGTGCCAGTTCAGTACATCTTCAGACAGTGGTCCCCAAACTTCAGCACGTTGCAGCCCCTCTTATCCTTGTTTGTACCTTCCCAGGGCAGGGATCAGGGCTGTGGCTCTGGAAGGGTGGGGGAGACGGGGTCAGATGTCAGGGGACCAACCCGGGTGGTGTAGCTGGTGATGGCTCTGGGGCCAGGAGCAGAACTGGAGCTGCAGCCAGGGGCTGAGTCTGGGGGCAGGAGCAGAGGCAAGCTGTGGTGGGGCTGGCAGCCAACCCTGTGGCCAAGTGTAGCTGTACTCCCAATCCTGCCCCAACCTCAGCCCTGTGCAGGTGGGGGGCTCAAGGCAGGAGCAGGGCCCGGAGCAGAGCTGGTCCATGATGGGGTCCAGTAGCCAGATTCCTGGCCAGGTATGGAGCCACACTGAAGCTGGGCACAGGGCAGGTAGCTTGGAAGTCTAAATTACCATATTTAGCAGCTAAAATAAAGTGAGCTGAGCATCCACAGGTCCCATGACTTCAGTGCAAGTTGTAGGCTCAGCACATCGGAATATCAGCACCTTTTATTAGGTGTCTAATTTTTGGCTTCCAGATTTGATCACTTGGTTCCTGGTACAGATTCTAAATCTTCTGGCTTCCAGGTGAAATAAACAAAGGGGCAGAATTTTCAAGCCAAACAAAATATAAGTCCCCAAGGCTCACTTTCAAGAGAGGCTCTGGCACAGATCCTCAGAAGTTCATTTCATGACCTTTGCTTCACAAGTTCACCTGAAGAGGTTCAGACTCTCTAAAGAGATTTAGGCTCATAACTCCCATTGAAATAAATGGGTTAGGAACCTAAACAATTTTGTTAGAGAAGGCAGACCTTAAACACTTACGAACCTTTTAGAAATCAGTGGTACTGAGTCATTTAGGCGCTTATGGAAATGTTAACTTAAGTGCCTGGTAGATCTTGGAGAGCATTGTTCTCTGCTACAGGTATGTGTCTTGGTACATGTCCTTTGGGCATGATTCCAGCTCTTCTCCTTCCATGTCAGTCCTATGGAGGGGGAGACTTCTGTAGCCCCAGGCACTAGAACAGCTCACTGCAGAGCTCCTGTTCATGGTTTCAGGCTTGGGTCTTCTTGCCCATCCTTAGCTTAGCACAAGAATAGAGGCAATGGAGCAACCAATGCAGGTTTTTACTGCCCTATATAGTTGCCAAAATCCAAAGGCTGGAATCTAGTGGCCATGATGCTGGCCTTGTAGCTAGCAGCCTGAGTGTCCCCATGAGCACTGGAGGACAGTGGCACATCTCATTTTCCTATTGAGATCAACTGATAAACGAAGAGATGGTCGCTTCTAGATGCTAGGGCCATATGAATGTCGCCATAGCAGCAGAAACTCGCATTTGCCTTGTTTTGTAATTTGTCTAAGGAACAATCATGGATGTCTCTACACAGCTGTCTAGTCCTTCCTTCTGAGGGGGCCAGTGCTGGCCTGACACCAGTGGGGTATTCTATGGTGCTGCCTTGTGGAAAGCCCAAGCTCCAGGGTAGTGTACTAGAGAAGCAAAGGTTGCATAATACAAAGTTTTCATCTTTAAAGGCTGCTGATGCCCAAGGCTCCTCGTTTTTGCAAACTCTTGGCCAAAAGAGCAGGCCCTGGTGGAAGATGAACAACTGCTGCAGATTTATATTTGATTTCATATTTTTTTAAATAAAATCATGGGGTTTGCTGTTTTTTTTTTTTTGTTTTTTTTTTTGCCAAAATGCTAAGGGAGTCTATTTGTAACCAAGACCCAGTGGGACTATTTTCTTCTCTGATGTAATCACTATACCTGGTCTCCACTTTGTCATTGCTGTTGTCAGATTCTCTGACATAACCCCAGGGCATCAGACGCTATGTGTAAAGGACTGCTCTGGGAATTGTGACCCCACTATGGCATAGATTGACTATATTGAGGAGCGGGACTCCAGGTCTGAACTGGTCTCTGGACATAGCAAGTACTCTGGGTGTGTTGGGGTTGTAACATCATTTTGCCCTGGATGAAAGAGACAGGGACATGCAGGATTCAGCTTCAGCAAATATTGTCAGTCCCTCATTCTACACTTTGTTTTGTAATTGGATGGTATCAATGGAGTCCAGAATTAAGATCTTGCCTTTCCGCTTCTCCTCCCCTGCCACAGAATGGGTTTTTAGGAGTCAGGGTCTTGGGGACAGAATGGGAAAGGGGAAAAAAACGGACCCCCCACAAAGTTAATAAATACACAACACTATTTTATAGCATCACTAGTTCAAGGGTCTTTCACATGATTGTCAGTTGCACTTCATCCCCACGTGGGAACTATATTGTAATATTGTACTGTCCCTGAGAGAAATGGGTGCACAGATATGGGAAGGGCCTTACCCCCATGTGTGCAGAGCCAGTCATGGAAAGTAGGAACACCCTGGGTCTAATCCCTAGATCATGCTGTCTTTCACTCAACTGTATTGCCACCCACTGAATAACCTTAGCTAACCCATAATACTCTGCAGCCTGGCTCCTTTGGACTTTGAAGGTATGGTGCTTTTCTGAAGGGTAGATGATCGGTGCTAGTTGGTGTGTATTATTTAGCACAGAGGAGGGAGACTTTAAGACAAAGAGCCCTAGGCGAGAAACAATTGTTTTGTCTGGAACTAATTCTTTCCTCAGCTTGTGGAGCTGTACGTGAGAGTGATTCCCAGGCTTTCTACCACTAAAACATCCAGATGGGTGATTGCGTGTTCAGAGCCATTTCCAGCACATTGAAATCATTTAATTGTGCTGTTACTTTTCAGAGGGACACTTTTCTTTGCACCTGATCCTGCTGCCTCTGGCCTCAATTGCTAATGGCACACTGACCTCTTGTGAGTGGGTCATGGATCCCTGTCTCTGGGCCTGATCCTTCTCCCTTTGGCCTCAATAGCTAATAGCAAACTGATCTCATGTGAGAGGGGTTGGGGTTCCCTGTCTCTGGGATGTGCACACCCCAGTGTGCTGATCCACCAGTTAGAAGGAGAAGGGAGATGTTTCCATATCAGCCAGTTTCCAGCCAGACTCTGGGGTTGAAAGAAATGATGTGTTTTTCCTCTTCCTGCACATGGAGAAGTTTGGCTACCAAAGATGCAGGTGTCTCTGTGTATTCCAAAAGACACGGGAGACTGCCATGATGTGCTGGACTCAGCTTGGTAGCTCTCTGGCCTGGCTGGTGGCTATTCAAAATTCAGAATAAACGTGAAGAAGCCACTGGAGCTGGGAGCTGACACAAGAACAGGAGCACTGAAGAGCCTGATGTATGGAGGCTGCATGTCCAAGCTGAATCCTGTAGCTGAAGGGTTTTCATACACAGGGCAGAGGGCTTTGAGTGATGGAGGTGGCAGCCATGCATGGCGATGACTACCTACTCACAGAATCACAGAAGCACAGGACTGGAAGGGACCTCAGGAAGTCATCTAGTCCAACCCCCTGCTTCAAGCAGGATCAACCCCCACTAAGTCATCCCAGCCAGGACCTTGTCCAGCCGGGACTTAAAAACCTCAAGAGATGGAGAATCCACCACCTCTCTAGGCAACACATTCCAATGCTTCATCACGCATCTGGTGAAGTAGTTTTTCCTAATATCTAACCTACACCTTTCCCTCTTCAACTTCAGACCATTGCTCCTTGTTCTGCCATATGACACCACTGAGAACAGTTTCTCACCCTCCTTTTTAGAGCTCCCCTTCAGGAAGTTGAAGACTGCTATTAAATCACCTCTAAGTCTTCTCTTCTGTAAACTAAACAAGCCTAAATCCCTCAGTCTATCCTCATAGGTCTTGTGCTCCTCATAATGCCTCACAGAGGAGGCCAGAATCATGCCCCTCTTTTACAGATGAAAAAGGCTAAGCAACAAAGGGGACCAAAGTATCCATCAGCTGAGCCTGAACTACAACATGGATGCTGTGAGCTCCACCCATCAGGCCATGCTGTCTCCTGAACCGCACGGACATCTGTTCACTGAGTACTACGATGAGCCCACAAACTGTTTTCAGTGGGTCTCAGCTGGTCAGTACACACTTCTATTGGGTTCAGTCATTGCCCCACAGGTGAAAGCCTTTGTTTGTCAACTGTAATGAGACTACTCAGGGTCTTTAAAATTATGTAGTTTGCTATGTCTGAGCTCCTGCCCTGAGGTATAGGCTGAATGCAAAGTTCAAATGGAATTCCTGTTTATCCTGCCTGGCTGGGCATAAAGCACGCCTTCCCTGATATGGACCTGTTTGGAGCATAAATGCAAAGTTGTGGGGGTGTTGAAACAAGTTACAAATATTCTTAACACACATGGGACGTGTTGGCTGTGTCTACACGTGCACGCTACTTCGAAGTAGCGGCACTAACTTCGAAATAGCACCCGTCGCGGCTACACGCGTCGGGCGCTATTTCGAAGTTAACTTCGACGTTAGGCGGCGAGACGTCGAAGTCGCTAACCTCATGAGGGGATCGGAATAGCGCCCTACTTCGACGTTCAACGTCGAAGTAGGGACCGTGTAGACGATCCGCATCCCGCAACGTCGAAATTGTGGGGTCCTCCATGGCAGCCATCAGCTGGGGGGTTGAGAGACGCTGTCTCTCCAGCCCGTGCGGGGCTCTATGGTCACCGTGTGCAGCAGCCTTTAGCCCAGGGCTTCTGGCTGCTGCTGCTGCAGCGGGGGATTCATGCTGCATGCACAGGGTCTGCAACTCGTTGTCGGCTCTGTGGATCTTGTGCTGTTTAGTGCAAGTGTGTCTGGGAGGGGCCCTTTAAGGGAGCGGCTGGCTGTTGAGTCCGCCCTGTGACCCTGTCTGCAGCTGTGCCTGGCACCCTTATTTCGATGTGTGCTACTATGGCGTGTAGACGTTCCCTCGCAGCGCTTATTTCGATGTGGTGCTGCGCAACGTCGATGTTGAACATCGACGTTGCCAGCCCTGGAGGACGTGTAGACGTTATTCATCGAAATAGCCTATTTCGATGTCGCCACATCGAAATAGGCTACTTCGATGTAGGCTTCACGTGTAGACGTAGCCGTTAAGTGGTGGAGCTGATCGATATTGGGTAGAACTGACTACTCCAAAGGCTAATAATACCTTGCCTGGTTTGGCTCTGCAGGGAATTCACAATGTATGTCATGATTCTGCCCATTTCCAGAGTGGCAAGGTTAATCTTTTGTTTGATCAGACTCACTGGGTGGAGTTGATTGCAGCCTGCTGTTCCTTGCTGCTGGCTTACCTGTTTATTGCACACTGATGCCATTTTAGGATGCCAGTGATTGAGAAAGTGACTGCATAATCCTCTTCCCACTAATGGGAGGGAATATATAACCCAGAACAATTAACAGTTCATGTCAATGTTATACATAGAGGGTCAATCAGAAGAGCCTCTTCTATGCAGCCAGATGGACTACTGCCCATTCATTGCAATGTTGGATCCATTACTGCATTCTGCCATTCAGTTGCATTCATTCAATAAAATACTGTGAGTGGTCTGGGATTCCCTGCTACAGCAGATCTAGGTCACACGGTGGCTGTTGGATTCAGCGACTTATCCCAGAACTGCCATGTGGCGCATTTAATCTCTTGATGTTCCTCCATAGACCAACAATTGGGGTAGATCCACTGATTACAGGCAGTGGCACATTGTTTTGCCCCTTATCATAGTGAACTTGATAACATTCTTTTAAAAGTGGTGCGGAGTCCTGTAGTACCTTAAAGGCTAACAGTTTGCTAAAGCCTGAGTCTCTTGATCTCAGAGTCCTAGGTTCAAGCCCTGTACGGGGTGGTTCCCTTCTTCTGAAAACAGTCTCTGCCTACAAGCTAATTATATGGGGTATGAGATTTCACCCCCCCAAAAAAAAAGCTTATGCCCAAATAAGATTTTTAGTGTCTATGGTGCCACAAGACTCCTTGTTGTTTTTGCTCAAACAGACCAGCACGGCTTCCACACTATCAGACAGACCATCCTGGACCATACAGGTGCTTTGCTATGAACTGTCTCCTCTGGGCTAGTTATGGGAGGGTTTTCTGAGCTGATCAGAAAGGGTCACACTCTGACAAGCTGGTTGTTGTCAAAGTGCAGATCAGGTTTCATGCGAGATCCCTGAAAAGCAAGCCTGGCTGGCAGGGGAAAAAAAGCAAGGAACAGAGTCTAGGTTTTTGATCCTTGCTCAGATGGATGGAAGTCCGCTTGATGCTGGCAGTATTTGGATTGTCAGCTTCGCATTTGTTCACACATCAGAATGGTTGTTCAGATGGTCTGTCTCTGACACTTGCTGTGTTCTGTCACTGTCCTAGTCCAGCAAGTACTTGGGGCAGTTTTTAGCCCTGGGCCAGGCTGTGTGCTGGCTGGTACCTAAGGTTCACCCTCTGACCCTCCCCCATGGTAAGGATTTCCACAGACACCTTGTTAACATTGACTCTGATCTCAGTGTATTATCGGCACATTCAAATCAGCAAGTCACCATTGATTTTTGTTTTGTTTTTTTCACCAGTGGAGCTCACAGCAGCATTGTAAGCTGCCAGCCTCACCCAACAGATCTAGCATGCTAGATGCGATTTTTACAGGCCTTTTTTATGAGTAGACTCTCAGGCTGCCTGCTGCTGTATGAGATCAGTCTGTGTCCCACTGACCTTACCGGGGGCAGTATGCGACAACACGGTGCCAATATTTTTATATATAGTGTCCTCCATATGGAGTGTTCTAGAATGGCTCAGAGTTCAGAGAGCCTTGGAATAAGACAGTGTAGCTAGAAATGGCTCAGTGGCTGGAAGACCAGGGTTAGGCAGAGTTCAGGGATCCTGGATGAGCTGGTGTCAGAGGAAAGTTTGTCCGTGCATGCAGAATGTGAAAGAGACACCCTGGGAGAGAGCAGCATGCTGGCACAGCTGGAGAGACACTCAGATTGGCCAGTGGAGATTGCAGTAGCAGGGTGACACAGTACGAGAGTAAATGGGTTTCGTGTCAAAGGGAGAGGTGCTTAGAATAGCCTGGCGGGCCATTGTGAATTAGATTTGGAAGCGAGGGGAGGGCCAATAAAGGGAACAGGATGGAATGACGTGTTTCCTGTTCCCGGCTGTAATATGGCAGGGGGTTCTGGGCACAGCTGAGGGAACCAACCCAGGGTATATTACTTAAAACCGGGCCACTCACAGCCCAAGCTGTGATTTCCTTCTCACCAAGGCAAATCAAACCTGCCACAAAAGTACCTCTGCCAGCCCCACTGGCCAGCCAGAAGCCACACAAGCAAACCCACAGATTCTCCAGCTGTTCCTAAAGCAAGGCCAGCAGCCCCCTTTACACAGGTGAGAGGTTGTTAAAACCTATTTCATCAAATCTGCACAGATTCTTCCGGGCCCCAAACAGTTCAGCCACATCCCCAGGTCAGTACATACTTAGATCTTGCCTCAAACAGCATGCTGGGCCAATCCTTTAGAATATAAAATCTAAAGGTTTATTAACAAAGAAAGAAAGAATGGGGTGAGAGAGAAAAATTATTAAAGTGGAGCATTACATACATCAATTACAGCTATTGATGCAGGCCATCAATGTTGTATGCTGATTTCTTGAAAGTGCCTGAAACCACACCCCATGAGGGGTGGAACCCCAGTTCACGTAGGCTTAGTTCCTGGTGATTGGAGAACCAAGATGGTCACTGCCAGGGCCATGTTATAGTTTTTCACGTGGAGGGAAAATCTCTTTGTTTCTTCCCTAGGCCATCCAGGGTCACCTGACCAGGCGGGCTGTTGTGGCATATAGCCATTGGCTGCATCCCAGATGACAAGTCCCAAATTCCTGAGATGTGTATTTGACATCTGGGCACCCCTTTGTTTAGCCCATGTCACCTGACTGCGGAAGTGATCTCCCCTCCTACTGTGAATCTTAGCACTAAAACATTCCTGGTTCAGGGGTGAAGCCAGTAGCTGTAACTTTACATACACGCATGACACAGACATACAAATAGCATAAAGACTTTTAGGGCATTACCAGCTTCCAGTAAACACCTCACTTGCTCCCCTGGCGCAAGGTTTAGTGCTGACGATGTGCCGACCTACTCCGGGTCCCGTGGGTGCGCGTGGGGTGTGATACAGCGGGGGGAGTCGGGTGGCCCAGGACCAACCACCCCACCTTTATAGCAGCCTGATATAGTGTAGCAGCAATATGTGATTTAGTGTATTTACTTTAAAACCTAGGTTTCCACAGTATTATGAGTACCAGAAACAATAACACTTCGATTGTGAACACCACAATGCCCTGTGGCTGTTCTAAGTCCCAATAATTCTCTATACAGACCCAGCTAGACCAGCTAGTGGTATTTACCAATAGTGATTTATTTATTTATTTGTAACTACAATTACTTAACACTTGTTATATATATATATATATAGATAGTTATTTATTTGGCATAAGCTAAATACTAGGTTACATATAACTATATATAATTACATGTGACTTACCAATAACATCCAATGCTCCCACATCTCACCAATAACTACGTTACAGCGGCCCTTCAAGTCAGAGATACGGCTTGGTTGGGACCTTTCGTGGTGGTGACGTCCGGGTGATCAGGCCGGGGTCTGCTGTCTGGACTGGAAGTTGCTAGCCTCCGCCTTGTGTCCAGGAGCCCACCCCCTTATTCCTGCTAAATCACCTTTTATACTGTTTCTTACTTGGGGGTTCGATACCTGGCCAATTAAAGCGTTTGTTACCTAATTTGGGCTTTCTATCCTCCCGGCCTGTTAGAACATGTTACAAGATTTCCTCTGTCCTTGGTCTTTTTCTGAACCTCCCCTGAGACCCTCTGATGTTGTACAACCAAGATGTTCTCTTTGGGGGGCTTCCAGCTACTAGCCCCAGCTGTTCTCTTTGGGGGCTTACTATCTGCTTGTCAGGATGTTCTCTTTGGGGACTCTCCAACTACTTGTCAACTTTCTGATTTCTTTCTTCTGGCCTGACTTCAGACCTTCCCGCCGCTGTATGATAGCATTTCAAGATGGAGTGTATGGTCATTCTGCCTTGCGAGTGAGGCCCGGCCACCAGGTGCTCGTGCTCCCACAAGTGCCACTATATACACCGGTGATATAAATGGCTTTCATCAAATTCTGATGTCTTTGCCCACCTTTTCTTCTCTTTTTCCCTTGCCCACCCCTTGCTTTTAAACTTCCTGTACTTGGAGACCTCAGGCACATTTGGCAGCTGCAGTGAAAATGTGACTGGCAGGAGGATCTACTGTGGGTGAAGGGCTGCTCTTTCCTGGCCTGACGGAAGAATGAAATGTGTCTGGATGTGCAACCCTGGCCAGCATATCAATGCTTCTTTCTGTGCTGGGGTCACCAGAGTGCTTGAAATGGTGAATCTGTGCTGATATCTCTGCTCGGAGAGACACATTTAGAGTCAACACTAATGAAATAAACAGGAACAGACCTGTCGATGTATAGTGATGCTCTGTGGATTACAGGTCATGCAGGAGCTTTTGTGGATGTTTAACTCTAGGACTGACACTTGTCTGTAAGAGTTGCTATACTTGGAACCCAATTTAGTGGATTGTAATGGGATCCTGAAGGTTTCTATTCATTCCCAGTGCAAGGAGTCAGGCAGTTTTGGAGTTGAAAAGAGATTTCCTTCTGATTAGGAGATGGGTTGGAAGGCCATACACAAATAAAATCGGTCACTGAGCAAGGAACTCTCAGTGGACTCCACTGGCTTGGGCAGGGGCACTGAGCTAAAAAGACAGTCACATTTGCTGAGGCTGGGTCCAGCTGGAATAAGTAGTTGAGATTTAGGAATATCCCAATGGCTGAAAACCGTTTGCGATGTTGGGCAGGCGAGAGCTCTGTCTGCAGATGTGAAAATGTTCCTTTGCAGTCCATGGATTGGTTGCTGGCCAGTTGAACAGCTGAATGCGTCCAATGGCTGGAGAGCTGTATGATAGTCTCTGTGGCAGGTCATATATTCTGCGTGTGCAAAATCTAACACGCTGAGGTGTGTTCCCTGTAAGCTGAGCACTTGGGCAGAGATTCAGGTGCCACCCAGCTAATTAGCAGAGCATGCATGGCCACCCACTGTGGCTAGCATGTGTTTCTATTGATGGTGGATAAACAAAATTTATTCTACCCTCAGATAGAAAATTTAGAGGGACCACTGGTCCTAATCCAAAATGGGGCCTCAAGTTTCTACTTACCATTACAAGGTTATGCTCTGACAGGGTCTACAACCCATCTCACCCAAACAACCTTATCACAAGGCACCTGTGGAGTAGGATAGGGCTACCACTGCTGTTTCACAAATGAACAGAGAGACAAGGTGCAATTCACAGGATAACTTGGGTGCTATGATTTCAACAACTTTGCAAATCCCTCCCACAGTAATTTGCCCTGGCTTGTACCTTTAGTGAAATGAGGAACTGAACCCGCATCTCTTAAGTTATGAGACAGTACTCTAACCAGTTAACCATCCTTCCTCTTGCCCCTGTGCTCATTTATCCATTATTCCCCTATTTCCTCTACTTGTGTGGTGGTATGGCTCATTGGTTTCATGGCTGTTATGCACCCATGATAGTCTCTCACTGTTCTTCTGTCTCTTTCCCTGCCCCCTTGTTTTCTTTCCGTCTCCCACAGTAACATCAGCCTGGGAAGGACACTTGGTTGGCATGCTGGTCAGAGCTCAGAGCAAACTTTTGCCCTCTCAAGGGTTGTCAGCCCTCCTGTTTTGAGATGCAAACGGATAGATCCAAACAGCATGGTGCCTTGTCCACATGCATCTTCTGCCATTTGATTGCATACACTTACTCCACAGGGTCCCCCTCCCATTGAGCCAGTACACCTGTGTGGCAATATGGGGCAGGAATTGCAGTACCAGGTCTCTGAGGAACCCTCTCCTTTAAAAAAGAAAAGGAGTTACAAACATCTGGCTATCTGGGGAGAAGAGACTGTCCCACTTGTAGTAAGAGTCAAACCGTATAACAGCTAATTATTTTAACACCAACAGAGAGAAAATAGGGGTCTGTGGCTAAGGAGCTAACCTAACACTCAGGAGTTCTGGCTTTAAGTCTTGGTCTGCTTCCATGTATCCTTGGGCAATTCACTTAGCCTCTCTGAGCCCAGTCTCCCCCTGTCTAGAATGATGGCCATTGCATTGCCCTACCTCGCAAGTGTGGAAATAAGCAGATACAAGATGATGAGGCACTCGGATGCTGTGATAATGGGAGCTAGATAAGTACAATATAGCAATAAACTCTGTGGCAGCTGGTTATCTCCTGGTTTAGAATGTGACATAGCCTTGGATTAGTGCTGTGTAGGTAAATTATGTAGTGTCTCTTACTGGCAGCTTAAAGGGGCATAGCTCAGTGGTAAAGCATTTGACAACAACTCAAGAGGTCTCTAGCTCAAATCCCCATTTCCCTCATTTGGCTGGGGAGAGAGAGCTCTGTGGTTGGGCTGCTTGCCTTCTAAACCCAAGGTTGCAGTTTCAAACTTCGAGGGAGCCTTCCACATGTCTGGGCAGGTCGGTTTTTTTTTTTTTTTTAAAGAGATCAGGAATGGGGGTGGCGATAGGTCTTGCTGTGAGTGCAGGGAACGGGACTTGATGTCCCTTCCAGCTCTATGAGATGTGTGGGTGCTTCACAAAAGGCTAATAAAGTCAGGCTGTGGGATCTCACCATTTCCTGCCATGGCCACGCTGACTGCTAAAGGCAAAGCTCATTTGTTAATGGAAACTGGTCATTGTGAGCTTCCATCTGCTGGCAAGAGACAGAGCAGAATGAAAATGTGGTAGCAGAACCCGTAAATCAGCTTCCTTCTGGCTCTCAGACAAACCCAAATTAGCAACAGCTATTTCACTGTTGGGTATTTCAGGGTGTTCAGTGGAAAGCGACTCCTGGGTGGAGGAGGGGAGGTGGCTGCCTTCTGAGATACCACTGCTGTGTTTTCAAAATGCTCCCCTTCTGCTGGGAGCAGCTTGCTGAACGGGACACCAGCAGAGGCGTAGGCACCCAGGGCTTGGGAAATGGAAGGATATATTGATCACCCTCCTTGCATGTGTCTGCTCACAGCATTTCTGCAGCACCCCGAGCTGCTGCCTGGCTGAGGGCTGTTCAGAAGGGTGGAGGAATCACCGTGCCTGGTCAGACCTGGAGCCATCTACTCTTCTGTGCTGTCTCCAGCCTTTTCCAAGGAAGGCACAAGGGACCTATCTTGGTCCATCAGGAAAACTGCCTCCAAACCCCAGGAGTGAGTGTATTTTCCTAAGAAATGTGGTGTAAAAATACCCACAACCCCGGGGCAGGGCCATCCCTAGGCACATGAAGAATACACAGCTGCCTGTGGCACCACTAAATTTGGGGCCCCACTTTGAGGCCTTACACTGAGCCCGAGTATGCCCAGCCAAACGCCAGTGCTGCCTCAAGCCATTTTGTTTCCATGAGCTAGAGAACAAAGGGGAAGTGACACCAGTCACATTCCGGAAAAGTGGATCCTCTTTACCCAGAAATTAACAGTAACTAGCACCAACTATAGATGAGAAACCTGCTTAGGCCAAGATTGTAACCTACTGAGGTTCAGTTCTAATCACAAGGAAGTATATTTTGTTTTACTTGCCTGGTATTAGGTGGAGCATTTGAAGCAGATCTAGAGAAGTGGTTGTTCCCCTCTATTTGGCACTGGTGAGGCCACATCTGGAATATTGTGTCCAGTTTTGGGCCCCTCAGTATAAAAAGGATGTGGATTTGCTGGAGCAGGTTCAGCAGAGGGCAACAAAAATGATTAAGGGGCTGGAGCACAAGACCTACGAGGATAAGCTGAGAGATTTGAGTCTGTTTAGTGTACAGAAGAAAAGACTTAGGGGTGATTTAATAGCAGCCTTCAACTTACTGAAGGGAAGCTCTAAAGAGGAGGGTGAGAAACTGTTCTCAGTGGTGTCAGATGACAGAACAAGGAGCAATGGTCTGAAGTTGAAGAGGGAGAGGTGTAGGTTAGATATTAGGAAAACCTACTTCACCAGGAGGGTGGTGAAGCATTGGAATGCGTTGCCTAGAGACATTGTGGATTCTCCATCCCTTGAGGTTTTCAAGTCCCAGCTGGACGAGCTCCTGACACGGATGACTTAGTGGGGGTTGATCCTGCTTGAAGCAGGGGGCTGGACTAGATGACCTCCTGAGGTCCCTTCCAGCCCTAGGATTCTGTGACAAGTATCAGTGGGGTGGTTGTGTCAATATGTATCTCCAAAAACATCGAGAAGTCCAGTGGCACCATACGGACTAACAGATATTTTGGAGCATAAGCTTCCATGGGCAAAGATCTGCTTCATCAGAACTTCTTGTTTTTGTTTTACTTGTAATGATTCCTGTCTCCTCATGTCTTGCTTATGATCATTTCAATCTCTGTTTATTGACAGTATGTTTTCTCTTGGTTTATTCCATGGTCCTCTTATTGCTGAAGGGTACATCTTCAGCCATGCATGCTCTGATCTGTGCTCTCTCTTGGGAAGCAGTGAACTTGATAACCTTTGTGAGAGGATCTGGGGCCTGCTGGGGAGACGGCTTGTGGGTGACTTGGGCCTGGAAGGGCTGTTGTCACCCTGCATGGGGGAGCCTGGCTGAGAAAACCGGGGTGAGAACTGCTGTGCTGTGGGAGCTACAGCCGCACAGCCCAGGAGACGCCCCCCCCCCAGTTTCCAGACAAGCAGTCACACAACACTTACAGGCTTGGATGAACCCCCCCCAAGCAAGTCAGGGCTACACTCCCGAAGTACACTCTGGACACACCCAGGAAAAAGTCCCACCCTGAAGAGCTGCAGCTGTGACAACCACCCCCTGGGGTAGGCACAGCTGGACCAGAGGAGGAATTCTTCTATCAGCCCAGACGCCACCACTGGGGAGGGGGATTTCCTGTGTTGATAGAAGATCCCCTGCTGTCACTGTAAGCAGTACTGACCGTATGGTGCTGCTGTTGGGGCTGCATAGCACACTTAGTTCCCTAGGAATTCAGGCACCCACAGGTTCTGAGAAGCTAAATTTTGGACTTAAGGCACCTAAATCTCTCTGGCTGTAGCCTGTGGTTACTGTGCCCTGTTGCGCACGGTGACAGGGCAGTATGCCTGACTCCCCTTCTCTGTGCCCCTCTGTCCTTTCCCTTCTTCCTCGTCCCCCCATGTCCTCCCTCATCCACTCCATGGCTCTGCCTGCCACTGCGACCAAGGACGAAAACGGATCACCTGGGACTGTGGCAGGGTCCAGTCTGTACATTCGCTACCTCCACTCTCCTGTGTTTACCTTTCTCTGGGGTGCAAAATGCGCCATGAACTGGCCAAGATGAGCCAAAGCAGAGAACCCAGGGGCAGTGAGTTCGGATTCTGGGGCCAACATGATCACCCCCTGAATTAAAATGATATAGGATTTATAGTCCATTAATGCAACATGAGTTGGTAGATAGTGATAGAGACACATTCCCTCTCAGGAGTGTCTTTTGTTCCGAAAGGTCAAACATGATAACCCTACTGGGGGGGAATGAATTGGGGGTGAAAGGACCACAGTGCTGGCTCGGCTGTTGGTTCCCAGCTCATTGTCACACTTCCACACAAAGGATGTGCTGAAGTTTGCTACATGATGCTCACAGCCTGCACGCTGGAAGGTCTCTGTTGCCTTCGAAACAAAGTTTGTCAACAGTGTAGGGGCCGTGAGCATTGTGCCAGGCACATACTCTGGGTTGGCTTTGCTGCACCTTCTGCTCTTTGCTGGCTGGTGTTTGGGGGCGGGTAGCCTCAGTGCCCGGTAGAAGGAACAAAACACTGGCTGAATGAGGTAGCAGCAAGGAGCATCTGTTTTACCCTCCTGAGTGGCTAATGAAAATGAGAACAGAGTTGAGCAGATGTGCCTGTGTGCGTGGCCTGCCCCTCCAGCCCACCTGCTGGAGACAATGAGCACTGATACCAAGCCCCCTTTCAAAAGAATTTCCCCTCCTTCCCTACACTCATAGCTGTGGTGAAAACACCCCAGAGTGCAACACTCAGGCACACACCACAGGTTGCAGCAATGTCCATGGAGGGACAGCAATGTGCAGAGCCAGCCAACTCACACTAGAGGGGGCAGAGGAGTTGCATGGCACCAAGCAGGTGTTGGACGGGGCAGGTTTGCAGCCGCAGCTAACGGGGATTATTTGCAAGTGGAACCTTGTGAGCCTGTTGTTTCCATGACCTCTGGGATGGCACCATCTAGTCCAAGTCTCTGCCTGTTCTGCCACGGCCACAATGCTACATTTAGAGGCCTACCTTAGGCAGAGCAAGCATGATGTACAGACCTACACTGTAAGGTCTGGATCTCTGCTGAGAGGTCAGTAGGATGCAGCTGTGGAGTGCCGCATGGGATCACAGCAGTTGGGAGCTCCAGGAGAGCTGTGCCACAGAGGGGTTTGGTTGAGCAGTGCAAACATTTAAATAAAATGTTGCAACTGGGAGCAGCACCTCAAGCTGGTGATCCAACATAAAGTCAGCGAGTCAGAAGGGACAGGGCAGCCCTCTCAGCTACTCTGTGTGTACATCACAGGCCACCAGCACCACCCACCACTGCACAATGAACGCAATAATGGGAATTAGGTGGAAGTATTGCTGCCCCCAGCCGACTAGACCCGGCATGCACAAAATTGGGGGCGAGCCCCTCGGGGGGAACGTGAAATTTCATGGAAGGGGCACACACAGCATGATCGGCTGGTGGGTGTCAGGCTCATCCATCTCATTAAACATTTTGAAATGTGGCACTGGTTTTATGTGTGAGTTGTCACATTTATATGCCAATTAACAAAGTTTTTACATTCTACAGACTTAGTTTCTTACACCTGCTGAAAGGGGATTTTTTTTTTCATATGAACATAAACAAAATTTCTGTTGCCTTGGGTTACATTGAACAAGTTGGCGGGCCTCCTAACTGAAGGCACAAAATGTGGGGCCACATGTAAAAAGTTTGCTCACCCATGGACTGAACTATTGTGCATCACAGACAAGTCCAGCGGGGACCAAAGGACACCAGTGCATGAGGCTCCCACAGCAGCAGGGTTCTGATATTCTCCGCACTGCCTATTGCTTCAGTATTGTGTCAGTTCTTGGTTATGTGAATACCTGCCTCTTAGGCTTTACTGCCCCACATGGGTGAGCGCTGCTTGCAAAATTACTTTCATCTGACACCGTAGGCCAATGCACAGCATCAGCAGCCTTTGCTGATTGCCTGAATCGTTCCCTGAAACCCCCGTGGGACTTGGCCAGCCAGAGTGTATGTTGCAAGCTGGTGCCTTGGCTACTTAGCATGGGAGTGAGACAGCCCAAAAGGCATGAGAGCAGCTTGACAGCAAACAAATGTGAATGATTGATTCATCGCTCGTGGTCGCCATGGCAATATATTAACACACGGGGCATGGCAAAGGCTGACCCTCCAATGTCTCTGATCCCTGTGGGACGTGTGTTTGCAAAACACTACCAGTGGGATGTACGGCTGCCTGGTGCTACCTACAAAGATGTGGCAGGGTTGGAGGCATGAGTGATGGATTTGGCTCAGACGATAGGGTGGGGAGCCAATCCATAGCATTAGTGCAGGTCAGTGGGAAGTTTTCTCAAGAACAAAACTGGATTTCCTGTCTACACTTAGGAGGAAAGGGAATTTGGAATGTTTCTTCCTGGGCTTGCTGCTGGTATCCTCATGCCTCCAGGTAGTTGTTCTGCACCTTAATCAGCCTTGTCCACTCACTAACAACAACAGACACCAAATACGAATAAGGGGCTTTTGAAGACTGGGGAGTCCTTTTGAAAGGATTCTGTCTGCACTGGCGGTGCACAGTTCAAAAGAGGCACTTTCGAATTGCTGTGGCCACCATTATGCTAATGAGGTGCTGCATATTCATAACTGCGCCTCATTAGCATCTTCCGACCTCATTCATTACCATGCCCCTTTCGAAAAGAAGGGGCTAGTGTGGATGAAGCCTAAGTGTCAGGTCACGTATCACTCCGATGGTGCAGGTGGAGAAACTGAGGCACTGACTAGGGAATAGATTTGCCCAGGAGCTAGAATTAGAACCCAGGATTCCTAATGCTGTGCTTGTGGCTCAAGGGCACAACGTTTCTGCCGATATCATCAGTCTGTTGTCTAACAAAATCTTCTTGTGCCTGATCTCTAATGCCAGTGCCAGTAACCTTGGGGCAGAGGGATTTCTTTGGATGCTTTTGCCTGGATTGGGGATAGTGGGCTTGCTTTGTTTTTCTCTGTACAGGAACGTATGCATTCTTTTCTGCCTCATGCATAGAGGTGGCAGGGCTGCTATCCACCTCTTCGAGATACAAATGGCCCATGGCCCATTTCTGACGCCTGTATCTTGTTGGCATTAAATAAATCTCAAATTAAGGTGATACAATCTCTACAGGACAATCTGTGGCTGGGTTAGATAGTAGGAGGGAGAAGATGGTAATACCAGTGATTATGCTTTTCATTGTAATGGCAGCTCCATGGGAATTGAACTTGTAAACTGTATCCAGATATATGATCACCTGGACCTTTATCAACATTTCCCAGTGACAATATAAACCAGAGAGCATTGTTTGAGTCACCAGAAACAGAAACACCAGAAATGCTTGATGAAGTATAATATTCTGAAACCAGCAGGAAGCACACATCACGTTAATCCAGTGATTTAATTAACACCGCTGCAATCCTTTAGCTAGAAGAGGAGTCAGAATTTACTTGTGGACACTGCTGTATCATAATGCATTTCCAAAACAGACACCAAGCATTCTCCTTTCCATCCCACAATGGGACTGTGGGTGGTGCAATGATTTTTTTAAAAAACACCTGCTTCACTGTGAAGGATAGGATTGGCTTGTAAATCACAAGTCAGTGCCTTAAAATTGTGCAACTAGCTTGAAAATCATAAGATTAAAAACATCTGAGATTTTTAAAAGTTGTTTTCAAGTGCCTGGGCCTTACCTGAAGTTATCCCAATTAACATCATTTCGTTCCTATGTTGCTTATTTATTAGACTGTATGCTCATTTAAAGTTGTACAGTGTTCCCTTATAATGCCATTTGGCTGCCTGCTTTGACCGGTACAGGTTGGACCTCTCTCATCTGGAACCCTTGGGACCTGACCAGTGCCAGATGAGAGAAGCTGCCAGACCACAGGAGGTCAATATTGTCTATCACATTGCCAGCACTTCCAGTGCTTGCTGGACTGTTAAGAGGCGTCATGGGGTAAATGACAGCTAAATAACAGCACAGAACACAGAGAGCCAGGACTGGTGGCTTCAAACAAACTTCAAGGGACCACGGGAAACTTGTCCACTCCCATAATAAGGGGTTGTCTAGCTAACTGAAATCATGGCAAATTGCAGGTGTCACCAGCGAGCGAGTTCCAGATGAGAGAGGTTCAACTTGTACTTGCAGATATCAGGAAAAGCAGTCTGACCTTGTGGGGGTTTGGATGAAGGGTGGGCCAACAGCCTCCCATCAGCGCCCCCCCCCCTGCAATTTCCCTGTAAGGTATGTGGCTGGACAGCTGTAGTTCAGCTATCCCCCCACCCCCACTGTTGTGCTGCTCCTGGGACCCTCGTGCTTGTGGTGAGCAAGGCGGACCCAGGCAGAGGGGTTCTAAAGTCTGGATGCCCTTTCCCACCCCGATCAAGTTCCCCACTCCACACCCCATCTCCACAAAGCAGGGCTATCACAGAGACAGAGTCTTGAGTCCAAGCTTCCTGATCTGCAGTACTGCTCTTAAAATGGCAGAGCACCTGAAGGGGATGCAGCACATTTAAAGGGGCCATGCGTGTTTCTGTCTGCCTCCCTTTCTCAAGCACACACCCAAAGTACATTTGCTCTTCTCTGTCTCTGAAACACAGTTTGTGTATCTCTGTCTCTCTCACACACACACACACGTACATGCACACCAAGCAGCTGTGTGTGCATGATTTGGAGGAGAGTGGGGGCACTCCAGCAGGATAGCGCAGGTTCATCCTCGTGTTCGCTTTCTTCAGGGAAGTGTTTGCACAACTGCCCACAGACAGACTTGAACCTGGGGCGCTTAGTGCAGGTACCTCTACAGCTTGAGTTAAAGCAAGCTGGCTCTCAACTTAGGCTGCAGAGGACACTCATTCTTTCTCTGTTGTGCGGTCTAGGTACCAAGCTACATGAGACAGGTAACCACACCTAGGTGTGTGGGTTACATTTGCAGCCCCCACTTTGCATCTATTGTGTTTCCTCCTTCCTGCCTTAGGCTATGCTGCCTCTAGAGGGGGAGGCTGCATTAACAACATGTTAATCCTTGAGGGCTCAGCAGAGTGCTAACATAAGAACAGCCATTACTGGGTCAGACCAAAGGTCTATCTAGCCCAGCATCCTGTCTGCTGACAGTGGCCAGTGCCAAGTGCCCCAGAGGGGGTGGACCGAAGACAATGATCAAGCACGTTGTCTCCTGCCATCCTTCTCCAGCCTCTGACATTCCTACCCCTGGCTCATAGTCTTTTATGGACCTAACCTCCATGAATTTATCTAGCTCTTCTTTGAACTCTCTTATAGTCCTAGACTTCACAGCCTCTTATGGCAAGGAGTTCCACAGGTTGACTGTGCGCTGTCTGAAAAAGAATTTTCTTTTATTAGTTTTTAACCTGCTACCCATTCATTTCATTTGGGGTCCTCTGATTCTTCTATTATATGAACAAGAAAATAATTTTTCTTTATTCACCTGTCCACAGCACTTGTGATTTTATAAACCTCTATCATATCCCCCCTCAGTCTCCTCTTTTTTAAACTGAAAAGTCCCAGTCTCTTTAACCTCTCCTCATATAGGACCTGTTCCAAACCCCTAATAATTGTAGTTGCCCTTTTCTGAACTTCTTCTAATGCCAATATATATATACACACACACACATCTGTACACAGTATTCAAGATGTAGGCATACCATACATTACAAAGGGGTGATAAAATATTCTTTGTCTTTTTTTCTATCCCTTTTTAAATAATTCCTAAAATCATATTTGCTTTGTTGACTGCTGCTGCACACTGCGTGGGTGTTTTCAGAGAGCTATCCACAATAAACCCAGTGTCTCTTTCCTAATTAGTTGTAGCTAAATTAGCCCCCATCATATTGAATGTATAGTTGGGGTTATTTTTTCCAGTGTGCATTACTTTACACTTATCCACATTAAATTTAATTTGCCACTTTGTTGCCCAATCACTCAGTTTGCTGAGATCTTTTTGAAGTTCTTTACAGGCTGCTTTTGTCTGGACTATTTGGAACAATTCAGTGTCATCCACAAGCATTACAACCTCACTACTTTTCCTTTTCTCTAGATCATTTATGAATAAGTTGAATAGTATTGGTCCTAGGACTGACCCTTGGGGAACACTACTTGTTACCCTTCTCCATTCAGAAAATTTACCATTTATTCCTACCCTTTGTTTCCAGTTTTTTAACCAGTTCTCAATTCATGAAAGGATCTTCCCTCTTATCCCATGACAGCCTAATTTACACAAGAGCCTTTGGTGTGGGACTTTATCAAAGGCTTTCTGGAAATCTAAGTCTAATACAGAAACCACAGAATCACAGAATCATAGAACGCTAGGACTGGAAGGGACCTTGAGAGGTCATCATGCCCAGCCGCCCACCCTCATGGCAGGACCAAGTGCTGTCTAAACCATCCCTGATAGACACTTATCTAACCTGTTCTTAAATACCTCCAGAGATGGAGACTCCACAACCTCCCCAGGCAATTTATTCCACTGTTTGACCACCTTGACAGTTAGGAATTTTTTTCCTAATGTCCAACCTAAACCTCCCTATTGTCCAACAAATTGTGTTCTTCCACGTGTCTGACAAACAATTTTATTCTTTAGTATTGTTTCGACTAATTTGCCTGGCACTGACATTAGACTTACCAGTCTGTAATTGCCAGGGTCACCTCTAGATACCTTTTTAAATATTGGCATTATTTTGGCTGTCTTCTAGTCCTTGGGTACAGATACTGATTTAAAGTATAGGTTACAAATCACGGTTAATAACTCCATAATTTCACATCTAAGTCCTTTCATAGCCCTTGGATGAATGCCATCCGGTTCTGGTGATTTGTTACTCATAAATTTTTTCTGTTTGTTCCAAAACCTTCTCTAATGACACTTCATTCCAGGACAATTCCACAGATTCATCACCCACAAAGGACGGTACAGGTTTGAGAATCTCCCTAACATCCTCAGCCATGAAGACTCAAGCAAAGAAATCATTTAGTCTCTCCGCAATGGCTCTATCATCCTTGATTGCTCCTTTTGTATCTCTATCATCTAGGGGCCCCACTACTAGTTCGTCATTTAGTAGCAAGAAATTTCCTGGGTAATATTCCACCCTCTGACTCTGTCATCTCAGCCAAACTTCACAATCATCGTTGCTACGTACAGTGCTATGTTCAATTGCTTGTTTAAAATTGTTTAAAAGTTATACTGTATGGCTATGTCCACACTGGAGAGTTTTGTTGACAAAAGCCGTGGAGCATCCACATTCCCAAGGCCTTCTGTCAACTGTAAATCGATGGAGCGCAGCACTTCTGTCAACAGCATTCTGTCATTCCCCCAGGAGGCAGAACGCCTCTATCATCAGAATCTGTTGACAGAAGCCAGTCTGGATGTTCTGGGGGGCCCTCTGCTCACAGACAGGGCATCCGGGACACTGGGCAGTGGCAGCACTGTCTGATGTGCTTCCAGCTGGCTGTTTTGTCAAGAGAGTGGCCAGTCGGTCCGGCTGCTCTCTGTCCACAGAGTGGATCGCTCTTCTGAACTGCTTGGCAGTCTGGCTGAGATATGTCAACGGAAGTTTTGTGGGAAGATATCTTCTGACAGAAAAATCTGTCGACAGATCGCTCTAGTGAACACCCCATGTGTATAGACTGTCTTTTGTCTGCTGGAAAAAACTGCACTTGAACCCAACATCCCCCTTCTCCCGTTTATATTAACTCTTATAAAGAAATTGGATTTGCTTAACACTAACATCATCAGAGCTTGCAGTATGGTCTGTTTTGATGATCTCTGTTCTCCTATTCAAAGTTTCAGTTTTTGAGGAGTATGTGCTTGATGAAGGGCTTGTCTACACAGACAAATTAAATGTACTGCCTGCCTTAATTAATGGGGAATAGCTAATCCTGATTGTCTTCATGTGTGGAGATGTTTATTCTGGAAAAAAGGTGATTTATCTTGAATTAGTTTATTCACTGGATTCAGCTAATTTATAATAAGGCATTCTTATCCCACAAGAAGAGCAGCCACATTGAGGCTGCATCTACACATGCTCCTTTCTCTGGAAGGGGCATGATAATGAGCAGCCCAGAAGATGCTAATGAGGCACAGATGTGAATTTTGAAGAAGAGGAGGCTTCCGAAAGGAGGTCGACACGGCTATTTTGGAGCCCAGAAGAGCTTCTTCTGGACTCTGAATTACGTGGCCCTTTGCTAACAAGGCATGGAAAATTTACATCCATGCCTCATTAGCGTCTTCTGAGGCTGCTCATTACCATGCCCCCAGAAGGGGCATGTGTAGACTCAGCCATGGAGTTAATCATTAATAGCTATTCAGAATAACTCCATGTACACAATTCCTTAAACTGAAGTCAGGTAGACAGCTCCCTCCATTGAATGCATGAATTGTCTCACTTTAGAGAACTGGTCCTCTAGATGATCAAGGGGTGATCTGATAGCAGCCTTCGACTTCCTGAGGGGGGCTATAAGGAGGATGGAGAGAGGCTGTTCTCAGTAGTGAGTGCTGGCAGAACAAGGAGCAATAGTTTAAAGTTACAGAGCGGGACGTGTAGGTTGGCTATTAGGAAAAATTATTTCACCATGAGGGTAGTGAAGCACTGGAATGTGTCACCTGGAGAGGTGGGGGAATCTCCATCCCTAGAGGTTTTTAAGTCCTGGCTTGACAAGGTCCTGGCTGGGATGATTGAGTTGGGGTTGATCCTGCTTTGGGCAGGGGGCTAGACTCGATGACCTCCTGATGTCCCTTTCAGCCCTAGGATTCTATGATTCTATGATTCTAAGACACCTGACCATCCTGCATAGGCCTGAACTATCACTGCCCTTTGAGACAAAAAGCTGACAGAAATATTTGTTTGCAGGAAGTCTGGTTTATTTCTGTGTCCATGATCTCTTGTTTATTTGCCTGTCATGTCACTTTTTCTTTTGTACCTCTATGCTACCCCCTCCCTCCTTGATGCTACTCTTACGATCCTTTTTCTTTTCCTTGGAGGTTTGTCTCCAAGATTTTTTTCGTGTTGGTGAAGCCTCTAGAGAACCAAGAGAGGAAAGCAATGGTATTTAAGAGAACAAACTACACTGAGGTTGTGAATGTAACATGACCTCCAGGGAAATAAACAAAACAAAACCTCTTGTCTGGAAACAAGAGCTTTCCTGAGAGTATTTCCCCTGGGTCTTTAGTATCTCTGTGTGGATGGTAGGATGCGGGAGACCCATAGCAGTATGAATTCTAGAAATTCTTTCTTTTTTCCCTTTCCTATGCATCATTCATTTTAGATGGTCTCACACATACATATCTCCAAACTGGTACTAGTATACATTTCACAGAGAAAATAATTATTTAGGATTTGCCCAACAATAACCCATCAACTTTTTAGATGGAAAATGATTATCTTGTAGAAAGTGAAATGCCAGTGGGAAATGTTTGGGTTTTTTATTTTATTTTTCATTTTCTCATTTAAGACAAGCAGGAAACCTTATTCATTATTCATTGGCCATTATCTTTGAAAACTCATAGCAAGAGGGAGAGGTCCCAGATGAATGGAAAAAGTCACATATAGCACCCGTCTTTAAAAAAGGACAGAAGGTCAATCTAGGGAACTATAGACCAGTTGGCCTTACCTCAGTTCTTGGAAAAATCATGGAGGGGATCCTCAAAGAATCCATTTTGAAGCAATTGGAGGAAGGAAAAGTGATCAGGGACAGTCAGCATAGATTCACCAAGGGCAAGTCATGCCTGACCAATCTGATTAGCTTCTATGATAAGGTAACTGGCTCTGTGGACATGGGGAAGTCAATGGATGTGATAGACCTTGAATTTAGCAAAGCATTTGATACAGTCTCTCACAATATTCTTGCCTGAAAGGAAGGAAGGATTGGATAAGTGGATTGTAAGGTGGATAGAAAGCTGGCTAGATGATCGGGCCCAGAGGGTAGTGATCAATGACTGTATGTCTGGTTGATGGTCAGTTTCAAGTGATGTGTCCCAAGAATCAGTTCTAGGCCTGGTTTTGTTCAACAACTTTATTAATGACCTGGGTGAGGGTATGGATTGCACCCTCAGCAAATGTGCGGATGACAGTAAGCTAGGGGGAGAGGTAGGTACATTGGAGGATAGGGGTAGGGTCTAGAGTGATCTAGATATATTGGAGGATTAGGCCAAAGGAAATCTGGTGATGTTCAACAGGGATAAATGAAGAGTCCTGCACTTGGGAGGGAACAATCTCAAGCATTGTTACAGGCTGGGAACTGACTGGCTAAGTAGCAGTGCATCAGAAAAGGACCTGTGGATTACAGTAGATGAGATGCTGGATATGATCCAACAGTGTGCCCTTGTAGCCAAGAAGGCTAATGGCATATTGGAGTGCATTAGGAGGGGCATTTCCAGCAGATCTAGAGAAGTCATTATTGCCCTGTATTTAGCACTGGTGAGGCCACATCTGGAGTATTGGCTCCAGTTGTGGGACCCCCTAGTATAGAAAGTATGTAGATGTATTGGAGCAGGTCCAGCAGAGGGCAATGACCTATAAGGTACGGCTGAGTTATCTGGGCTTGTTTAATCAGCAGAAGAGAAGAGTGGGAGGTGATTTGATAGCAGCTTTCAAGTTCCCGAAGGGAGGTTCTAATGAGGATGGAGAGAGGCTTTGCTGAGTAGTGACAGATGGCAGAACAAGAAGCAATGGTCTCAAGTTACAGAGAGGGAAGTGTAGTTTGGATATTAGTAAAAACTATTTCACCAGGAGAGTAGTGAACCACTCGAATGCATTACCTGGGGAGGTGGTGGAATCTCCATTCCTAGATGTGTTTAAGTCCCAGTTTGACAAAGTCCTGGCGGGGATGGTTTAGTTACCGCTGCTTTGGGTAGGGGTCTGGACTCCATCACCTCCTGAGGTCCCTTTCAGTCCAAGGATTTTATCATTCTCTGGTTCATTTGGGGTGACTAAAACCAAAGAAGATTGCTAGATTGTGGGACATTTTCATGGTGCAGAAAATATGTTCTCCAGCCACCTGTAGAGTTAATACATAATACCGCTGAGGAATATCTGTATAAAGGTACAAGTCCTACAATTTACTAGTCTGTTTTAGTAACCTGTAAATTTTGTCGGCACCTGGCTTAGTACAATGTGTTTCTAGATGCAATATATGATGTGTGTGTACACACCTGTCAGAAATATTTGTAGGTAATTCAGCGAAGTGCAACAAAACTCTTTAAGAAGCTCAAGGTATTGATGTATGAGGAGGGTTTAGAAATAGAAAACTTTTGGTCCAAAAATGTTTCAACAAAACAGTTCCCATTTTTAAGAGAATATGTGAAATATATCCCATGGAACAGGATGGCTTTGAACCAGAGAATGTTGGTTAAGAACATGAGTGACCAGACTGTGTCATGGTCCATCTCACTCAGCGTCCTGTGTCCAAGAGCAACCAAAACAGAACAGGGCAATGTTGGAACAATCCATCTCTAGTTTTCCATTCCAGGCTTCTGGCAAATAAGTGGTTGCCCCAAACACAGTGTTGTGTCCCTGGTCATCCTGGTTAATAGCCATAGCTGGACCTACCCTCCATGAACATATCTTGTTGTTTGTTTTTAACCCAGCCCTACTCTGGTAAGGCTTGTTATCTAGAAGGAATGAATGGATCTCTTTCAGTGTGGATTGGTCTTCAGAACAGCTGTAGTGTCAGCTAGCCATGACATTGGGCAAGCAAATCAGAGGCAAGATTGTGAATGGTGCAGGGCTTCCAAACCACAGATCCTGAGTTGATCAATGGGTGGCTGAGAGTACTGTCTGCTTTAGCTCACGTGAGGGTGTGTGTGGTGCTAAATCAGTTGCAGCTCCCTTGTCATTGCCAGGCTGCATGAGGGAGCTGTTGCTATTAAAATATTGTAAGTGTGGGTTCTAGTGAATTGTTTGAGGGAGAAGATACAGGGATGAGGCCCTTCAGCTGCGAGAAGTCCCCACTGATGGCATGTGAAATCTGGCTTAACAGCCACCTCTGCGGGTCTCAAATGTCTGTTTATATGGCAATCTGTGATTTGATCTAGAATGTGTAAATGTTTCCAAGCTTGTTTAGACCCGGGTATGTCAGACAGTAGCATGGGCTGGCCCTGCTCAGCAAAGATCTTGGGTACCTACTTGAGCAGTTATTACGTAAGCTTGATTAAACCTGGCTTTGCATGTCTTCGTGTTTAGCAGTCACAGCTCCCAATTGCAGGGTAGACATACCGTGAGAAAGCAGAATGAAGCCACTTCATGGGAGGCTGGAGTCAGTGATCTGAAAGGCCCTTGTTAAAGCATTCCAAATACCCTGTAACTACCATTTCAATATCCATCCCTAGAGCAGGAATGATGTGATTAGAGGGGCTCTTAGTGGAGTCTTCTTTTTGAGAGTCTAAGCGCAGTTTCTGCGACCACGTTCAGTCTCATGTTATCTCAGGGGGAGTCATTAAGAGTGGTGGAGTCTAACTGTTGTGCTTGCAATTATCAGCTCCGCAGGGTTTCTTCATCTCAAAGGAAGCCCCAGAACGTGGGGAGAGAACATAAGAACATAAGAATGGCCATACTGGGTCAAACCAAAGGTCCATCCAGCCCAGTATCCTGTCTGCCGACAGTGGCCAATCCCAGGTGCCCCAAAGAAGGAGAACAGAAGACAATGATCAAGTGATTTATCTCCTGCCATCCATCTCCTGCCCTTGTACTGAAGGCCAGGGCACCATACTTTACCCCTGGCTAATAGCCATTTATGGACCTAACCTGCAAAAATGTATCAAGCTCTTTTTTATACCCTAATAGAGTCCTGGCCTTCACAGCCTCCTCCTGCAAGGAGTTCCACAGGTTGACTGTGCGCTGTGTGAAGAAAAATTTCCTTTTATTAGTTTTGAACCTACTACCCATCAATTTCATTTGGTGTCCCCTAGTTCTTGTATTATGGGAAAAGGTAAATAATTTTTCTATATTCACTTTCTCCACACCATTCATGATTTTATATACCTCTATCATGTCGCCCCTCAATCACCTCTTTTCCAGACTGAAAAGTCCCAGCCTCTCTAGCCTCTCCCCATATGGGACCTGTTCCAAACCCCTAATCATCTTAGTCGCCCTTTTCTGAACCTTTTCTAATGCCAATATATCTTTTTGAGGTGAGGAGACCACATCTGCATGCAGTACTCAAGATGTGGGTGTACCATAGTTTTATATAGGGGAAGTATGATATCGTTTGTCTTATTATCTATCCCTTTTTTATTAATTCCTAACATCCTATTTGCTTTACTAACTGCCACTGCACACTGCGTGGATGTCTTCAGAGAACTATCCACTATAACTCCAAGATCCTTTCCTGATCTGTTGTAGCTAAATTTGACCCCGTCATGTTGTATGTGTAATTTGGGTTATTTTTTCCAATGTGCATTACCTTACACTTACCCACATTAAATTTCATTTGCCATTTTGCTGCCCAATCACTCAGTTTGCTGAGATCTTTTTGTAGTTCTTCACAATCCCTTTTGGTTTTGACTGTCCTGAATAACTTGGTGTCATCTGCAAACTTTGCCACCTCACTGCTTACCTCATTTTCTAGATCATTGATGAACAAGTTGAACAGGATCGGTCCCAGGACTGACCCCTGGGAAACACCACTAGTTACCCACCTCCATTGTGAAAATTTACCATTTATTCCAACCCTTTGTTTTCTGTCTTTTAACCAATTCCCGATCCATGAAAGGATCTTTCCTCCTATCCCATGACCGCCTAATTTACATAAAAGCCTTTGGTGTGGGACCGTGTCAAAGGCTTTCTGGAAATCTAGGTATATTATGTCCACTGGATGCCCCTTGTCCGCATGTTTATTAACCCCTTCAAAGAATTCTAATAGATTAGTTAGACACGACTTCCCTCTGCAGAAACCATGCTGACTTTTGCCCAACAATTCATGCTTTTCTACGCGCCTTGCAATTTTATTCTTTACTATTGTTTCTACTAATTTGCCTGGTACTGATGTTAGACTTATCGGTCTATAATTGCCAGGGTCTCCTCTAGAGCCTTTTTTAAATATTGGCGTTATATTGGCCGTCTTCCAGTCATTGGGTACGGAAGCGGATTTAAAGGATAGGTTACAAACCACTGTTAATAACTCCGCAATTTCACATTTGAGTTCTTTCAGAACCCTTGGGTGAATACCGTCTGGTCCTGGAGACTTGTTACTATTCAGCTTATCAATTAACTCCAAAACCTCCTCTAATGTCACTTCAATCTGGGAGAGTTCCTCAGATTTGTCACCTAAAAAGGCTGGCTCAGATTTAGGAACCTCTGTAACATCCTCAGCCGTGAAGACTGAAGCAAAGAAATCATTTAATCGCTCCGCAATGGCACTGTCTTCCTTGATCGCTCCTTTTGTATCTTTATCGTCCAAGGGCCCCACTGCAATTTCCTTCTCTGTTTCTGCCATTGTGCTCACCTAGCCCCCATTCATATGAGTGCAATTGTGAGCAAGACCTGGTTGCTTGTAATCATTTGTTTTGCCTGCTGCTTTCATGCATTGATCTGCTTTATTTTTAAACACTGGCACACTGGAGGCACATAATAACTATATGCAATAAGTGTAATATCACGTAACCATTCATCCCAAGGACTGCTCAGAATTAGGTAGGGCCCAGTGAGAAAGCAGATGTAACAACTCCTCTTGGTCTGTAAACTGGTTTTATATTTTGAGATAGTCAAGGCTAGTTTTGGAAAGCCTGTGTCAGCTTATGTTTCTATGCAGGCTGCTGAGATTCAGCATGGCAACTGAAGGTGTAGCCCCTAGGTACATCCCTCCATTCACAGAGTATAAAGCTTCAAGTTACCAAAATGACAAGCAGCCCTGTAGTGAAGGGTGTGTGTGTATGTGTGTGTGGGTGTGGATGTGGGTGTTGGGGTTTTATTTCCAGAACGGAAAGAAAAAGTTAAAGTCGCTGTCTTGCCCTCTCCCATACAAAGGGAGAACTCAGAGCATGACAGATGCTCAGGTTTACAATTCTCAAGGTTAACTTCTTGAGAACCAGTGACTGCAACTCCTTTCTGATAAACCTAAGTAACAGACAACTGGTGCACTGGGACTATGTCCATCATCTAGACCAGCATCGCCTCACGGTTTCCTCGTGTTCCATCCCATGCCTGTGTCCAAATATTATCATCGATTCAGAG
Organism: Carettochelys insculpta; assembly: GCF_033958435.1. NCBI lineage: Eukaryota > Metazoa > Chordata > Testudines > Carettochelyidae > Carettochelys > Carettochelys insculpta. Next base: position 12,225,277 of record NC_134164.1, read on the forward strand.
ATTTTAAGGCCAGAAGGGTTCACTGTGATCTGACCACTGTTTACCACAAGCCAGAGAACAAACTCATGGCTACCTCAAGGATACCTCAAAAGGAAGGATACCTCAAAAGAGAAGCAGAAAACCTCTCTGTGAATGCACAAGAGCAGTCAGTCCTAAAGCCTTAATTAAGTTAGCAACAAAACTGAGTAACAGAACTGCTCCCTGAACAGCAGAGCACGTCGTATTGACTGCCTGCAGAAACCTGGCTGGAAGAGAACATAGGAACAGACACAATGAGGTCACCAAGTGTCTGCTTTGGAGCCCCTGTGGCCAGTGTGTTTTTAAAAGAACCAGGCAGAATTAAAACTACAGACTCAAGAGAAGGAAGAAGCTGAGATTTTATGGGAGCTGGCAATTGTCACTGACCCAAAATTTGAGGCCCACAGGTTGGACTTAGTTGCTGTAGGAAAAAAAGGCAAATGACCTGGTTAATTGGTAGTGCCATGCCTGCAGACAGAAACTTAGAAAGGGAGGTGATAAGGAATTGAAGAATTCTGCCAGGACATGGATCTATTTTGGAAAAGTGAACAAAGACAAGCCAGGTATTTATTGGAGCACCTTGTGAGATCCCTCTGGACATGAATAAGCAACTTAGGAATACATTAGGAGTGCAAGACAACATAATCAGCAACCTCCAACAGACAGCACTCCTAGGCACTGTGAGAATTTAAAGAAATTTGAGGGATAACTCACACCTTTGAGCACTTAATATGCAGGAATTCTACAGGAGGTTTAACTAAACTCTGGAATAGGCAAAAATTTTCCAAAACAGTGTGTCCACACACAATAAAGCGTATTTTCTGGAATAGCTTATTTTGGAATAAGGCTGCTGTGTAGACATACCCTTTGGCTATGCCCAGGTTAGAGTGATTAGTCAACAGAAGTTTTTGTCAGAAGATACTTTGCGACTAAACTTCTGTCGACAGATCGCAATTGAAAAAGAAATCCATTCTGTCAGCAGAGAGAAGCTTGACTACCTGGCCACTCTTTCAGCAAAGTGGCCAACAGAGGGGCCCTCCGAAAGTCCAGACCAGCTTTTCGTAAATAGGTCTCTGACAACAGAGGCGTTCTTCCTGATGAGCAGGGTACTGCTGTTGACAAAAGTGCTGTGTTCTGTCAACTTATTGTTGACAGAACGCCCTGGGGAATGGACACTCTGGGTTTTGTCAAGAAACCCCTCTACTCTGGACATAGCCTTTGACAGGAGTACAGCGTGGTATGGTCATGCAATTTTTGGGCACATTGCATCATGCAAGTGGGGAAGGGGCAATGGTCATCTATTTGGTCCTGGTGGTACTTTCCCGAACTCTGCTTTCAGCTCTAAGCACGGAGAAACTGGAGGCAGCTCAGCAAAGGGAATCAGACGTAATGAGGAAAGAGAGGGAGATGTGGAAGGAAAGCTTAAAATTGCCAAGTAGGCTTAGCCTGGCTGAGCAGCAAGATGAGCCTGCATAACCGCTTGCGGGAGCCTGGGAGGGAGGGATGGTGGGATAATGGGCTGTGTGCCTGCAGCCTGTGATGGCACCCACTTCATCACATGGTGCAGAAGTCCAGGCAAGTGGCAGGTACAGCAGATGGGGTGGGGGTCTCAGAACAGGGGGCTGGGAAGTGGGGGATCATTACCAGGGCCACCGGGGCTGTTATGCAGGTTCATCTTGTTGCTCAGCCAGGCTAAGCCTACTTGGCAATTTTAAGCTTTCCTTCCACATCTGCACGTCAGAAGGGAGGGTGGGGCAAGCCTGACTTTCATGCCCTTGGTAGGAGGCAGAAGGGCAACGAAGGCAAAGGCACTGCCCCAACAGCTATAGCTGGCCAAGACTTTGCTACCACCGGGAGAAGCTGCAGGCCTGGGAGGCAGCAGGAGGCTGGGAACTGCCCCCAGAGTGCTGCCCCACCCTCAGAGGCTGCAAGCCCACAGCCCATCATCCCTGCCTGCCAGGAGGAGTCACTGGAAGGGGAGCATAGCCCTGCTCCCTCAGGAGGAGCAGCTGGCAGGGAAGTGCCACTCTGCCCCCTGAGAGGAGCTGCCACTGGAGCAGCATCATCCTCACTGCCATAGGTGGCCCTGGTAATGGTCCCCCACTTCCCAGCCCCCTGTCTTGAGACCCCACCCTATCTGCTGCACCTTCCACTTGCCTGCACTTCTGCACCCTGTGATGAAGTGGGGATTGTGAGGGGTTTATTCCCCTTGCTATGTTTGTGTTTCCTACTGTCCTGTAGTAACTCTAAGTGTGTGCCTCAGTTTCCCTAGACATGGCATCAATGCATAGTTGGTGATGGGCATTTTGGTGTGATGATTTCAGACGTGTGCACAATGACCCTCCATGCTCTTTGTAACCTAGGCTTGATGTTCTTGTTGCTCTTCTCTGGGGAAACAGGACAAAGGCAGGAGGGACCTGTCTGGTTTGAATTGGAACTGGGCGTCTGGGGGAGGGAAGCAGTCTTGACTGGCTGGAGAGGGAGGAAGGAGGGCCAGGGCCCTGGCTTGGGAACCCCTTCTGGTTCCCCTCTCCTCAAGATGGATTGTACTGACAGCTTCTATTCCTGGGCTGACAAGTCTGCTCTAAGCTGTGCGCCCGTTGACTCATAATCCTTCTGTTCCGCTTGCTGAATGAGAGACACGTCTAACTGTGGAGGGGGTGCAGGGCCTGGTGACTCCCACACTCTGTGACACCCCCAGCCCCTGCCTTGAGCATTCCACTTTGAGCCCCCTCAACGCTCTGCCCTAAACAGCCCATCTCCTGCCCCCCTCACCCTGAACCTTCATTCCAGCCTTCATTTTCCTTCATTTTTCAAAAATTCTATCTTTGAAAAAGGTGTGTACCTGTTTCATTTATTTTCAAAATTATTACCTCAGTTGAAGAGCTGAGCAATGTCGAGTACATCGGGTGGTTTAATTATACTTAGTGTAGTCTGGAGTATCTTTTCAGTCACCTTCCCTTCCTTCCTGCAAGAATTTTTTCAGTCAGAATTACAAAAGAACGACCACACTGGGTCAGACCAAATGTCCACACAGCCCAGTATCCTGTCTTCTGACCAATGCCAGGTGCCCCGGAAGGAAAGGACAGAATGGGTAATCAAATGATCCATCCACTGCCACCCATTTCCAGCTTCTGACAAACAGGGACACCCTCCAAACCCATCCTGACTGATAGCCATTGATGGGCCTCTCCTCTAGTTGCGTTTTGAACCCTCTTGTTTTCTTGACCTTCACAAGATTCTCTGACAAGGAGTTCCCTTGGCCTTTAATGACCTGATCACAGGGTATATTTTCCATGGGGCCCCGGCCTTGTTCAGTTCATGTGATGGGCACACCAAGTTGTAGAGGCAGCTGCAAACCCAGCCTTCCGAACTTTCAGGGGCTTTATTTTGCAGCTTTGTCTCCCCTTGTGGTGGCATCTCTGATACATGTGGCAGTAACAGGCTTTGACAGGAGGAAGGGAGCAGGGAAACACTCTCTGCCTCACCCTGCTCCCAGCCAGAGCCTCTCCTCACAGCAGCGGCTGTTCAGCAGTGGGGAAGCTGCAGACCGTACACTGCTGAAGCCAGAGGTGTAGACATGGGAGGTGGTGTTTAAGGTCATGGAGAAAGCCATGTGGGGTTTATACTCTAGAGGTCAGACATGCCTCTGGTGTACCCTCCAATGCAATTCCTCACTGCATACACTGCCATGCTGGCTAAGCTGGGCTCTACGCAGCCATGAGGGTGGACATACTGTATGTGATATTCTGGTCGCGTACTTTGGGCAGGGTGGGGGAAAGGTTCATGTAATGAGGGAACAGCAACGAAGGGTCCTGTGGCACCTTATAGACTAACAGAAAAATTTTGAGCATGAGCTTCCGTGAGCACAGACTCACTTCATCAGATGCTGGTCATGGAAATCTGCAGGGCCAGGTATAAATAAGCCAGAGCAAGGCTGGGGATAACAAGGTTAGCTCAGTCAGGAAGGGTGAGGCTTACTACCAGCAGTTGATCTGGAGGTTGTGAACACCAAGGGAGGGGAAGCTGCTTTTGTATGTAGCCAGCCATTCGCAGTCTTTGTTTAAGCCAGAGCTGAGGGCGTCGAATTTGCAGATGAATTGTAGCTCAGCAATTTCTCTTTGGAATCTGGTCCTGAAATTTCTTTGCTGTAGGATAGCTACTTTTAAGTCTGCTACTGTGTGGCCCGGGAGATTGAAGTGCTCTCCTATGGGTTTTTGTATATTACCATTTCTGATGTCTGATTTGTGTGCATTTATTCTTTTATGTAGAGACTGTCCAGTTTGTCCGATGTATATAGCAGAGGGACATTGCTGGCACATGATGGCATAAATTATATTGGTAGATGTGCAGCTGAATGAACCCGCGATGGTGTGGCTGATCCGGTTAGGTCCTGTAATGCTGTTGCTGGTGTAGATATGTGGGCAGAGCTGGCAACGAGGTTTGTTGTATGGATGGGTCCCTGAGTTAGAGTGACTGTGGTCCGGTGTATAGTTGCTGGTTAGGATTTGCTTCAGGTTGGCAGGTTGTCCGTGGGCAAGGACTGGACTTCCTCCCAAGGCCTGTGAAAGTGGGGGATCATTGTCCAGGATGGGTTGTAAATCCCTGATGATGAGCTGTAGAGATTTTAGCTGAGGACTGTAGGTGATGGCTAGTAGTGTTCTGTTGGTTTCTCTCTTGGGCTTGTCCTGTAGTAAGAGGCTTCGTGGCACGTCTGGCTCTGTTGATCTGTTTTTTCACTTCCTCAGGTGGGTATTGCAGTTTCAAGAATGCTTGGTAGAGATTCTGTAGGTGTTTGTCTCTGTCGGAGGGGTTGGAGCAAATGCAGTTATATCTTAGTGCTTGGCTGTAGACAATGGACCGTGTGGTGTGTCTGGGATGGAAGCTGGAGGCATGAAGGTAGGCGTAGCGGTCAGTGGGTTTATGGTACAGGGTGGTATTGATGTGGCCATCGTGTATTAGCACCGTGGTGTCCAGGAAGTGGATCTCCTGTGTAGACTGTTCCAGGCTGAGGTTGATGTTGGGGTGAAAGTTGTTGAAGTCCCGGTGGAATTCCTCCAGAGTCTCCTTCCCACGGGTCCAGATGATGAAGATGTCATCAATGTAGCGTAAGTAGAGACAGGAGCTGCATCTACACGTGCACGCTACTTCGAAGTAGCGGCACCAACTTCGAAATAGCGCCCGTCGCGTCTACACGCGTCGGGCGCTATTTCGAAGTTAACTTCGACGTTAGGCGGCGAGACGTCAAAGTCGCTAACCTCATGAGGAGATAGGAATAGCGCCCTACTTCGACGTTCAACGTCGAAGTAGGGACCGTGTAGACGATCCGCGTCCCGCAACGTCGAAATTGCTGGGTCCTCCATGGCGGCCATCAGCTGGGGGGTTGAGAGATGCTCTCTCTCCAGCCCCTGCGGGGCTCTATGGTCACCGTGGGCAGCAGCCCTTAGCCCAGGGCTTCTGGCTGCTTCTGCGGCAGCTGGGGATCTATGCTGCAGGCACAGGGTCTGCAACCAGTTGTCAGCTCTGTGTATCTTGTGTTGTTTAGTGCAACTGTGTCTGGGAGGGGCCCTTTAAGGGAGCGGCTTGCTGTTGAGTCCGCCCTGTGACCCTGTCTGCAGCTGTGCCTGGCATCCCTATTTCGATGTGTGCTACTTTGACGTGTAGACGTTCCCTCACTGCGCCTATTTCGATGTTGGGCTGAGCAACGTCGAAGTTGAACATCGACGTTGCTGGCCCTGGAGGACGTGTAGACGTTATTCATCGAAATAGACTATTTCGATGTCGCAACATCGAAATAAGCTATTTCGATGTTGGCTGCATGTGTAGACGTAGCCAGGGTGTTACTGGACAAGAGCTAAGGAAGTGCTGTAATGAGGGAAGTAGATTTGAAACCAGATTTCTACTTGGTAAAAAATAGCTGTGGTGCCTCACAGCTCAGAAAGAGACGAGTGGTTGTCTGGGCTGTGTTCTGGCCACTCCAGGATACAGGCCAACTTTTCCCCAGTTGTAGAACCTGCCACAATGCAGCTACTGCCTGAGGGGGCGGGGAAGAAACCTGCACAGCTGGCCGCTCTGTGCTCAGAGTCTGGTGAGACTGTTGGTGTGAAAATGGCCGGCAGCTGCATCTGCAGACTTGAATCGGACTGAACCCCAAATGACCATTCTAAAGTGTGCTCAGCTAACTGCGAAGGACGGTCCTGATCCTCTCCCATGGCGTCCATCAGAAGTGTCACTGAGCTACTGACAAGTAGCACATGGTGCCTTCCTCACTCCTCTCTGAACAGCACATTTGCCAGCGTAAGAAATCCACGCCAGGCGCTTTGGGGGCGCGAGGTGTTGTAAGGGCAGAAATTATTCCAAACATGATCCTACATACAAGCACCCTTTTAACTCTGCAGCTGCGTCTACATGTGCACGCTACTTCGAAGTAGCGGCACCAACTTCGACGTTAGGCGGCGAGACGTCGAAGTCGCTAACCTCATGAGGAGATAGGAGTAGCGCCCTACTTCGACGTTCAACGTCGAAGTAGGGACCGTGTAGACGATCCGCGTCCCGCAACGTCGAAATTGCTGGGTCCTCCATGGCGGCCATCAGCTGGGGGGTTGAGAGATGCTCTCTCTCCAGCCCCTGTGGGGCTCTATGGTCACCGTGGGCAGCAGCCCTTAGCCCAGGGCTTCTGGCTGCTTCTGCGGCAGCTGGGGATCTATGCTGCAGGCACAGGGTCTGCAACCAGTTGTCAGCTCTGTGTATCTTGTGTTGTTTAGTGCAACTGTGTCTGGGAGGGGCCCTTTAAGGGAGCGGCTTGCTGTTGAGTCCGCCCTGTGACCCTGTCTGCAGCTGTGCCTGGCATCCCTATTTCGATGTGTGCTACTTTGACGTGTAGACGTTCCCTCGCTGCGCCTATTTCAATGTTGGGCTGAGCAACGTCGAAGTTGAACATCGACGTTGCCGGCCCTGGAGGACGTGTAGACGTTATTCATCGAAATAGACTATTTCGATGTTGGCTGCACGTGTAGACGTAGCCTGCATGTGACCTTGACAGCTGTAGCCCCTAGGTAGCTAACCTGCTCTCCTGCTGGTTACTGAGCATTTCTGCTTCTCTTTTTAGAGGAAACAACATTTGAAGCTGGAGTCAAAGTCCAGATCCACAGCCAGTCTGAGCCGCCCTTCGTCCAAGAGCTGGGCTTCGGCGTGGCCCCTGGATTTCAGACCTTCGTCGCCACACAAGAGCAAAGGGTGAGTCTCTAGCTTGATGTGTGGAGTGGGGACTGTCAGCTGTTTTCTAATGGTGGGTCATTTCCAAGGAGAGAAATGCAGAGTCTCTTTCCCGAAGCAGCTTCCCTAATTCTGTTTCCACTCCCCTGGCCTTCTGGGAATTGCTGAACCCATCCTAGTCTGAAGTGGAAAATGAATAGCCCAAGGTTTGGGCTCCCCTCTGTTAGGAAGCAAATGCTGTACCAGCTGGGGTGTGGCTGCTTGGTCTCTCCTCCCACTCTTCTCTCTCTGCTGCTGATTCACCCTCCATGGTGCTGCCCTGGCAGCTCCAGAGTCTCCAGGGAAATTCATCACTTATGTATTTCACCTTGGCCATGTCTACACGTGCCCCAAACTTCGAAATGGCCATGCAAATGGCCATTTCAAAGTTTACTAATGAAGCGCTGAAATGCATATTCAGTGCTTCATTAGCATGCGGGTGGCAGCGGTGCTTCAAAATTGACGCTCCTTGCCACCGCGCGTCTCGTCCAGACGGGGCTCCTTTTCGAAAGGACCCCGCCTACTTCGAAGTCCCCTTATTCCCATGAGCTGATGGGAATAAGGGGACTTCGAAGTAGGCGGGGTCCTTTCGAAAAGGAGCCCCATCTGGATGCGCCGCGCGGTGGCAAGGCGCATCAATTTCGAAGCGCCACGCAGCCCTCATGCTAATGAAGGACTGAATATGCATTTCAGTGCTTCATTAGTAAACTTCGAAATGGCCATTTGCGTGGCCATTTCGAAGTTTGGGGCATGTGTAGACGTAGCCCTTGTGTGTTTGCTCCAATGCTCATTTCAGCAGCAAATCACATCACTCTTGCATTTACACCTAAGACACCGGCACAACAAAGAAATACCTGAAGCAAGAACAGATGGGGTGGGGGTGCTGCCTGGTGAGGGGGTGTTTTTATTGGAGGTGGGGAGGAAGAGAAAGATTCTAATCAGGAAAAAATCTGTAAACCCTGAAAGTGCCCAGCCTGGGCTCTGAGTAGCTGCTGCCATTGCTGCTGGAAGACTGACAGGTACTTTATCTTTGCGACAAAGCCATTGTTGTGGGCAGAGTGCTCACTCACCCCTTGCAGCTTGAAAATCATTGAGTTACATATTTCAACCCAAACCCTCCAGTGCAAGTTGGCTGGAATTTAACCCTGGATTTCAGGCTACTCATAGGAAATCTCAGCAGTAGTTCGCGGGGTTGCAGAATTACCAGGGGAGCTTTGTGCATAATTTTTGCCTTGCTTGCTGACTCAGACGCTTGCTGTGAAACGTGAAGTGTCAGTGGGATGAAGGGGCCGCCCCTAGCACTGGGAAGACAGAGGTTTGCTTCTCTTTGGCGCCTATGCAAATCTTGAAGGCATTAGAACTAGGCTGAAAATCGCACAGAAATAGACTGGCTTCCAGAATGATGGCATTTCTGCCTGCTCAGAACCAGGGCATGTTTGAGAATGAAGGAAGCACTAGCCAATGCCTTTCCCCAGCTTCAGAGAGAACTGATTTCTTTTATCCAAACTGCTTTGCCCATCTGTAACTGTGACTGGGATAATCCTGTTCATGAAGCGATATGAAATCTGGAGTCCATTTACAGGAAGGTTGCTGTACATAGACTAAGTGGTGTAAAAGGGCATTAAAGTGAGAATAAATACACTGTGTACCCACTCTAAAGCCTGCAGTTCAATGAAGCTTTACCACAGGGGTGGCCAACCAGTTAGGGACAAAGAGACACAGATAGAGTGCAAAGATCTATCTATCTATCTGTCTATCTTAATTGCTATTAAAATGAAGTTCAAAGCCAGTCCTATAAGCCAGTTTAAAAAAAATTTAATCTGTGCAAAAAAGCTGTATCTCAGGCATTCCGTGAAAGAAAGATGAGGCAGTTTGTGGATTAGCCTGTGAAATGCTTTAGGTTGAGAGACACTGAGAGAAGAGGTGGTTGTATTGGGTGTACCTTGCCTTTCTACCTATCCAGCTGTAGATAAAAATAAGTATGTAATGCGTGGCTTAGTGCCCTCCTACTCCCCCAGAGCCTGGCATCCCCACACCCCGACCCCACTCTGACTCGATGCTGGCAACTCACCAGAACCATCACCACAGCTGCCGCTGCCCCAGAGCCACCGCCGCCAGCCCAGATCCACTACTGCTGCCACTACGTGCTTCTCCAAGCAGTGGAGTGCATGTGCAGAGCAGCAGCCAGTACTCCAAGCACATGGCTCTGAGGAGGAGCCATGTTTAATGGCTCAAAGAGCTGCAGGTCGGCCACCCCTGCTGTAATGTCAATAAGAACCAGGCCCACCAGAGTCTGTACTAGTAGTATTTATGGTAACAACCAAAGGTGAAAATCTGTGCACAGCAATTCCCATTTGTCCTGTCCTCGTCTGCCTTCAGTAGCTGCTGTTTTGTGCGGTCTGAGAGGGACAGGCAACACAAAGGAGAGGGTGTTGCATCTTCCTTCTTACAAACACAGCAACCCCCTGTGACTGGGGAAGGGAACTTGCCAGGCTGCTGGACAGCTCTGCCTGGCCCAGGGGGTGAAAACTCTGAAGTCCTGTGGCGTTCCAGAGCAGAAGACGAGAAGTGGGGAGTAATCGCCCAGATGTTCCCTGTGTGCACAACTGTGATCTTTGCACGCTTCCCCTGACAGCTGCTTGCATAGTGGGCGGTGTGTTGGGTGAACACAGGCCAAAGACTGATTTGTGCAAGGGAAGCTAGAAGCAGGGCCTTGCTCACCAGGCTCTTTGGCTGCAGTTATGTCTGTCTGTGACTTTGTGTGTGACTCATTGAAATACCAAATCCCTGACAGTGCCCACACCTGCAGGGCTGGATGTGTGACAAGCAGAGGCTTTTCTTCATTCCCTGACATGCGAAAGGTGCATCCGTGAGTTTCTCATCTGACAGGATTGTGGGAGGGAAGAGGGTTGGCAACGAGCAGATTTATTTCTAGGGTGGATGAGCTGGAGGGTGCTGGTCAATTGTCAGAGGGGCTCATTGCTCTGGGGAGAGCAGTGTGAAACCCAACCCATCAGAACAGCAGCATCACTTCTGCCTGAAGGAAATGTTGTGTTCTCAAGGGATTTTTTTTAAACAAAATTGATTAAAAATGTGACAGGAGACTTGTTTCCAAAAGAAAAGGGCCGGGCGGGGGGGAACCTAAGAGAGGCAGAGTGGAGTGACTCTGAAGCCTGGCCAGCCGGGCACCTTCTGGGGTGGTGGGAGACCCAGGATCTGGTCCCATTGCTCCAGTGACTCATTATGCACACCCAGAAGAACAGCGTCAACTGCAGAGATTGAGCATCTGCTGGAGGACCCTCTAGTCTGGTATTGAGGGCAAGTTCAAGTCCCTTCTTCACAGCAGAGGGGATGGACTGGGTGCCCCACACCCAGAGGTTGTTCAGTAACCCCTGAGAGCAATGTTAGCACAGTGGCACCTCTGTGCTTTGTCCTGGGGAATGACTGACCTGGTGTAGGCACCTGATCCATGGCTGTGAATCCCAAGCAGAGGAAGATGCCTCCCTCCGGCCCACAGTTAGGCTCTGCACCTCTTCTGGGGGGCGGTCCTTTGGCCACAGCCTGCTTCTCACTGTTTGCCATTGGCTGGTTTAGGCAGCTCCCTCTTAGCTTGGTTTAGAGATCAGCTGTGAATATGATTCAAGGTCTGGGAACCTTCCTCACAGAGGCTGTTAACATGTCTACACTGCATAATCCAGGCTCAGACGTGGGTTTCAGCCCAAGCCCCCCATCCATCCACACACAAATCAGTCTGACTCTAGTCAGCAAACCCTCAGGACTGTGGGGAGAATGAGTAATAGCCACGTCCCGCTGTGACACAGGGGGTGCGTCTACATTAGCCAGCTACTTTGAAGTTGCTGGCACAATGTCGAAATAGCACGTGTCGCGTCTACACATGCCGTGTGCTATTTCGACATTGAAATCAACGTTAGGCGGTGAGACGTCAAAATCACTATTCCCATCCGAAGATGGGACTAGCGCCCTACTTAGACGTTCAACATCAAAGTAGAGCATGTATAGATGATCCACATCCTGCTACTTTGAAATAGCTGGATCCTCCACGGCAGCCATCAGCTGAGAGGATGAGAGACGCTCTGTCCAGCCCCTGCAGGGCTCTATGGTCACAGCGTGCAGCAGCCCTTAGCCCAGGGCTTCTGGCTGCTGCTGCTGCAGCTGGGGGTCCATGCTGCGTGCACAGGGTCTGCAACTGGTTGTCGGCTCTGTGGATCTCGTGCTGTGCAGGGCAAGTGTGTCTGGGAGGGGCTCTTTAAGGGAGCGGCTTGGGGCTTTGCTGGCCCCTTATTTCGACAGGGAGCACTTGCGTGTATGGACGCTCCACATTTTCTTCTGGGGCAGCTCCTTTCAATGTTCTCCATCACTACTTCAACGTGGAACTTCGACGACACCAGCCCTGGAGGACGTGTAGACGATACACGTCAAAGTAGCCTATTTTGAAATAGGCTACTTCGACGTAGTGTGCTAGTGTAGACGTAGCAAGTCTGTCATTTTGCAGCGTGGACCAAGCCAAGCTAGAGACTGGAGTCAGAAGATCTGTGTTGTACAGTACGGACGGTAGCAAGCCTGTGAGACCTGGCTCCTGAATCTGTAAATCCCATTTACAATGCAGTGTAGATGCACATGTGTGAGTTTGGAAGCACCAGTTCCACGAGCCCACAGACTGGGTTTGCAGTTCATTGTAGACATGGCCAAGAATTAGACCTTTTTCACTTACTGAGGTAGAAGTGAGACGCTCACTTTCTAAGTTCCTCATAAGGCAGATGATTTCTGACAGTAGGCAGCTCCCTAGTCAAGCTGATAAAGGCCACACAGATCTGGTCACTGGAAGCTAAAGCTAGACAATTTCACAGTGGGGAGAGGGCATATTTCTGTAACACAGCTAAGCGTAGCTCTGGGTCTGATAGAGTCTCCGCATGAACTCTCTAACTCGGGCTGGGAGGTCTGAATCTCAGGTGGGCACTCGAACGCAAACTCAGGGTACTGCACTAGATGCAAGATGCCAGGTGATTGATTGCACTGGCGGTACATTTTCTGAGCTCACTGCCTCCCTGATGTCTGCCTCCGGTATTGTCTTTCCAAGATTAAAAATCTCCTGAAAGCTCTTTTATTCCAAGGATATTTGGTTACCACAGCACTGCAGTTTTCTACATGGATTACCTTATATTGTTTTGATTGTTTTCCAATTAGATTTCACAAGAATGGGCCACTTACTCTACTGTTTCTATCACATTGTCCAAAGCCCACAGAGGGGATTTCATTCCTGTCTTACTCTGTATATCTCTAGGCCAGCTGCTGCCTCAGTTTCTCCTCATGCAGCCTGGTTCTCCTGAGCTGCCCAGGCAGGACTTACTGCAATGCACCAGCTCTCTTTCTGGGCACAGCTTTGTGCCTCAACCATAAAACTTTGTCGAAACATCCAACCCAAAACAGGTCCTCTGCCTACCTTGGTATACAGCTCCTACAGCTTCTGTCTCCAGACTGAGAGAGTGGCACACCCATTCCTTCTGTCTCCTCTGCCTCAAGGGTCATCTCCCGCTGCAGCTCCTTCCAAAGGAGTTCTCTCCACCCTCAACAGAGAACATCTGACGACTTCCCAGTTGGGCCTGAGAAATGAGCCACGCTGGCTGGCCCATGGCCATCAAAGGGTCTGGCGACCCTGTGGCCATCCCTTCAGAGTAGCGTTGCTTGGCGTTCATTGTATAATCAGCTGGTGAGTGTGCATTCCATGACCTGCCAAGGGCACTCCACAGAGCAGAGCAGTTGGTACAGCCAGCCTCTCAAGCTGCTTGCTGGTTCAATCCCTGGCATGCTGGAAGGTGACCATCACAATTGCTTGTTTACAATAGTCCTAACATGTGCTAGTCACTTTTCCTGCCGCCAGGAAGGGATGATCCCTGCCCATAGGGTGTAAGGATGAGGGGAGATTAGAGGAAAGGAGTTTATGTGTAAATCACCTTCTCTCCTTGAGGGCAGCACACCTATACTTTTTTACTTTTTTATTATCACCAGTAGCAGGAGGCCAATGGCTCATAACACATTGCTTCCCTCTTATCCCAGCTGCGATACACACTCGCTGTAGTGGTGAATGCAATGTGACATTACTGTTAAAGCTGCATACCTGTTAGGAATTTGACATAAAGCTCTTTGCCAGAGCTGCTGTCCTCTGCCTTCCTTGTTGCCCATGTGTTCGCCCTACAATGCAATGGAACTCAAAAACTCTGAGCCAGTTCCAGAAGGCATTGACCTTCTTTGGTCACCAGTGATGTTAGGGCAACAGTTCTAGAGCTAGAGCAACCACTTCAACTCAGCTTAACTCCAGGGAACTCACCTCTAGATTTACCGCTTACAAGTGGAAATTACCACCACACTTTTCTAGAAGCCAAGGACCTGGGAACTGGCATAACCACCACAGGTGTGATACACACTTGTAGTTATTAAGGTACCAGTATGTGTTTGGCTATTCTTCTGCAATAGAATGGAGCTAACTTAAGTCACTGCATGGACTTGCACTGAAGTAAGTAAAGATGTGAATTGAAACCCACTAAGTTATTTCAGTTCTAATTTTTGGATAAGCAGACTCTGATGACGGGTGGTAGAGTTTTCTAGTTTATCAAGTGATGGGTCTTTGCCTGTCTTTGTTGTGTGAAAGCCCAGTAGGCTCTAGAAAATTAGCTGCTTGTATGCTTAAGCTACTGAGAGCTCATTTCTAGTTTGTATTACTAGTCTACTGTTTCTTTAATAGCAGGTGAGTAAAATGCTCTTTAGGGTACAGGCAACAGCCGTTGAGGTATCGAACAGCTGCTCTCTAATCAACACATGGCTTACCTGCCAGACCTTCTCCACTACCATTGTGGCATCATGTCTGCAGTTCAGACTTCTCAGGCCGTCCTACCCTACAGGGAGAAGCCGTTGTGAGCCAGCGCTGCCGCCAAGGAGTATATTGTCCACGCACTGAAGACCTGTTGCCATTGGGATTGCACCATCTAAGAGGGAGCCTCAACGCTGCCCCCTCCTGCATGCTAAGATAATGGTAGAAGGAATGACACAAACTAACTTTCCTCCCAATACACCATCCACCTCCTTCCAGCTCTCCATGCTACATCTGTACCAAAATAAACCAAGAGGCTGGGGCTTGGCAGATGGGAGAATGTTCCCTTTCCATACAGCAGGGAGTGAACCTCCCTGCTCCATGCCTGGGAGCACAGTTGGATCACCACAGCAGAGCTGTACGGTTGTAATGCTGTTCTGGAGAGGCTGTGGAGTCAAGGTGCAGTGCTGGCCACCAAACAGACTGCTGCAGCTGTAGCATGTCAGTGAAGACTCAGCCTGGGGAGACGGTCTCCTGTCAGCCTTGGCAAGCTACCTTCCTGAGGGGTGGAGCTACATTGACGTGGAATTCTTCCAGGGATCAAGTAATGTCTACACTGGGGGTTATGTCAATTTAACGGCTTCATGTAGTGGCATGGGTGTTTCACATCCCTAGATGATATAGTTACACCAATTTAATCTCCTAGTGTAGACAAGGCCATAGGTGTCTATTCCTCCAACTATTTCTTTGTCGTGCACTCTTTGCTATAGAATGTGCAAATCAGACACTACAGAGTTGGGGATGGCACAGGGAGACAGGCAGTGGAAATGGTGCATGTGTGTGTGTGTGGTGGACTGGACACATACATGTGTGAATTTGTGAGTGTGTACAGCAGGGGGAGAAAGGTCTGTACTCGTTTATTGGCATGTGCAGAGGTTTCTGTTAAAGTGACATAGTCAGGAATTTAAAACTGCTCTCAGCTGAATGAATACCAGCACTTTGGAGTAAGAAAACTGGAGTGGTTTAAAAAAAAAACCCAAAAAACTCGTACATACCTCGTTTTCCCATTTATACACTCTGATTCTTCTAGGTCCCCATTCCCATGGCATGGCAGGAGCCGAGTCACCAGACCAGCCTCCCTCTCGTTCTGTGAGGGTTTGCTTTGTGCATTTCCAAAGCCAGAAAGCCAGCTGTAAGGCAGGTGTTATCTGAAGGATTTGTGAAAGTGAAAAGTGCAGTCAAAATTATGAGGTGCACGCTGTCAGCCAAACACTGCCAGGCTCTGCTGGTGCATATGAGCCATAGAGAGACCTTAAGTGCAGAAGGGAAACTGCTCAGTTATTTTCAGTGGGCCCCTGAGTGGGAAATATACAGAGCAACACAGAAGAACACGAAGGGAAGGACTGGCCCAGTGGTTCTGGTGAGAGCCTGGCAAACATGTTCAGGACCGTGAGGTGCTCAGAGACACTGGTAATGTGGACTTAGAGCTACGATGGATTTGGCTAAATAGTGACATCAGGTAAATGAAATTTAAAAAAAAAATTGTTCGGGTGTTACCAATGCAAAGAGCTGGTGGTAATAAAGATGAAGGCAGTTTCCAATTCCCAGCAGGGTCACTTTAACACAGACCTCTGCATATGCCAATAAATGAATGCTCCGCTCCTGCTCCCACACCTCTTTCCACTGCCTGCTCCCTCCCTGCTGGAAGCTGTAGCATCTGATGCATACCTTCTCTAGCAAAGGCTTCACAGTGCAGGCACTGCTGGAGGATGAGAAGCCTAGCTGATCTTTGGCAGTGGTTAGTGTGGTTTGGATCAATGCTATCTGCAGTCTAGTATTTCTGTTTGAACATCTGACTCTTTAAAGTTAAAAAGGAGATTAACTAATGTTTGGGTCAGCTTTAGCAGAGTCTCTGAAATGCAAGCTCAGAATCTGGGGGCAGGAGGTCCTACCCAGGCAGACAGCTCATGTTATTAAACCTGGGAGCAGTCTGTTCTCCTAGATGGCCCTGCAATCCTTTATCTCTAATGAGCTGTACGTCGCACATCCCTTATGAAACTGGAATGGCTCTGAACCCTATAAGCAGGCCTGAGATGTTGGTAAGCATAGAACTGTTGGGATGGAAGGGAGTCATCAAGTCCAGCCCCCTGCCCTAAACCAGGAGCTGGATCAACTCTGAGAAAGGTTTTCCAGCCAGTTCTGAAACACCTCCAGAGACTTAACTGACATTGTCGACTCTAGCCCTCTTCTTGACTAGGACTCCCTGCTTTTCATAAGCCCATATATTTAAACCCTTCTCTGGAGCCACCCACTTTTTGCATCTGACGAAGTGGGTCCTTGCCCACCAAAACTTATGCTCCAAAATATCTGTTAGTCTATAAGGTGCCACAGGACTTCTTGTTGCTTTTGAAGATACAGACTAACTCAGCTACCCCTCTGATACCTCCAGAGACAGGGATTTCCCGACCTCCCTCGGTAGCCTGTATCAGTATATAACTATCCTTTGGTTACGATACTTTTCCTAATAGCTAACCGATATCATTCTGCTGCAGGTTCAGCCCCTTGGCTACAGTGACGCTGCAGCCCTGTGTCAAAATAAGATATTTTGAAACAGGTGTATTGAAATATCTTATTTCTAAATAACACAGCTACAAACATAGGCCATGTCTACGCTACCCTTCCCTTTCGGAAGGGGCATGTAAATTACGGCTGTTCAAAATGCAGATGAGGCTCTAGTATGACTATTCGGTGCCTCATTTGCATAATGGTGGACACCCAGCCCATTGAAAGTGCTGATTTCTAAATAAAAATAGCTGTGGAGCCGGGGTTCCTTCAAAAGGGTGCCCCGATTTCTAAAGCACCCTTCTTACCAATTTTTTCAGCACTTTTGACAGGTTGGGTAGCCACTGTTATGAAAATGAGTCACTGAATATTCATACCAGCATCTCATTTGCATTTTGAACAGCTGTAATTTATATGCCCCTTCCGAAAGGGAGGGATAATGTAGCCATGGCAATAAAGTATTTTAAAATAGCGCCAGCCATTTCGAAATAGCATTTCTGGAACATAGGCTGTGTCTATGCATGCCCCCACATTTTGGAGGGGGCATGTTAATGAGGGACTTTGGAAGATGCTAATGAGGTGCTTCCATGGATATGCAGCACCTCATTAGCATAATGATGTCTGCACGCTGTTTACAAGTGCCACTGTCGAAACGCACACCGCCTGTGTAGCTGGGGGCCTCTCAGAAGGACCCCCTGACTTTGAAAGCCCCTTCTTACCATTTGGTTTTGTGAAGAAGGGGCTATTGAAATCAGTGTCCTTTCAAAAAGGCCCCCAGCTATACGGGTGGTGTACGTTTTGAAAGTGTCACTTTCCAATCATGTGTGACCACTGTTATGCTAATGAGGTGCTGCATATTCATGGTACTGTGTCATTAGCATCTTCCAAAATCCTTCATTACCATGTCCTTTCTGAAAGGAGGGGGCAAATGTGGCCACGGCCATAGTACTGTTTGAGAAAAGTGCTACTGGAGCCCATTATGGCTTATTTCGAAATAGCGCTATTGCATGTCTTTATAGTGCCTATTTCAAAATAGCAGTTTTGAAACAGGTGTTATTCCTCCTGCACTGATGGTTGCCAGTTTTGAAATAATGCACACACCATTTCGATTTTATTTCAAAATAGCATGTGTGTAGTCTAGACACTAGCATAGGAACTTCAGAGTAACAGCTGGTATCTTGAAATAGCTCTGTAGTGTAGCTGTAGCCTTTGTGTCCTATCCTCACTGCACATGAAGAACTATCAATCACCAGCCTTTTTATAACCCTTAACATATTGGAAGGTCGTTATCTTCCATTGCCTCTGCTCTAGACTAAACATGCCCAATTATTTCAGTCTTTCCTTTTCTAAACTTCTCACCAGTTTTGTTGGTCTTCTCTAAACGCACCCTGATTGTCTTAACCTTCTTAACATGGGATGCCCAGAGTTCATGCCAGGGGACACAGTACACCTGTTCTGGAGGCTCACATTACAGCTCTTTGGTGATGGAAAGCAATATCATCAAGTCCATTGTATTGACTGGGGAAACTGAGGCATAGAGGCAGGTGATGACTTACTCAAGGAAACAAAATCACTCAGTGCCAGAGCAAGAGTGTCTTGATTCCAAGTCCAGCCTCTACACCACCTTTATTTGACGTTGAACACACAGTTGATCACGTTCCACCCCAAGAATTTGTTTGTTTACAAAGAAAGCCTCTTATTGCTTTGGCAGCAGCCCAAAGGAGGATTTTTGTTTAGGAACCATTGTCAGCTGTGAAAAATGTCTCTGACAAAGCCACTGGCCCCCTCAGTGAGATCACATTAGCACCGTAAAATCCTCTAATCACTCAAGTGCACGAAATGAATTGCTATGGTGGCAACTAATAAACACCTTTGCAGCCTTTCCCATGGCACTTTGCAGCAAGCTCATTTATTGGTTCTCAAGTAGGAAATGAAACGTGGCAGTGTGCACTGTATTACTTTGCAGTCACCTGACACGGGAGCCTCCTGCTGTCACCTCCTTCTTCAATGAAACCTGGTTTACAGGAGGAAGTGGTGGTGACTGGAAATATTTGTCTCCCTGTAACATGGCTGCTTCACCAGTGTTTGGAAACACACCTGTGTCATAATGCCCACAGGAAAAAACAAATGATCTCATTTAGACGCATGCAGAGGGTTGGACTGCAGCACGTGGGTTTTCTAGCAGGGAACTATAACCCAAGGGGATCGGGATAAGGCATAATGTAACCCTCCAGAGGCACACTTGAACCTGGGATCTCTGGAGGTCAGTGCATGAGCCTCTAGAGTCTGAGCTAAAAAGCCATCATGTTTGTAGCTGAAACTGCAGAGACTCATGTGCTGAGTTCTGGAGGTCCCAGGCTTGAGGCCCTCGTGCATGCTTACACGTGGGGGTTGGTCTGAAATTTCAGATGGGTCTCTGAAGCTCAGGACATGTTTCTTCCTCTAGGGGAAGTATGTAACCCGCACACCTAAGTATGGTTCACTGTCCCATGGAGTAGCACCTAGACCACTTACACGGAGAAAGAAGAGTTTCCACGAGAGCCAGCTGGCTTTTAGCTCAAGCTGCAGAGGCTCCTGCACTAAGCTCCAGAGATCCCGGACAAGCCCCATTTGTAACCACCCACAGGCAAACTCAAATCTGGAATCTCTGGAGCTTAGTGCAGGAACTGGCTCTCAGCTCAGACTACAGAAAAGACTCAGTCATTCTCTGTGTGCCATGACATGGGACAGTGAACCCCATCTAGGTGTGTGGGTTACAGTAAGACCATCAACATGCCTTTTTTATGTTGCTAAAGAGGAGACGGGTCTCTCCTAGGCCTGAGTGGGATGGGAGGATGAGGACCAAAGGGGAACCCAGTAGGGCAGAAGATGGGAGCTACTGCTGTGGTAGGTTAAAGACAGAGGCCCTGTCATGGCTGGGGTGAGGGCTGCAGTCACTGTCATTCTCTGGTTCCTCTTCTGCTGTCTGCCTGCCCGGCCTTCCCATGTTCTCAAAGGTTCTTTGGAGATCACAAGCACAAACATTCCATCTTGGCTTTAGCTCCCACTTCTGCACTGTTGACCACCCAGAACCCCTGACGGAACAATTCCCCCTAGAGAATGACGGGGAGGGTAAGCCCGGGTGTGCCTTATTTGCCTGCTGTGACTGAGAGTATGTCTATACCTACAGGGGGTTCAATGCACCACGACTGATCTGAGATCAATTTTGCTGCATCAGTGCAGACATGGCAAAATCAATCTCTCTGGGCTTGGCCATTGACCCTGCTGCATAGATTAAGGAACCTCAGTGTGAGCCCAAAGAGCCCTGATCTGCACCAGGAAACAAAGTCAGTCTTGGGCTGCGTCTACACGTGCACGCTACTTCGAAGTAGCGGCAGTAACTTCGAAATAGCGCCCGTCACGTCTACACGTGTTGGGCGCTATTTCGAAGTTGAAATTGACGTTAGGCGGCGAGACGTCGAAGTCGCTAACCCCATGAGGGGATGGGAATAGCGCCCTACTTCGACGTTCAACATCGAAGTAGGGACGTGTAGACGATCCGCGTCCCGCAACATCGAAATAGCGGGGTCCTCCATGGCGGCCATCAGCTGGGGGGTTGAGAGATACTCTCTCTCCAGCCCTTGCGGGGCTCTGTGGTCACCGTGGGCAGCAGCCCTTAGCCCAGGGCTTCTGGCTGCTGCTGCTGCAGCTGGGGGTCCGTGCTGCATATACAGGGTCTGCAACTAGTTGTTGGCTCTGTGTATCTTGCACTGTTTAATGAAAGTGTGTCTGGGAGGGGCCCTTTAAGGGAGCAACTTGCTGTTGAGTCCGCCCCGTGACCCTGTCTGCAGCTGTGCCTGGCTCCCTTATTTCGATGTGTGCTACTTTGCCGTGTAGACGTTCCCTCGCTGTGCCTATTTCGATGTTGGGCTGAGCAACGTCGAAGTTGAACATCGACGTTGCCAGCCCTGGAGGACGTGTAGACGTTATTCATCGAAATAGCCTATTTCGATGTCGCAACATCGAAATAAGCTATTTCGAAGTTGGGTGCACGTGTAGACGTAGCCTTGATGTGTTGATTCTAACTACGCTAATAGCATGACTAGAATTGTGTATCTGGGGTCAACTCTGATACCTAGTGTAGACCAGGCCTGAGTCAGAACTATGCGTTATAAGCCCTGTACTGCTACTGGCAGACTCAAAGGTCCTGGGCTTTACCTGTGATTTCAGATCGGTCTGGTGTGCCCTGCGGGACTAGCTGGGACATTTCTCTGGGGCCACTAATGTGTCACATTGAAGCTGATTTGATTGGAACCAGGTACGCTGTTGGAACGCATTGGTTTGAATCCTCATTCTGGATGGTCACTTGCACATCCCAGAGGGTGTAGCCAGCAGTCCCCTGGGATCATTTGAGCCCATGGCACAGAGGATTGCTAAATCACCACCTCTCTGGTTGGGAGCATGCGGGGGAACAGGTGGGTGTCTGAAGGTGAAAGAGGTTAGAAAGAGAAATGGCTCCCAATGGGAATGTTGGCAAGGAATCTCCTGGACCCTTGGAGTGCACAAGGAGGAGAGCGTAAATACTGGAGCTGCCGTGCTCTGGACATCGCCTCAGTTCTGTGTGTGGAATGGCTGTGTTCTGAATTAAACACCGACCAGTGCTGAGGGCACGAGATGGACCGCATCGCATCTTGAATCACAAAGAAGCCAGCCTTCCAGACTCCCCCATTCTGTGCAGTTCCTCAGGGCTCTCTTCTGACTTGTGGAGTGCTGGCATTGGGCAAGGAGATAACACATTTTGGGGGCCCAGAAGAGTTCCACGATCATAGAGAAAATGAACCAAATTGTTTTGGAAGGATGATAAAATCTATAGCATTGGGGAAAGTGGCAGCTACTCCTTGCAAAGAAACATTACTCCTGTTATACTCAGGAAAAACAACTGCCAAAGCGTAGCGTAACCAGATGTGCTGAGCTGCTCAGATGTTTTCCTGCTGTGTTATCGGGAAAATGATAAGAACAAGCACTGATGACCAGCCCTGAGAGATTCTCCACAGCTAGTGGATATCATCCCACTTTCTGCATCAGTCTGAGGCTACATCTACACTACAAGATAAATTTGAATTTATTTAAAAATCGATTTTGTAATGATTTTTTTTTAAATTTGATTTGCAATATCTTCCCTTCCCACAGGCTCCCAAAATATTCGACATATTGCTTCCATGCTGAAATCACCTAACGATGACTGTTGCAGCAGTGCATTGTGGGAGTCTGTCCCACACTTCCTTCAGCCCCACATTCTGAGCCGGGAGCCAGGTGCAGCAGCCCTGGTCAGTTTCCTGGCTCCTGCTCATAGCGGGGCGCTGGTAGCCCAGTGCAGCGTATAACTTTGTGGGATACATATGGGACACTTGTGAAGGCTTATAAATTCAAATGAAAGACATGTTGCTTCTATCCTTGCCTTTATTCGACATTTTAAACTCAAGATTGATGTTGTACGCGGCCATTAATATCAACATTTTGTTGTCAATATTAGGGCCGACTAAATTGAGCTAATGACATTTGCAGCGAAGACAATGATGTTTTAATGTCGAGCTAACTCCTTTAAATTTGATTTTATCCAGTAGTGTAGACAGCCTGAGAGTCCTTACCACACGCAGCGACTGAGAAACTGGTTGCTATGTGCACATGGATATGAAGAGAAGCTGTGTGTCTGTGTAAGGAGCGAGAAGGGGGTACCGCTGACTGCCAGACCCAGCATTTCCTGGCAGCTGTAATCCCAAGGACTGATCTCTCAAGCTCTCAGCAGGTTTTATTTAAAGGAATCTGATTTAGTGCTAGCATGTTTGGCCAAAAGCGGACCTAGCAATGAGCAGATAAATCACCAGCGCTGTGTGTAATAGGAATAATAGGACAAAAATACGGCTGAACAACAGGGAAATCTCCTGGAAGGAAAGCAACATTAGGCTGAGGAATTCTCTGTCTAGGGAGACAGGCATATTTTACCCCGCACAAGACAGCATGAGGCCCAGGTGGGCTGTGACACATCCTCAGAGTCATCAAACTTTGTTCTACTGACTTGCAGCGACCAGCTCTGTAGCAGATTATGGGACCAATCATCTTGTGGCCCATACCTTTGCCTGAATCACTGGGCCGATAGATTCTGTTTCTCACTGGAGGTTAGAGAACAGTCCGTAATATCTCAAGAAAAGTGACGTGTCGTAGGGTATGAAGTATCAGGGGGGTAGCCTAGTTAGTCTATATTCGCAACAACAACAAGAAGCCCTTGGCACCTTATAGACTACCAGACTTTTTGAAGCATAAACTTCCATGGGCAAAGACCTGCTTTGTCAGATGTACGCACGAAGGTTAGAGTTTTTAAATCTGGCCAGTTACAGAGAGCAGAGGCCTCACACCACTCAGCAGCTGTGCAAAAGGCAAAGGCAGAGCAGAGCCATGGTAGAACTCTTGGGAGCAATGGATGGGACACCTTGGGCTGATACATCAGTCCCCTGACTGGCTTGAGAATAAAGCTCATTTCCCCACAAGTCCTCTTTGTAGCTCAGTGGTTTGAGCATTGGTCCCCTAAACCTGGGGTTGTGAGCTCAGTCCTTGAGACCATTTAGAGATTGGGGCAAATAGATGTCAGGGATGGTGCTGGGTCCTGCTAAGTGGGCAGGGAACTGGACTAGATGACTTTCCAGTTCTAGGAGACAATTATATTATCAATACAGAGTAACTTTGAATCCCCTGCTGCAGATTAAGGCCTGAGCAACTGAGTGGCAGTGTGTTCACTCCCCTGGATATGCCATTCTCTCCTCTTTCACCCCTTTATCTGATGTAAGGTCAGGTCTTCTCATGTTGCCTGCCTTTCCAAGTGACAACTCACCCCCCATCTCACTCATCCTGTAGCCAGGCCACAGCTCCTCTGAAAGGCTACCTAAATGCCCCTTGGCACTGAGACAGGCGCCTCTCCTGAGCAGCCAGAGAGGCACTCCAGAAACATATCCCAGAGGGCTCACTTCCGGCAAGGATCCATCGCAACCCACCTGTTTTATGGCGCTATTAAGAATAAATGGAATGATCAGCCTTTGCGAGTAACTCAAAGCTGGCAGACAAAGCAAAGGTCATCTGGCTTCCCTCAGCACGGGACGGACGTGCACTGCCAGCACTTTGACAAGTATCAGAGGGGTAATTGTGTTAGTCTGGCTCCGCAAAAACAACATCTGACCAAGCAGGTCTTTGCCCACAAATATTTATGCTCCAAAAAAATCTGTTAGTCTCCAAGGTGCCACAGGACCTCCTGTTGTTTTTACCAGCACTTCGGCACACTTAGCACCCCAAAGTTAGAGATAACAAAATGGATCAGAGTAGCTGCTACCTTGCTTTACCACCCCCCACCCCCACCATTATGACAGATGTGTCTTAGGGCTGTCAATTAACACACGTTAATGCCTGTGATTAATGCAGAGCAGATTTAACGCATTACAAAAACTAATGTGCGTTCATCACAGGCCTTAACAGTGTTAACTGACAGGCCTACTTTAAAGTGCTCCATGCCCGGCTGGCTCCCAGCTCCTGGGCTGCTGGGATTCCCTGACCGCAGCCAGGTCCCTGCAACTTCTGGGCTGCCAGGGGGCTCGGCACCCCAGTCAGCTCCCAGCCAGGGGGCTGTCCCTGGCCAGGGTCCCACAGCTGCAGAGACCCCAAGCAGGACTGGGAGAACCCCAGCAGTCCTGCAGCTGTGAGCAACTGGGCCATAGAGCCCCACTGGCAGCCCCAGCTGCAGCAACCCCAGCCCTCAGTTGTGGCAACCTTGGCTGAGGTCAGGGAATCTTGGCTTCCACACAATTAATTGCGCACTTAATGGTGATTAATTTTAATTGCTTGACAGCCCTAGTATATAGGTATCTTTAAAACCAGTGCTATGGGTAGGCTCAAGGGTATGTCCAGGGCTCTGAAGATATGGACTGAGATCTGAACTCTGCTACTTTCCCACTCCCTGACCTTGGGTGAGTTACTTCTCTCTGTACCTGTGACATACGGCTCAGGGTTGTTCCTTTGTCTGTCTTCCTGACTCAGACAGACAGGTCTTTGGGGCAGGGGCTGTCTGTGTATGTACTTAGCAGAAGAGGACTCTGATCTCTGTGAGAGCCTCTACATATGACTGTAATCCAGAGAACAGGGGAAGGGGTAATTGTTTCTGAAATTTCTTCAAGGTAGGGACAGTGAGAATCGTGTTTTATTTATCCTTATAAATAAATAGTCCTGGCTGGGAGAATTTAATTTTGGCTGGTCCTGCTTTGGGCAGGGGGCTGGACTCGATGACCTCCTGAGGTCCCTTCCTGCCCTGGGATTCTATGATTCTATGAAATGAAATCTGTCCCCTTCCCCAAGTGCTTGGCCGCTTTAATCACTCAATGCAAAGAGCAAGATACAAGCCTTTCAGTGCAGCAGGCCCTGTACCAGTCCCATTGCCTCTGAGCCGCCCTTCTCCCCTCTCTCTGTTAAGGCAAACCAGGTGAGTGCCCCCGAGGGAATCCTCACTTTTACCAAGAAGCAGGAGTTCTGTCCATCCTAATGCTGGGCTCTTACGTGTGCACATGCAGCTGTCAGTGAGGCCTGGCCCTCTGCAAGATGTGTGCTGCTTCCTGCCCGCTGAGAATGGAGTCTGACATACGGGAGTTGGGGAGTGTGTCAGTCCCCCAGTGACTCTGAAGCTGCTCTGGGACATCCTGGAAGCACCAAGCAATGAGAGGACTTAGAAATGAGCTTGGACGTTGTGCAGGTCCTGTCAGAAAGAACAAACATATTGACCCATGAGAGTGTGCAAACATAATTTGCATTTTCCAGGGTGCTCTGTGTTTAGTCAGTGTTTAAACAGCCACCCCAGGGCCCATCCTCTTCTGTAGGCAGAAGCCTCAATGCCAAGGCACTGTGCTGGAGTGGGCCTGTAGGCTTCCTGCCCCCCAAAATTTCCACAGGTAAGTACACTGTAGGGAAAGCCCTCACCCCACAGCAGCGAGCTGCAAAGTCCCCTGGTTCAGGCTCACTCAGCGGGCTAAAAATAGCAGTGCAGCTGTTCCCGCTTGGGCTGGAACT
Source organism: Carettochelys insculpta (assembly GCF_033958435.1). Lineage (NCBI taxonomy): Eukaryota > Metazoa > Chordata > Testudines > Carettochelyidae > Carettochelys > Carettochelys insculpta. Next base: position 12,251,015 of record NC_134164.1, read on the forward strand.
GGGGCTGGGGCACCAGGTAAGTTTCCTAGATCCACATGTACCTACACTGGGTGACCCAGCCCAGAGACCGACAACCCCACCATTTTGCTACAGTGCAGACCTCCCTGTTCATTATCTTTCTGGGGGCAGGATGACAAACTAGGTCATTAAAGTCCACTTTTAAAATTGCGGCTGTGTTTGTTAGCAGCAGTGCAGGCTGGCGGGACCCTGCCAGGTTCCAGCCCCTCTGCAGTGGGGCAGGGCCAGTTACTCAGGGGGTGCTCCTTTCTCTCCCCAGGTGAGCCCATCGTGGATGGCTCCGTTACTGATTCATTCCCACCTTTAGGGTGTTTCCTCCTCCATCTCCTTTTCTGTTGCTCTTTCTCAGTGTCAGGCCATTACTTCTCTGAAGCCATCTTCGATTAGCCTGCAAGAGGCATCTGACAAAGTGGGTCTTTGCCCATGACAGCTTATGCTCCAATATATCTGTTAGTCTGTAAAATAGCACAGACTTCTCGTTGTTTTTGCAGATTCAGAATAACACGGCCACCCCTCTGATACCTGCATGGGACTTCCCTTTTGATATTCTGCTGCTCCCAGTCTTTGTTTCAAGCTGTCCTCATGTCTCCGTCCCTGTACATGATTGAAATTAGCCACAGTCCGGCTTCCAGATGTAATGAGTTCCAGTAGCAGCCCTTGAAATCAATAGGAGCTAGAGGTGCCTCTGTGAAGGAAGCCACTGGTTCTGTCTGCTGCACTCCCTGTGGCTTTGTAACCGCAGGTTCACCACTAACCTTTGTCAAATGAGGTGCACCTGGAATTGTTAAACTGCATGGACAGGAGCCTTTACCACCAGCAGTTTTATCATCCATCTGCTTCTCGGGTTGCCCTGGCTGCTCTGCTTTGCTCACACCTGAGGGATGCTGCAGCTCATTAAGAGATGACCTGAGAAGGGCTGTGGGAGCAACTCCACTGTTCAGATGCTCACCAGTTTGGTGTGGAATGCCTCCAGCAGCGTTCACTCAGGGCCAGCCTTCATTCCCACCCACCACTGTGCCAGGGCAGTTGTGGTACTTATGAGCAAGGATTTGACCTGCTGCCAGCACACTAGTTAAATCACCTTTGCACGGTCATGCTGTGCTCCCTGTGCCAGCAGTGCACATCCTCACCAGGAGCACGGAGGCCAGGCTAGCTGTCAGTGTGGGGCTCTATGGGGCAGCTTTTGAAAAGTCAACGGCTGTCGATGCGAGCAACGCCATGTCGGCAATGACTCCTCAATAACCCCACTGGAGCAACCCAGGAGAAGTTCTGAGATCGGGGCAGGGGATGAGATTCAGCAGCAGGAGCTACATTTTAGCGCAGGCGCTCACAGAGTTAGGTCAGACTAAGCTTAGGGTGAGCCTCAGTCTGGCATGTAGTAAAGACTAAGTAAGTAAAGACTAAGTAAAGACACTGCTCTGCTCATGAGAGAACTTCCCCCAGTGACATAATTAATCCACCTCTGCCAGAGGTGGTGGCTGTGTGGCCAGGAGAAGCCCTCACACTGACACGTGGCTGTTGCATGGAGGTTAGGTCAGCAGGACTATGTCACGTAGGGGTTTAGTCACACCCTAGAGCAGTGTGGTAGACTGAAGTAAGTCTGAAGTGTAGGCCTGTCCTAAGGCTTTCATGCTATGGAAACATTTACCAGTATGGGGGTGTCATGAATGAAAGCCTGTAAAGGGTTAAACCCAGAGAGCGAGGGTTCTCTGTGGGGGGCAGCCCAGGGAGCCAGTGGAGAGAAAGAGGAATTCAGCATTGAGCTGAATTCAGGTTCAGCAGAGGGCAACAAAAATGATTAAGGGGCTGAAGCACAAGACCTATGAGGAGAGTCTGAGGGATTTGGGCTTGTTCAGTTTACAGAAGAGAAGACTTAGGGGTGATTTAATAGCAGCCTTTAACTTCCTGAAGGGGAGCTCTAACGAGGAGGGTGAGAAACTGTTCTCAGTGGTGTCAGATGGCAGAACAAGGAATAATGGTCTGAAGTTAAAGTGGGAGAGGCGCAGGTTAGATGTTAGGAAAAACTACTTCACCAGGAGGGTGGTGAAGCACTGGAATGCGTTGCTTAGAGAGGTGGTAGATTTCCCTCGAGGTTTTTAAGTCCCGGCTTGACAAGGTCCTGACTGAGATGACTTAGTGCGGGTTGATTCTGCTTGAAGCAGGGGGCTGGACTAGATGACCTCCTGAGGTCCCTTCCATCCCTATGATTCTATGATTTTGAATTGAAGCATTTGTCTGCTGAGAGAGAGTCTTTGTCTCTGTGGCTGTTACAGAGAAAGACAGATCAAAATAATTGATCTTAAGCAGTTTGAATGGATCCAGTAAATGTCTTGACCACATCCGGATCAGCACATAGATATGTAAGTGGAATGGAAATGTTTAGTTAGAAGCAATCAGGTTATTTTTATTTTGAATTTGGTGTGGGATTGTCTAGGCTGGTTGATATATTTTTCCCCTGTACTCTGTAACTTCTAAGCTGAAACCCCGGGAAGTAATTCTCTGTGCTTGATGAGTTTTACTTGCTTTTAATTATACCCAGCAGCCAAGTATGCTTATTTAGTTTGTTGGTATTTTTCATCTTTTGGGTTTTTTTAACAAATTAGTATTTTAAAGTAATGTGATTTAATTTCTGTTTCCAAAAGGAGTGTCTGTATGAACGCCTGTCTAGACCAAAGGGTCAGCTGTCAGATTACAGCTTAATTTTTTATCTTCGTCTACAAGTCTCTCCTAAGGGAGGGGGCATTTGGGATTACCCCACGGGGAGATACCCAAGTGTGTCTTCCTGGGTTTTAAGGGGGATTTCTCACTGTACATTAGAGGCAATTACCCCCCAGGGGCAGGGAGTCTGGGGAGCTTCTTTAAACAGAGCCTATAGGTACAAGGGATGTTTAAGGTTTTTGTGGCCCTCCACTTTCTGCACTCAGTCTCAGAATGGGGAGCAGCCCTGACAGGGCGTATTGAGTAGGGTATCTTGATTTTTGTTGGTGATAGTGTTATACTGATAAAAGCCTTAGTGTAGACATGGTGTATCTCCTATAGTCCATTGCTTGCCATCATAGGGGCTTGGGCACTGGTTCTCCAGCTGTTCTCTGTCTAGTCTCCTGCAAGCTGTGATATTTTGGGCTCATTTCAGTTGGGTTTAGTCCAGGTAGGCCACGAAACCTTCTGTGATGTAGAACTGGCCTAAAGGAGCATCCCTTTGATGGAAATTGCTAGGCAGAAAAGACTCTTTCCCCTCCACCTCGGTTTTGGTGGAGTCAAAGGGTGCTTCTGTCATGACGTCTGGGATGACATCTAGAAAATATGACCCCAAACCTAGGTGCAGCGTGGGCCACTCCATCTCAGAAAGCACCATGCAGAGCTCAGGAGTGGTTCGTAGAGTGCTGATGACCATGAACCAGGGCAGGGAAAAATCCAGCACTGTGGAGTCAAGCACCAGTAGAATAAGCTAGATCTGTAGGGAAAGACCTGCGAATTTCAGGACTTAAATATATGTAATTAGTGGGAGATTGCAAAAAGAAAAATCTGATCAAAGGTTCCCAATGACAAGTGTAATGGCCCATACCTGCCTGCTACAGACAGTGGACATCCTCTGATCACACATCCACGCTTCTGGAAGAATCCCGTTAGCCACAGACTGTTTGCCCAGCAATTCATGGTGCCTCTTGTCCATAATCACCACAGAAACACCCTCTGCCATCAGTCATTCCACTGAGAACCAGGGAGCTGAATCCATTTCATTCCCCACTCCCAAACAGCTTAGAATGTCCATGCTCCCTCTCCCTGTGGCCTTATCACCTTTTGTCCAGCATAGAATCAGAGGGCTGGAAAATACCTCAGGAGGTCATCAAGTCCAGTCTTCTGCCAGAAGTAGGATCAACTCCAACTAAATCATCCCAGCTAGGAATTTTTCAAGCTGGTACTTAAAAACCTCTAGGGATGGAGATTCCACCACCTTGCTAGGTAACACATTCCAGTGCTTCACCACCCTCCTACTGAAGCAGTTTTTCCTAATAGCCAACCTACACCTCCCCCACTGCAACTTGAGACCATTGCTCCTTGTTCTGCCATCTGTTACCACTGAGAAGAGCCTCTCGCCATCCTCTTTAGAGCCCCCTTCAGGAAGTTGAAGGCTTCATTCAAATGGCCCCTCACTCTTCTCTTCTGCAAACTAAATAAGCCCAAATCCCTCATGTGCTCAAGCCCACTAATCATTTTGGTTGTCCTCCACTAGACCCTCTCGAGTGCATCCACATACTTTCTATACCGGGGGACTTAGAACTAGACACAATACTCCGGATGTGGCCTCACCAGTGCCGAATAGAGGGGAATAATAACTTCTCTAGATCTCCTGGAAATGCTCCCCCTAATGCACCCCAATATGCCGTTAGCTATCTTGGCTACAAGGGCCGCACTGTTAACTCATATCCATTCTCTCCTCCACTGTAATCCCCAGGTCCTTTTCTGCTGCACTGCTACTTCACCAGTCAGTCCCCAGCTTGTAGAAGTGCTTGAGATTCTTTCATCCCACACACAGAACTCTGCACTTCACACCTCCACACGCAGTGGCCATCTGACTTCCACCTGCTGGGTAAACTTGGTGTCCAGTGCCACATCCTGCAGCAGTGAGACCCTGAGAAGAATGTGACCCTGATTCTTGCAGCCAAAGAGGTGGAGCCCTTGCAAAGCTGTTGTAACCCAGCTCATCTCTCCATAGCCCTGTTATATGGATGGAGCTGGCCTGCAGCGTGAGAATTTCTGGCTGTCAGGTCCTTAGTCCTCTCCGGCAAGTCCTACCACAAAGAAATAGCTGCCCCCATGGTAGTGCCTTTAGAGGAGGAGCTGGCTGAGCGCTGAGATGACCAGTACCCCAGCCCAAGCAATGCGCAGGGTTTCTCTGCTTAAGTCAGAGGTCTGCTCCCAGTTGCTTTTTCTGCAACCTCACTTTGTCCTAATCTCTAGATCAATAACACGGCAGCACTCAGTGGAACACTTCAGGTGCCCTGTCCAATGCTTCCCATCCCCAGCCCCACATCCAGCTGCATCGCCACCTGCTCTGTGCCATGCAGCCCAGCCTTGCATCCTGCACGGAGCCCCATGCTGCATGCACAGCGCATGCCATGTCACAGCAAAGAGGGGTTGCTATGGCAATTACTGAGTCTAATAATAGGGCCTGTTCCGTTTCCTATGAATGGTTGGAGTATGAGCCTTCGCAGTGGCTGTACATGCTGATGGTGCTGACGGCAACGGGAGCTGCTGAGGAGGGAAAGTCAGCGGGGCAGGTGGCTGTGGGGACAGCTGCCCAGAGCTTTGCCTCTGGAGTGGCTCCACACTTCTGTGCACAGTGCGATCCATCCAGAGCTGCACTTGCTCCAAGCCTGGCAGTGATATTTTCCTTCTTATGCTGGGCTACAGACATTCTGGACAGAAACAGCTACGTGCCAGGGGACCAGCCCCAAAAGGTGTGCAAAGAGCACTCGCCCAGGCTTTCAGGGTGGGATGCTCTCAGGGTCCCTCTGTGAGCGGCTGCTTGAAAGTGGAGGTGCTGTGGGGCCATAGACCTTGAACATGAGAGCTACGCCCGCCATCCTTACAGTAGATATCAGCGCCCCGGTGCAGAAACTTAGGAGCACCCTGAGAGGAGGCAGCTTGGAACCAGTGGGTACGTGTTCCCCTGCTGTCCCAGTGACGGGCCTGGCTGCTGTAAGTCTGAGAGCACGTCTCTCCAGCTGGCTTTGGCAGCTGCATTTTGCCACACATGCCCATGGGGAACTCTGGGCACTCAGAGGCTGGCACAGGCCGTCCTGGTGCGGTGATACAGGCTGCCCTGGTGGTGGGAATGCACATCTGCTCCCCCTGTGCTGGATGCCAGAGCTCTGAGTTAGGGGCACATGTGACTAGCCCTGGGCAGTAACAGGCTCCAGGGGTGAGTGCAGGCACAGGCACACTCATCTTACTGGGCATCAGCTAATGTGAGGCTGCCTTTGCCCAGTCCCCGCGGGACTGGAGCGCGCACCTCTCTGCAGCTTGCAGTGCTGCCTGCCCCTTTGTCAGAGGCGGGGTATGGAGAGGTTGCAACAGTATCATACTCTGCCACAAAGGGCGCTATTCATCACAGTAAACCCCCTTTCCCTGCTGTCTCGTGGAAGAGACAAGAGGCCAGGGCTGTGCTTGGAATGCTCTTGGACTCCCTGACGTGTGTGTAGCTACAGACAGAGAGAGATTTTCAGTCTGGATTTTACAGCAGCCATCGTCCCCCAGTGCGGAAATGCCCACGGCATTGCTTCAGCCACTCTGCAGGAATTGATGGGTCCCAGTAATGCTACTCACCCAGCTCTAGTGCTCCTTGTTATGCCACAAAGGCAGCGCGTTAGCGAAGATGAAATGCACACTAAACCAGCAATTTCTGCCAAGTCGGCAATAAAAAATTAAGAGGTTTCAATTAAAGCAACAGGTTGGAAGATAGAGCAATACGACATAATAGGACTCTAGTGCAGCTCTGAGACATATCACCGTGCAGTGTTTGCATGGGGCTGAGATCATCAGACACCAAGAACAGCAGTAACAGGAGTTCTAACTACTGTGAGACAAACTAATGGCACTGGAGCTCCGATGACAAGAGTGCTTATGCCCTACACATGGCTTCCTAGAGGCAGGCAGCTCCCTTTGGCTACATCTACATAAAAGATGAATTCGAATTTAAGGCAGTTGGCTTGATTGTACCAAGTGACTGTCTTCCCTGTAAATACCATTAGCTCGATTTAGGTAGTACTAATATCGATATCATAATATCATTGGAACGGTGGGTATACCGTGAAGTTGGAATTTAATAGTTCAAATGGAGGCTGGTGTGAAAGCACCATGTCTTTGAATCAAATTCATTAGCCTGCAGAGGCCGACTGGTGCTGCTGCCCCTGGTTCCCAGCTGACCACCCCTGGCTGGAGCCAGGAAACTGACCAGTTTAGCAGCCCTGGTCAGTTTCTAGGCTCCTGCAAGTGGTGGGGAGCTGGGAAACTGATGGTGATGCTCCACCTGGCTCCCAGCTCCCTGCCACTCAGGGGATCTGGGAAACTGACCAGTGCAGCAGCCCAGGTCAGTTTCCAGGCTCCTGAAAGTGGTGGGGAGCTGGAAAACGGATGGGGTTGCTGTACTTGGCTCTGGGCTGCCCACCACTCCTGAGAGCTGGGAAACTGACCAGCACAGCACAGTGGCTCCCTGCTGCACCTGGCTACCAGCTCCCCTGAGCCTGGGGCAGAAGCAATGGTCAGTTTCCTGGCTCTCCCAAGCTGCAGGGACCCAGGAACCAGGCAGCTGGGTAAGTGCTTGCGAGCAATGGGGGTGCAACAGACCCCGGGGGGAGGGCACAGAATGCAGGGCTGAGGGAACTGTGGGATAGGTTCCCACAATGCAGTGCTGCAACAATAGAAGTTTGGCCACTCCGGTGTGGCAGCACTAACTCGACTTTGTGTGGACTTTGTGGAAAATGAAGATGCTCAAAATTGAATATATAAAACCCAGAGTTCTAAAACTGAATACAATAAAATCAAATTTATATGGTACTGTAGACATAGCCTTTGATAATGATGCTTGAATAGCCCTTCTTGTATTGCTCAAACTTTCCATCCTATTTGGAAAGAGGAGACTTCCCCTTTTGCTGCAATATTCTATCCCACCCCCAAAAGTTACTGGGGCTTTGGTATTTTTTACTCTGCTTCCCTTAGTAACACAAAGCCTGCACATCCTCTGAACTCTGTGCATGCATTGCTAGGTTCTAAATGAACTGTGACTGCTCTGCTTAAACAGGCTCATGTGTGACTGCAGCCAGGTCTAGGAAGACTTCTGCTCAGGATGCAGCAGTGATTAGCAAAGCAAAGAACAGCTTAGGCTGCAGAAGGAAGGGACTGGGAAGGGGAGGAGATGATTGCAGGGGCATTGTACAGGTTGATGGTGTATCTCACCTAGGACAGGGTTCAGTTCTTGTCACTCCACCCCAACACCAGACAGATCCCCTCAGCAGGGGGAAAAGGCGCTTGGAAATACACAGGATTTCAAGGCATGGATAAGACTCTCTTTCACTAAAAAGGCTGGGGTCATTTGGTTTACCGAGTTGGTCAGTGAGAAAAACTGTCATAGCAGTTTATATGGTAGTGGCAGGGGGACGCCATTTGGCATGGCCCAGGTGGACGCTTGGTAAGATTGAAAAGCAGCACCTTCAGAACTGATGAAAAAATTGTGTTTACACACTGCATAAGTAGGCCCTGGAACTCACCAGACTAAAGCAGGGGTAGTACATCTTTGTGGGAAGAGCACTGCCTGAGGCTAGGAGACCTGGGTTCTCTTCCCAGCTCTGCTGTTGACCTTGGCAAGTTTCTATGCCTCAGTTTCACCATCTGTAAAATGGCAATAATTCTAGTGCTCTTTTTTTTTCCAGTAGCCCTTTCAGAGCTGCTGCTGACCAGGGCTAGAGACAAGCTTGGGATTAAGGGATCATGAAGGCCAAGAGGCTGGAGGGATTCAAAAAAATTGGCCCTTGAGATGGGTCAGGAGGAGGCTCAAGCTGTTAGGTGGGATTAGAGAAAACATAAAAGAGAGACTTCATGAACTGGATGGGGTTAGGACAGGATGTCATCTATGGGCAGGTTATTCTATAATTGCCCACTAAGAAACATCTTGCACCTTCCTTTGAAGAGTTCAGTCTCTACTGGCCACATGGTCCAATCTTGTCTGGCAATGATGAGTCTTCTATGATTCTATGACACCTGCTTGCTTATGTGGGGAAAAGGCCCAGAATTCAGCATCACCATTGATACTCAGTCCGCATGCTTAGAAGATCTGGGGGAAAACTGTGCTTGGCCAGCGGCTGTTCCACCCACTGGACCCCTGGCTGGGGATACTCAGCTTTTGACTGTTCTTCTGGCATTGTTACTCTCTCAGCCTGCTTGGCAAGTGGAAAGCCTCTTGGCAAAAGAGTGCAGCTCAATACTGAGCCCTGGGGCTCCCAGCACACCAACTCATAGAATCATGGAATTCCAGGGCTGGGAGGGCCCTCAGGAGGTCATCTAGTCCAGCCCCCTGCTCAAAGCAGGACCAACCCCAACTAAATCATCCCAGCCATGCTCGTGCTTCTCCTCTAGTAATTGCCCAGCCCCAATATATTGGGTCACTCTTGGGATCTGTCATTAACATTGCCAAGGTGGTGGTGGATGCCGGGGTTAATTCTCTGTAGGAAAGACAGCACTTTGGGTGTTTCCATGAAGGGAACAAATGGGGAGGAACAGATGTGTCACATTGAACACAGACCTGCCTGGGAAGGGAGACAGGAAATAGAGACATTCCAGCCTCATTACCCAGGAGCGGGAGACAACAAGCTGTGTGCATGTGGAGCTTGTGAGTATTTCACAAGGGCGAAAGCTGCCTGGGAGTGAGACGCTGTTTGACATCTCATTACAGAACACGGATTCCTGGCTGTTTTGTCACTTGGAGCAAATGCAAATCCAGGCAGCTTGGACCTGTCGGAGTGCAGACAGCTGCTTAACCCACAAGACCTTTGGATTCCCCTCAGATGATCGCAATCAGAAGTGTGGTCACATAATTTCTGTTCAATAGGGGACTCCTGGATCACCTGTGCACATGGGCACACACGAGCACACAAGCACACTCTCTTGCACATGTACAAACTCATGTGAGCACACTCTTGGACACATGCACACTCACACATAGATATATGCTCATATGCATAAATGTGCACACACCTGTGAGCACTCACAAATGTGTGCACTCACACCCACACCCACACCAATGTACACACAACGCCCCTTCCCTTGGGTAGCAAGGATGAACTGCCATCACATATGCATATACCGCCTGTGCCAACATGCAGAATACAACCCTGGTTTCTCACCTGCACAGGCCTGGTCATAGTTGCCTTAGTTAATGAGAGCCTCTTTTCAGCCAATACCAGCTGCTTTTCCTGCATGGTCATAGTGCACTTCACGGGGGTTTGTTGAGCGTCACAACCCCTCCGAGGCAAGGAAGTATTATCCCCATTTGACTGGTATGTAAACTGAGGCTCAGAACAATGAAGTGACCTGCCCAAGGTCCTCTGTCTGGGAGCAGGGCTGTCTTTCCTCCTGGTGCCTGCTGAGATCACTCAGCCATGCCGCTGGCATGTGGCAAACACTGCAGTAGGTCGCTGCTAGCTCCAGAGAAAAGGAGTTCACACTGGGTTAGATGTGCTTCCAATTCAGACGTCTCCCCCACCTTCTGAGCACAGTTAATAAACCCTCCCCTCAGTCCACACACAGTCCCTCCCTGCCAAGATCGGGAGAGCAGCCTGCAGGATAGAATGAAACGACAGCCATCCGTGATGTCTGCTCGACATGCAGAGATGGACCCGCGATAGCTGCCTCCACCACAGGACACAACCCACTCAGAGAAGCCGCTGCCACTCATGGCACAGTGCAACGGAGTGAAAAACAGATGGTTTTGGCTCTTCAGGCATTCTGAAACATCGACAGAAAAAAATTGCTTCCGGTCAACCGAAACCAGATTCTTTTGACATTTTCAGCAAATTGAATACAAATCGTTTCAGGCTGGAGCCGTTTGTTTTTTCATTTATAAAATCAAATTCAAAGTGACTTTTAAAGTAAGCTCATTGCCAGTCAAAAAGGGAAATACTGTCCTTCAAAACCTGTGGAAAGAAAATGTAGAGATTATTTTTAGATTTGCTGTGGCGGGAGGGGAAGGGGATGTTTCCAACCATAACAAGTAACCCAAATCAACCTATGTTTTCAAAATGGCTTTGGTGTCACCAACTCTGCATTTTTCACCCAAAACAGTTGAACCTTTGGCCCAGCTCTAGTACACAGTCCATACCAGCAGCATCAGTGTTACCATCAACGTTTAAAACCTTTGCCAGCCCCTGCTTGTTGTGGAAAGAAAACACATCCGTACACATCCTTACAAAGAGCGCAATACCATGAGCATCAGACTATTTCACAGATCAGGTTTGTTAGTGTCACCTAGCATATGTCTACACAACAGCATTTCAGAGTAGCACTTAGGTACTTAGAAATACAGTATCTGCACATACTGGCTAAGTCTACACATGCACACTACATCGAAATAGTCTATTTCGATGAATAACGTCTACACGTCCTCCAGGGCTGGCAACGTCGACGTTCAACTTCGACGTTGGGCAGCACCACATCGAAATAGGCGCTGCAAGGGAACGTCTACACACCAAAGTAGCACACATCGAAATAAGGGTGCCAGGAACAGCTGCAGACAGGGTCACAGGGCGGACTCAACAGCAAGCCGCTCCCTTAAAGGGCACCTCCGAGACCCAGTTGCACTAAACAACACAAGATCCACAGAGCCGACAACTGGTTGCAGACCCTGTGCATGCAGCATGGATCCCCAGCTGCTGCAGCAGCAGCCAGAAACCCTGGGCTAAGGGCTGCTGCCCACGGTGACCATAGAGCCCCGCAGGGGCTGGAGAGAGACCGTCTCTCAACCCCTCAGCTGATGGTCGCGATGGCGGACCCCGCTATTTCGAAGTTGCGGGACGCGCAACGACTACACGGTCCCTACTTCGACGTTGAACGTCGAAGTAGGGCGCTATTCCCATCCTTTCATGGGGTTAGCGACTTCGACGTCTCGCCGCCTAACGTCGATGTTAACATCGAAATAGCACCCAACACGTGTAGCCGTGACGGGCGTTATTTCAAAGTTGGCCCTGCTACTTCGAAGTAGCGTGCACGTGTAGATGCGGCCATAGGCTGCATCTACACTACAGCGACATTAAGAAAGAAGTTGTTCCAGAAGATCTCTTCCAAAAAAACTTCCTTCAAAAGATCATATCCAAACAGAAAAAAGCAGATCGACACAGCAATCCGCTCTTTCAAAAGAGAGTGTCCACACAGCCCCTGTTCTTTTGAAACAACGAGCCAGGGATCGAAGAATCTGGCACCATGAGGACTGCTGTTTCAAATAAGGGCCCCCGGAGCATCTACACTCACTTTTTTCCTAAATAATCTTTTGGAAAAAGGTGCTTTTCATCATCTGGGAGAGGAAAAGGTCCTCCGAAAGAAGTGCCATGTTCTTTCGAATTCCTTTCGCCCTGGCAAGTCCAAAAGATCTCACTAGTGTAGATGTGGGCACAGAGCCTATTTCGAAAGAGAGCTATTGCACGTTCTATGGCTTATTTCAGAATAAGCTCTATTGCCTGTTTTAAGAGCCCCTATTTTGAAATAGGCACAGTTCCTGTTGAAATGAGGATTACCTATTTCAAATTAGCGGTTGCTTTGTGTAGACACCAGGTTATTATTTTGAAATATTGGCTGTTATTTCGAAATAACTTTGCTGTGTAGACCTACCCTTAGGTAACAATATTCTGTCACACCAGAATTAAGCCAAGAAGAGGGTTGTCCTATTTTGTCTGAGGCAGGGACAGCAAGGTTGTTGCATGGCACAAGTGAAGTGGTTGGTCCATGGGGAGTGAACACTGGCCAGCAGACTGCACATCTTGGGAATGGAAGGGCTGGTGCAAGACAGACCTTTATGTGAGCTTAAGGCTAGAACAGCCCTGTTGGCAGAGCTATGGGAGTCCCCAGAACCAGATTAGCTGGAGCTGCTGTGGGTCAGGATTGAGAAGTGTTGGCTGCATGTGCCTCACATTTTGTTCAGCGCCTTGCCCAGTATCAATTAGAAACATATTTTAAAAAGAACTTCCTGAACAAATCTGTGTACGTAGTGACAGTTGTGGGTGACAGTGACCTGGAATCCTTGAGCCAAGAACAAAATGTGAAGGCCGACACACAGGAAACAATTTTAAAAAGCCATCGTTGTTAAACATCTTTATTAGTGACCTGGGTGAAGGGATGGATTGCACCCTCAGCAAATGTGTGGATGGCACTAAGCTAGAGGGAGAGGTAGATACACTGAAGGGTAGGGATAGGTAGGAATGACCTAGATAAATTGGAGGATTAGGCCAAAAGAAATCTGGTGATGTTCAACAAGGACAAATGCAGAGTTCTGCACTTCGGAGGGAACAATCTCCATTTCCAGCCCCAGGATTCTATGATTCTAAGACCATGGAGGTAGGCTATAAGTAATTAAGCAGATGTGACGAGTATTAGAGAGGTAGCCAAGTTAGTCTATATCTTCAAAAACAACAAGAAGTCCTGTGGCACCTTATAAACTAACAGATACTTTAGAGTCTAAGCTTTCATGGGCAAAGTCCCACTTCATCAGATGCATGAGTGGAGGAAGGTGGTTCAGAGGAGGATTTAAAGGTCTATTCAGTCAGGATGGATGTGGCCCATTATTGGCAGTTAATGTGGAATTGTGAACATCAAGAAAGGAGAAATCAAGTCAGTTCAGTCAAGGGGTAAGTGGCCCATTATCAGTTGCTAATGTGGAGATGTGAACATCAAGAGCAGAGAAACTGCACAGACTTGATTTCCCCCTCTCTTGGGCTGTGTCTACACTAGCCCAAAACTTTGAAATGGCAATGCAAATGGCCATTTTGAAGTTTACTAATGAAGCGCTGAAATACATATTCAGCACCTAATTAGCATGCCGGCAGCTGCGCGGCTCATCCAGACAGGGCTCCTTTTCGAAAGGACCTGGCAACTTCGAAATGCCCTGATTCCTATCTGCTGTTAGGAATAAGGGGATTTCAGAGTTGCTGGGGTAAAAAGGACCCCCGTCTGTACAAGCTGCACAACATGCTAATGAGGTGCTGAATATGTATTTCAGTGCTTCATTAGTAAACTTCGAAATGGCCATTTCCAAGTTTTGGGCTAGTGTAGACATAGCCCAGATGTGACACAACCACTAACCCAACCAGCCGTCATGTTCTGAATTCCTGCTCCTGTGACTTCTGTCCCCCTACTTCAGATTCCCTTGCTGGGGTTGGGGCTTAGTGCTGCCTTTTCTGTAAGCAGTTCTTCTGTATTTAATTGCAGTTCCAGGAGGAAAATCCATCATGCATTTAAAGAAACGATTCAATTTCTTCCCTTTTCTCGCTGTGCCTGCCAGGTCCAAATGGATTGTCTTCATTCTTAATAGCAGAGATCAAGGGAATTTAAGAAGCATTTAATTAATTAATTAAATATTAATGGTTGTAAATGTGCAAGGAAGCGAGTTTGTCAACCTCAATTAGCTATTAGAGTCTCGTTTCTATGAGCCCCGCAATGCCTGTGTGCCAGGGAACGCGCTGTCTTTGGAACACAGCCATTGCAATGAAGCAAAACCGAGACCTTGCTGTTCCGCCTGTGGGATGCGTAGTAAAAAGGGCTGAGTGATGGATTAAAATGTCAGCCCTCGCTCTTGCTTCCTCAGCCTGGTGCCAGGAGCACCCAGCTTGGCCCCTGGGCCTAACATTTGCATTCTGGACTGGGCAAGGCCCGGGGTGAAAGCAAGAGCTCTGAGCCTAGGGCTTAGAGCCAGGACCACTGAAGTACTGATCTGCATGCCAAGTAACACCTTCTGAAGCTTTGGCCTCCCTGCCTCCTCTGCCTCCTGACCATGAGGGTCTTCCTTCCCCCAGTGATTCTGCAAGGATTCCCCAGTCAGAGCACACAAAGTGCTTTAAGTGTGGAGAACTTGGTATTGCCTACTCTTGTTCACATCCCTCAAGACCTACCAGCTCTACGCACCAGCTCTGTGGCTCAGACTTAGCATCCATAAGCCACATTGGTTCTGGTTCTAGTTCTGGTTCTGGTTCTGGCTCTGGGACTCACTGCTGATCAGCTGTTTGGTTGGGAGGGAGGTTCTGGGAGAGGAGGATGAAGAGAAGGGAGCAGTGGAGGGTCGGGGGAAGGCCTCAGGAGCCGTGTCTGTCTCCGCCTCTTCCCCCCCAAAGTCCTGCCCCTGGGTGCAGCAGGGGTGACCCACCCACCAGAAAAAATACCAGTCAGTGTCTATGCCTACCAATGTGTCCTGGTGGGCAGAGATCCTACCTCTGCAAAGGAGACCACCTCCGGTTCCCCTCCAATTTTCATTAGGAAAGGAGAGTTAATCAGACAGAAGATATCATAAAGGGACCCTATAAATCCCTGGTACACCCACAGCTTGAGTGCCATGTACAGTTCTGGTCACTCCATTTCTAAATGGATATAATAGACCTGGAAAAGGTTCAGGAAAGGGTAACGAAAATGATGAAGAGGATGGAACAGGTTCTGAAAGAGGGAGATTAAAAAGACTGAGACTGTTCAGTGCAGAAAAGAGATGACTCTGAGGGGAGAGAGGGAGATAGAGGTTTGTGCAGAGAAAACAAGTAAAAATTATCTTTCACATGACACAAGAACTAGGGGTCACCCAATGAAATTAATAGGCAGTAAGTCCAAACAAATTAAAGGAAGTGTTTCCACACACAGTCACCACCTGGAACTTGTTACCAGGGGACGTTGTGAAAGCCAAAAATAGAACAGGTCCCAAAAAGAATTAGCAAAGTTCCTGGAGGATAGGTCCAGTAATAGCCACTAGCCGGCATGCTCAGGAAGACAACCCCATGCTCTGAGTGTCCTTTAACCCTTGGACTGCAAGATGACAGGGGACGGCTCACTCACTAACTGCCTTGTTTATTGTAACAGAGAGGAAGCCGTTCTAGTCTATACACTATCAAAACAAAAAGCAGTCAAGTAGCACTTTAAAGACTAACAAAATAGTTTATTAGGTGAGCTTTCGTGGGACAGACCCACTTCTTCAGACCATAGCCAGGCCAGAACAGACTTAATATTTAAGGCACAGAGAACCAAAACAGGAAGCAAGGAGGACAAATCAGAAAAAGATAATCAAGGTGAGCAAATCAGAGAGTGGAGGGGTGCGGGGGGGAAGGTCAAGAATTAGATTGAGCCAAGTATGCAGACTAGCCCCTATAGTGACTCGGAAAGTTCCCATCACGATTTAAACCATGTGTTAATGTGCTGAATTTGAATATAAAAGCCAGCTTGGCTGCTTCCCTTTCCAGAACGGTGCGATAATTCTTGTTCAGTAACACACATACCTTTAGGTCATTGACAGAATGCCCCATTCCATTAAAATGTTGACTAACTGGTTTGTGGATCTGCTCATACGAATAAGGGGACTTCGAAGTAGGCGGGGTCCTTTCAAAAAGGAGCCCCTTCTGGACGAGCAGCGCGGCAGCGAGCCGTGTCAATTTCGAAGTGCCACGGACACCCACATGCTAATAAGGCGCTGAATATGTATTTCAGCGCTTCATTAGTAAACTTCGAAATGGCCATTTGCATGGCCATTTCGAAGTTTGGGGCTAGTGTAGACATGGCCAATGGGTGATAAAGAAGGGATAACGATGATTACCTGATCTGTTCATTCCTCTGGAATATCTGGCATTGGATGTTGGACTAGATGGACCTTTGGCTGTTCTTATGTTGAGCATCACCAAGTGCTGGTCACAGTGAGTTCAGATACAGTGGCAGGCCTGAGGTTGTTATTTGTTTTGTCTTCTGCCAGACTTTTTCAGGCCAGCCTTCTGCATTTTCCAGACCCCTTCTCCCTCACTTGTTCATTCCAAGTTTCAAAATCCTCTTAAATTTCCAAGTTCTCCAAACAGTCTCAGTCCCTGGGAATGGCAGAGTGCCTGTCCTACCCACTCAGCTGCTGGTAGCCATAGGTAAAGGAAATGGGGTATCTCTGCCCTCAACACATGCGTGCTCCATGCTCTGCTCAAATTAGCATGAGCTGTGAGTTTAACAGAGTTTGAAGTGGCTGCATCGTTCCATTCAGTGCTAAAAAGGCTTTGGGGGAAGATCAAATCCAATTAGCATCCCACTTGCTTACTTTGTTCAGATGACTTGAATCTGCAGGATTGTTCTGTTCCACTAGCTCGTGTTTACAGGATAAACAGACCGAACTGTTTTCATGATGCCTTGCTAGATTCAGTGCATATGACTTGCGTTTAGTGCAGCACTTTTTCAAAACTTGTTCCCTAAAACTGGGTATTGAAATCCCTGTTTGATGCATCTAAATCAATACTCACTACAACAGATATTTAAATACTTAAATATGGGGACAGGGCACTAACATGTCAGTAGTTCGTTTTGCAGCCTTGAAAACTGCAGCCATGCAATCCTTCTTGCCAGAAAAAGGTTAATGGACACTTTGCAATTGCACTCAGCAAGGGTTATTAAATGTAAATGATAATGAATTTATTGGAGTTTCGGGTGAGATGCTAGAGCAGTGTTTCCCAAAGTGTGGTATAGGTATCCACTGGTGGTTACACAAAAGGATTTCAAGGGGTACGCAGCAGAAAATAAATGACTGAAAAACAGGAGATAAGCACTGTGATGGCACTGGGAAAGGGGGTATGCAAATAAGGCTGAAGTCCCAAAAGGGGTACACAAATGTTTTAAGTTTGAGAACACTGCTAGAGCATTTGCTGATATCTCCAGAGCTGGATGGGAAAAAGACTGAACGATGACCCTTTGCTTGGCTTCTGTTTATACGATGAGCAAAATAATATGAAAAAGTATTTAGAACTTCCGTTTGCAGTGGTGTTGAAGCCATATTAGTCCTCAGATATTAGAGTGACAAGGTGGGTGAGGGAATAGCCTGTACTGGACCAGCTTCTCTGCGGGGAGGAGGCACAAAGTGACCAGAGGAACTCTGTGGAGATCCAAAGCTTTTCTCTTTCATAACCTGAAGCGGGTCCAATATTACACCACCTGTCTTGTCTCTTTTAGAACCTCTGTAAAGTTTTTCATACCTACAGTTAGAATCGTAGGACTGGAAAGAACTGAAGAGGTCATCTATTCCAGACTCCTGCACTCATTGCAGTATTAAGCTCTAGACCATCATATGGTGGGTTTGATCACAGAGATCCCATTGAGACTGTCACTTGGGCCGTGTCTACACTAGCCCCAAACTTCGAAATGGCCACGCAAATGGCCATTTCGAAGTTTACTAATGAAGCGCTGAAATACGTATTCAGTGCTTAATCAGCATGCGGGCGGCCGCGGCACTTCAAAATTGACGCGCCTCGCCGCCGCGCGGCTCGTTCAGACGGGGCTCCTTTTCGAAAGGATCCCGCCTACTTCGAAGTCCCATTATTCCCATGAGCTCATGGGAATAAGGGGACTTCGAAATAGGCGGGGTCCTTTTGAAAAGGAGCCCTGTCTGGATGAGCCGCGCGGCAGCGAGGCGCGTCAATTTCGAAGTGCCGCGGCCGTCCGCATGCTGATGAAGCGCTGAATATGTATTTCAGCGCTTCATTAGTAAACTTCGAAATGGCCATTTGCGTGGCCATTTCGAAGTTTGGGGCTAGTGTAGACGTAGCCTTGGTGAGCAGAAAAACCTGCCATATAGGGAGCCCCACCACCTTGTCCTACTAAGGCAGAAGCTCAGATCTCCCCCAGTGTAGGCACAGATTTGGAGTTGCAGCCCACAGAAGAGCAAAACAGACACTGAACCAATTTAACTTTGGGAATGCTCATTCAAAGTGACTCGAGACATCATGCAGACACAACCCAAATGAAAGCAAAACCGCAGATAAATCCATCTAACTATGAATAAATTTATATAGAGGACGCTCATAAGTCATTTGCCTGCTTTATCAATAAAAGACAGATGTCTCTCTTGGGTAACAATTGTTTGCACTGCATTTAATGATAAACAAAATTGATTTTATTCAGTATAGAAAGTAGGATTTAAATGGAGGCAAGTCATAACAGACAGATGAAAGTAAGTTACTAAGCAAAATAAAACATGGCAGCTAAGCGTAACACTCTAAGAAACTTGCTACATGCATTTTTTACCCTAATGGTAATTTAATTATCTTTTCTCACAAGCTAGGGATTCTCTCAGCTCATACCTATCCTTCCCCCTCTTCAATCTGAGACATTTTTAGTTGTCATCCTAGGTGGTAATCGGGGTCTCCAGGTGTCTGGCAGCTACTTCTCTTGTTTGGTTTCATGCCTTTATACACATTTTGCCCAAGGCAGGAATCCTTTGTGTTCAGTTCAAAATTTTCTCACCTTCAGTGGAAAAGTACAGCATCAAAAAATGGTTTCCAGTGTCAGGTAGCCTCGTGCCATGTCTTTGTAGGACCGAGCATAGTCGAGGCTCACAGGAGCAAGCAAGAGAACACCAGACCATTACGTTCCTTAAGTACCATGTGATGTTACTGAATTGTAATATGTCTTTACAGATCATTGTTGCAACCACTGTTTTATGTTCGCAACAAATCATGTACAATGTGGGCCAAGTGAGATGGCCAAGTGAGCGTAAAGCTTATGGTTCCCTGGTTGTGGCTGTACTATTTGTGTGTATATCATTTTTGTGCTTGAAGACATAAACATTAGCAGTGTGTCTGTATTTCAAATGTTAGCTCCTGGAGTAACCTCACAAATGAGCTAACCAGCATGTCTGGGGAAAGACTATTCAGGTTGATTGGCCCATCAAGGAACATTCAGTGAACAGTGAAGCATGAAAGGTGCCATCTGCACTGAAGGGATGGTCCTGCAAACCTTCAGTCTTGAATATGGGCCATGTTATCTCTTTGTAAAGGCCCAAGTCATGCACGGACAGGTGACTTACTCATGTGACAAACTCCATTTTTAGCTGTATGGGAGTCCCTCTGCGTGGCCAAGGATATAAAAAGGGCCCGTAGAGGTTCTTCCATTTCATTTTCAATCAGGCTTCTCAACTCTGGAGGATCTTCCCCATGAAGTGAAGCTTGGTGAAGGGAATGCTGATGGAATCAAAGAATAGAATCATAGAATCCTAGGGCTGGAACGGACCTCATGAGGTCATCAAGTCCAGCCCGCTGCATAAAGCAGGACCGACCCCAACTAAATCACCCTAGCCAGGACTTTGTCAAGCTTTGCCTTAAAAACCTCTAGGGAAGGAGATTGCACCACCTCTCTAAGTAACGCATTCCAGTGCTTCACCACCCTCCTGGTGAAATATTATTTTCCTAATATCCAACCTAGACCTCCCACTCTGTAACTTGAGACCATTACTCCTTGTTCTGCCATCCATCACTACTGAAAACAGCTTCTCTACATCCCCTTTAGAGCCCCCCTTCAGGAGTTGAAGGCTGCTATCAAATCACCCCTCACTCTTCTCTTCTGCATCCTAGCAGAGGATGATCCATTCTAATAGAGGATGTATTCCAGAGACTTGATTTAAGATAGCAGATTATTCCACCTCTGCTACGAGCCTGCAGCAGGAACTTCACAATTGGTGTGTGTACTTTGATTCCTTTTTCTTTCTTCTTATGAATAAACTTTTAGATTTACCAAGGTCACACAGGGAAGTCTAACCCAGGTCTTCAACTAGGACTCTGGCCACTGCACCATCCTTTTCCATCAATACCCCCTATGGACTGGCGGAGATAGCACCACGTCTTGTTGAGTTCAGTTTACTAGTAGCTGCATGTAAGGAGTGGTAGTGGTGGGGAAAGCATCCAGCTCCTAGAGACAAGAGCTCATAGGCAGCTGCATGTGAATCTGGTCCAGCCCCAGGGCAGAGCGTCAGTCCATTGCTTAGTGTCTCCGTTAGCACTGAGCAGGGTAAGGGGACATTCTTCATTGAGTGTCCCCATGGGTGCTCCACAATAGGTGTCGGGCTCGCCCGGCGCCGCAGATCGGAATTCTTCCAGCAGTTTCTCCTGGATCGCGCATGCGCCGGTGCGCACCGCTCCCTTGCGCATCCCCGGCCACGTGCGCGATCCGGTCCCCGTCAGTTCCTTCTCAACCGCCATCGGCTGCAGATGGAATCCGCTCAGACTACGGCCAGAGTCAGATTAGACAGTGTTTCTACGTGTAAATTGTTGTTTCTTTTTTTTTAAAAAAAAAAAAAAAAGAGAGAGAAGACAAAGAGAATATTTAAAAAAAAAAAAAAAAAAAAAGGAGAGAGAGGAGCGGAGAAGAAGAGTGGACGTGAAGGCCAGTAGGCCGCCCGCTGCCCTGCAGGCCGGGGTCCGTGATTCAGGTAAACAGGCATGGATAAGGTGCTAAGTAGCCTATTAACAGTAAAAGACTCACCGAGATGGCTTCTTCAGGCTTTAAAAAGTGTGAGTCCTGCCGTGAAGCTATGCCAGCCTCCGATGGGCATAGTGAATGCATCTGATGCCTGGGGGAATCACACATTACCCAGAAGTGTTCCCACTGTGCTAAGCTCACAGCCAGGGCAAGGAAAGACAGAGAAATGTGTCTTAAAATGCTCTTGTTTGATAAGGCCCTCCAGCCAGACGTGCCGGAGAGGCAATCAGAAGGGCCCTCTGGGTTCCACAAAAGGAAGGCAGCTTCTCTGACCCCCTCGGTGCAAAAATGGAGGAAGCTCTCCCCAGCTCGATCCCTGCCGGCGGTCTCAGCGAGCGGGATGGGCGGAGCACACAGCCCCCAGCCGCATACTCAGGCAAGCGGCACCACGGCAGCACACGTGGCAGAGGCTGAGCCTCTGATTACAAAACAGCCGGCATGCGCAGCGCCTAGAGCGGCGGCCAGGCCAGCTCAGGAACCAGGGACACCGCCACAGGCAGCACCGACCCCCGCGGCACCAACGGTGCAGGGCCAGCAGGCACGGAGTCCACAGGCACCGGAGGACGTTATCCGTGCGGCACCGCAGCTGAGCGGGCAGAGCACGGTGCCAACAGTGGGGCCGAGATCCCCGGCGCGGAAGGGGGTGGTGCCAGCCCCGCAGGGGAGGGGAAAGGCAAGAGCAAAAACCCGGCACCGCAGCCCTTCTCCGGACAGGGCTGCGCTGCTGCTAACAACAAGCTCTCCCCCTGTGCTACACACGCCGCCCAGAAGGCCTGGGTCTCCACCGGCCTATCCAGAACCTCCTTCTCCGTTCCTGCAACCAATGTCACCATGGCTTGGGCCACCTTCACCCTTTCTGGAATTAGATCCGCTGGAGTACTATCACAAACCAGTGTCACCGCTATCTGTGTCATCGCGGAGGTCTCGCTCTCCCAGACATCGGGGGTACACACCCCGAGAGTGGTCCAGGTCTCCGTCCCCAGACCCATGCCCGTGATGCCATGGTCGTTCCTATCATGCTGGACACAGACACCCCAGGCCTACGCCCAGGGGCAGGTCCCCCCCAGCCAGCCAATACCCCCGTGGACACTCCCGGGCGGGGATGTAAACTCAGTTACCTCAAGGGGAGTTAATTTTAGAACCCCGAGACTTTCCTTCGCAATCCTCCAGCGAGCAGGTATACCATCGGCCGCAGGAACCTGAGAGTTCGAGGGAGGTTTACCCTAGTGGTTCCTCCTCATCCTCCCCAGATGAGGCCATGGCCCCCGGGGATGTCGCTCTCCTGGATGACCTCAAACAGTTTCAGGAGCTGTTTAAAAGGGTGGCTTTCATGCAAGGCATTCAAACGGCAGAAGTGCAGGAGAAACATCACAAACTCCTGAAAAATTTGAGACCCCCGGCTTCATCCAAAATTGCTATCCCGCTGGACGAAGCCATTCTGGAGTCAGCCACTACCATATGGCAGACTCCGGCCTCTGTTCCTCCTATGAACAAAAGAGTGGATAAGAAGTACTTCGTCCCGGCAAAGGGCATGGAGTTCCTCTTCAGTCACCCACAACCGAACTCACTGGTGGTCAAATCATCCCAGCAGAGGTCAAAGACTTCTCAGTACAAATCGGGGGGATCAGACAAAGATGCCAAGAAGCTAGAGCTGTTTGGCAGGAAGGTATATTCCTCTTCCACCCTGCTATTGAGAATGGCAAATTATGCGGCACACCTAGCAAACCATAACTTCGATAATTACTCCCGGCTTACTTCTCTCATGGATTCACTTCCGGAAAATAAGAAGCCGGTGTTAAAGGCAATTGTGCAAGAGGGCTATGCAGCTTCGAGGATGGGAGTCCAGATCGCCCTGGATGTGGCAGATACGGCGGCACGCTCAACGGCTACAGCAGTGGTCATGCGTAGAGAATCCTGGCTCCAGACATCGGGCATCCCGAGGGATCTACAGGCAAAGATTGTGGATCTTCCCTTTGACACGCAAAAGTTGTTTTCAGACTCAACTGACTCGGTCCTCCACTCCAGTAAGGACTCGAGAGCTACACTTAGAACCCTGGGTATTTATACCCCTCCATATAGGAAGAAAAAATATTACCCTCAGCAAAGACGCTACCCGTACCAACCACAGCGTGCGCAGTATCAACGGGGCTACGACCAAGGGCGACATCAACAGCAGCAACAGTACAGAACTCCCAGGCGACGTTCCCAACAAAGCCGTACACCCTTGGGACAGGCCCAAAGGCAACAAGTTTGATGGGCATGTTGAGGGCTGCACTATCACTACCATCGCGCAATGCCACTCTCATCTCATGTTCCATCATCGCCTCAGACCGTTTCACTCCCAATGGCAAAAGATCACCGCAGACAAATGGGTGCTGGAGATCATAGCCACGGGTTACGCAGTCCCCTTCCAGTCGCTTCCACCGACGAAGCCTCCCTCCAGGCCCCACTTCCAGGATGCTGCCCACGAGGCGAGGCTCAAACAGGAGGTGGACCACCTTATGTTCATAGGGGCGGTGGAAAGAGTGCCGGAACAATTCCAGGGGAAAGGGTTTCATTCACGCTACTTCCTCACAGAGAAGAAAACAGGAGGCTGGAGGCCCATCTTAGATCTTCGGGGCCTCAACCGCTACTTGCACAAGCAACGGTTTCGGATGATTACAGTCGCCTCCATACTCACGGCACTGGACGATGGAGATTGGTTTGCAGCCCTCGACTTACAAGATGCTTACTTTCATATAACGATCCACCCGCCACACAGGCACTTCCTCCACTTTATGGTCGGCAGGGAACACTGCCAGTACAGGGTTCTTCCGTTCGGCCTCTCCTCGGCCCCCAGAGTCTTTACCAAAACCTTGGCAGTGGTGTCAGCCTACCTGCACAGACAAGGGGTATTCATACTTCCATACCTGGACGACTGCCTACTGAAAGGAGCCTCGAAGGCAGAGGTCCTACGCATGATACGCGTCACAGTGGACATGTTTTCTTCACTGGGCCTAGTCATCAACCTCGCGAAGTCAAAGACCGACCCCACACAGAACATAGCGTTCATAGGGGCACGCATAAACTCTATCACAGCAAGGGTGTATCTACCCGATGCCCGCTTTCGCGCCATCAGTACACTGGTGCAAGTCATTACATACAGCCCCACGGTGCCGGTCTTAACGTGCTTACAGCTGCTGGGCCATATGGCGGCGGCAACATTTGTGGTACAGAATGCCAGATTGCACATGCGAAGCCTACAGCATTGGCTGGCGAGCGTCTACAAGCCGGCATCCCACACTGTTCACAGGGTAGTGTCGCCCACGACAGAGGTGCACAGATCCCTGGTGTGGTGGGTAAACCCCAAGAACTTGCTAGCAGGGGTGCCCTTTCACCAACCACAAATTTCTATTTTTCTTACTACCGACGCCTCCCACATAGGATGGGGAGTGCACATCGGCGACAAGGTGACGCAAGGGCTATGGTCCCCTGCAGAACAGTCACTGCACATAAACATACTGGAGCTCAGAGCAGTGTTCAACACCTGCAAGCATTTCCGAGACCACATATGTGGCAAAGTAGTCAGGATCAATACAGACAATACCTCCAATATGTTTTACATAAATCGACAAGGAGGAGCCCGATCCCATGCCCAATGTGCGGAAGCAGTCTGACTGTGGAACCGGTGCATCACCAACAACATTACGTTGAAAGCCTCGTACTTGCCAGGCGCTCACAACGTGAAAGCAGATCAGCTGAGCAGGTGCTTCGCACTCACGCACGAATGGCAGATCTGCGCCGATCTGCTACGACCGATCTTTCATACATGGGGGTTTCCCCAGATCGATCTGTTTGCCACACAGCACAACAAGAAGTGTCCCCAGTACTGCTCCAGGGCAGGAGTGGGGCGGGGGTCCCTGGGGGACGCATTCATCATTCCATGGAAGGGCCCCCTACTTTACACGTTCCCCCCCCCACAGTGCTTATCCACAAGGTCTTGCAGAAAGCCAGAAGGGAGAGAGCTCGCATGATACTAGTAGTCCCAATATGGAATCGGCAGCAATGGTTTCCCTTGCTTCTGCACATGTTGGACCGCCCACCGCTCCCGCTACCAGTGGCGCCGGACCTACTCACACAGGCCCAGGGGTCCATAGTGCACCCGAACCCTCAGAGCCTGTGCCTACAAGCATGGCTAATCCATGGCTCAGCTCCTTAGAACATACATGCATGGAGGGAGTACAACAAGTCCTGGAAAGTAGCCAAAGGACTTCCACCAGGAAGACTTATAAGCAGAAATGGACTTGATTCACAGCCTGGTGTTCCGCCAAGCAGTTAGCTCCCCTTGACGTTCCTATACCAGTAATACTTGAATACTTATTGGACCTCAAGAGGGGTGGACTTCCCTTATCCTCGCTAAAAGTCCACCTCGCCGCTATATCAGCCTTTCAGCATACAGAGGAGGGGCCCACGGTATTTGCCCATCCTATCGTTACCAGGTTCTTGAAGGGGTTGGTAAACCTGTACCCCCCTTGGAAACTGCTTCCGCCACCGTGGAACCTGGACCTGGTGCTCAGCACGCTCACGGGTTCACCTTTTGAACCATTAGCCACGGTTCCCCTACGTCTCCTTACGATAAAAACAACCTTCCTCCTTGCAATTACGTCAGCTCGCAGGGTCAGTGAGCTTGCAGCAGTTATGGCAACGCTGCCCTGCACAGTATTCTCAAAGGAGGCAGTAACCTTATGGCTGCACCCAGCCTTTGTTCCAAAAGTTTCTTCAGAATTCCATCTTAACGAACCAATAGTTTTACCCTCATTTTACCCGAAGCCTCACAGCTCCAGCAAGGAGGCACGCCTGCATCTCCTGGATGTGAGAAGGGTGTTGGCCTTCTACATAGACAGAACTAAGTCCTTCCGGAAAACGGACAGGCTTCTAGTCTCTCTCGCTCCCAGGTCAAAAGGAGAAGGTCTCTCTTCACAGAGAATCTCAAAGCACATTGTGTCCTGTGTAAAAATGCGCTACGAGCTTCAAAAGACTCCTTTGCTGGCCCCGCCTAGGGCTCACTGCACCAGGGCGGTGGCAGCGTCAACAGCCTTCTTTAAGGGCATTGCGTTGAAGGACATCTGTAGAGCGGCGACCTGATCATCCTATGACACCTTCGCCAAGCATTATGCCCTACATCAGGTATTCCAAGAGGATACCCGCCTCTCGACAGCAGTCCTTTCGGGGGCAAGCTGCACATAAACCGATTACCCACCTCCTTTCTTGGGTTACTGCTGGGTAGTCACCTATTGTGGAGCACCCACGGGGACACTCAATGAAGAAAGGGAAGTTACTCACCGTAGTAACGATGGTTCTTCGAGATGTGTCCCCGTGGGTGCTCCACCACCCGCCCATCCTCCCCACTTCGGATGTCTATCTAGTGTCTTTCAGGAGCATCCGAGGCAGTTGGTCAAGGAACTGGCGGGGACTGGATTGCGCACGTGGCCGGGGACGCGCAAGGGAGCAGCGCGCACCGGCGCATGCACAGTCCAGGAGAAACTGCTGGAAGAATTCCGATCTGTGGCGCTGGACGAGCCCAACACCTATTGTGGAGCACCCACGAGGACACATCTCGAAGAACCATCGTTACTACGATGAGTAACTTCCCTTTCCTGCTACAATCCCCAAGGAGGACCAGGTTCAGCGCTGGGTTTCCATGTCTCTTGCACCTCTAGGCACCCACTGAGCCATGTGATGCACTGTGTCTTCATTTTGGTTACCTGTTGGCTGGCTGACTGGCCTTTTCCTCCCCAGAGTAAGCAGCTGCGTCTCTGTACAGGCCATCAGGGCCGACTCACTGTCAAAGGCATCAAATAGAGATTCTCACGGGGGCCATTTTCAGTCCCTGTCTTCCTGGGTGGGTTTATTGGTCCAAATCGAGTCATCCTCCCCCACCTTTCACTGATGTGAATAAACCAGGCCCTTTCCTCCAGCTCAGAGCCTCATGAAAGAGTCTATTTGCTCCCTGCCGGTCTCCTGCCAAGCCGGTCTCCTGCCAAGCTATTTATCTGAGAGCCAAAGTCGGCCTCAGACCTGTGTCACAGGTGGGGCTCATCCCACCTCCTTTGAAGGGCCATCTGACCCTGCTATGTTCTTGCATGCAGTTCCCACTCAAACCCTAAGACTGGGTGCATCACACCCACTTTTAGGGCCCCTGTCTCCCCAGCTGCCCACCCATCAGCTCTGTGCTCCAGAAAGCTCTGTCTTCCTTAGTCACAGGCCTCGAATGCCCTCAGCTGCTCCAGCAGACCCCTGCCCAGCAGCACTGGTGACAGCAGCAGGAGATCTAGGCTCGCTCTGAAACAAGCTGTATCTCTGTCAGCCCCACTGCGTTTAAGGGGGTTTAACTGAGCATTGTTTCACAGACACGGTGCCAATGTGCGAGCAATGTGGCTTGAATCCAAAGCTGGCTGAGTAAGAAGTATTTAAACTAAATATCTGATAATGATCCCATCATTTTCTGATCCTGTCACCTCCATTTGGAACTCAGCGTAAAGGGTTTAAGAGATTTGTGCATCATGTGCTTCGGAAACAGCTGATTCCATCTGAGACTGTGATTATTTATTCTTCTTTATTGTGCAATGTGCAACATATGGGTCCCTGTCGCCACCACAGATGACTAAATGCTGGCAGCTGGTACTCTTATTATATTGCAAGTGTAAAACAAATGAGAAAAGATGTTCTTGGAATAGCGCTTTATCATTGGCACAAAGAAATTCTTCATACTTGCACTTAAAGATGCCCCACTGGTAACTTTCAGAAACTTCTCATTGCAAGACAGCCCTCCTGCTAGCTTGAAATGCCTCAGGGGTCCTTTTGATTATTTGTGATGCAGAAGAGCTCGTCAGCTGCGTGTTACTACCTGAAGCCATAACTGTCGGCTTGGTAAACCATAACCATAGTGCGCAGGGCTGGGGGAGTTCCCTTTTAAATCTCTCAGGAGGCCTCTGCTAGCACTTACTGCATCCTGGCTACATCTACACTAGCACACTATGTCAAAGTAGCCTATTTCAACGTAAGAGCATCGAAATAGGCTACTTCGACGCATATCGTCTACACATCCTTCAGGGCTGGTGCCATCGACATTCAATGTCAAAGTAGTGACGGAGATCATCAAAAGGAGCCGTCCCGGAAGGAAATGCGGAGCGTCCATACGCACAAGTGCTCCCTGTCAAAATAAGAGGCCAGCAAAGCCCCAAGCCGCTCCCTTAAAGGGCCCCTCCCAGACACATTCAGCCTGCACAGCACGAAATCCACAGAGCTGACAACTAGTTGCAGACCCTGTGCACGCAGCATGGACCCCCAGCTGCAGCAGCAGCAGCCAGAAGCCCTGGGCTAAGGGCTGCTGCACGCGGTGACCATAGAGCCCTGCAGGGGCTGGACAGAGTGTCTCTCATCCCCTCAGCTGATGGCCGCCATGGAGGACCCCGCTATTTCGAAGTAGCGGGACGTGGATCGTCTACATATGCCCTACTTCGATGTTGAACGTCAAATTAGGGCACTATTCCCATCTGCGGATGGGAATAGCAATGTTGATGTCTTGCCGCCTAATGTCGATTTCAACATTGAAATAGCACACGGCGCATGTAGACATGACGTGTGCTATTTCAACGTTGTGCCAGCTATTTCGAAGTAGCTGGCTAGTGTAGACGCACCCCCTATGTTTTAGTACCCAGCCAGAACAGCAATGTGCATACACCCAGTTCTTAACACTGCATTACTGCTCTGCCTAGCCAGCGGCTGAGGCTTCCTGAGCAGGGTGCTGACCTCAGGGGGGAGCAGATGAATTCAAGAGTAAAGAGGATCTTGTTTGTAGGCAAATGCCAATCAGGAATTGGAAAAGCAAATCAGTTAAATCTTAGCCCTTCCTGCTGCTTTCACATTCTCTGCACAGTGGTCACCACTGTAGACTCAGCATTTCCCTGTGGTCCTGGAGACAGTTAGTTCTGCAGCCAGGCTTCTTTAGAACCCTGCACACACTGTTATTGGAGCCCTCATATTACTCGCAGTACCCATCAGATTCCAGCAGGCTGTGCAGGAAAGGGAAAGTAACAGGCTTATTATCAATGAGTTTATACCACTCAGAGCCTTGTGTCCTGAATGACTGCCTCCAAGAAACAGACATTAGCCCAGAGCATGACAGCCTGAGCAATTGGGAACCTTTCTCCAGCTGACTGGCCACCCCAGGGTCTCAGCAGGCTTTCCTCCATCCAAGGTACCCCAGGACCAGCTTTTCAGAAGAGGTCTACATGCTCCTTAAAAAACCAGGCCAACAGTGAGTCTGACAGAACTAGGAACAAACCCCAGCACTCCCTGATCGGCATCCATCCCTCTGCTCAATCCACCATGCTGCCTCAGACCGCTAACTCAGCTACTTGGAGGTTGCTATGATTATTAATAGCATCTGTATTAGAGCTGTACCTAGAGACAAGGATCCCATTGTGCTGGTATCTGTATGAACATAGAAGAGAGAGTCCTTGCCCTGAGAGCTGAGGTAAGCCAGCTTCTCTTACCCCCTCTCTGATCTACCTCTTGGTCTGGATTTGAGGGTTGTGGAGTGTTTGGCAATCAATGGCAGGTGACAGTGCCCAGCTATTCTGGACATCGTAGAATCCTATGGATGGAAGAGACCTCAGGAGGTCATCAAGTCCAGCTCCCTGCCTAAAGCAGGACCAACCCCAACTAAATCACACAGCCAGAAAAAAAATATTTCACCACTCTCCTAGTGAAATAGCTTTTTTCCTAATATCCAACCTAGGCCTGCCCCACTGCAACTTCAGACCATTGCGCCTTGTTCGGCCATCTGTCACTGCTGAAAACAGCCTCTCTTTGTCCTCTTTCGAACCTCCTTTTGGATAGGTGAAGGCTGCTATCAAATACCTCCTTATTCTTTTCTGCAGACTAAATTATCCCAAATCCCTCAGCCTCCCTCATAGCTTATGTGCTCCAGCCCCATAATCATTTTTGTTGACCTCCAGTGGACCCTGTCATATGTGTCCACATCCTTTCTATATTGTAGGCTGAGAATTGGATGCAGTACTCCAGATGTGGCCTCATCAGCACCAAATAAAAGGGAGTAATAACTTCTCCAGATCTGCTGGAAATGCTCCTCCAAAAGCACCCCAATATGCCATTAGCCTTCTTGCCTACAAGGGCCACACTGCTGACTCATATACAGCTTTCCATTCACTATAACACCCAAGTCCTTTTCTGCACACCTGCTGCTTAGCCAGTCAGTTCCCAGCCTGTAGGTGTGCTTGGGAGTCTTCTGTCTTAAGAGCAGGACTCTGCACTTGGTCTTGTTGAACCTCATCAGATTCCTCCAATTTGTTTAGGTCACTCTGGACCCTATCCCTGCCTTCCAACATGTCTACTTCTTACCCTGGCTTAATGATCAGCCGATAATTGGGGGCAAAGGGGTTGCATTTCACTTTGACGTCAGAGACTGTATTTCAAAGACAAAATAGAGACAACTCATGGAATTCCAGGAAGTGAAATGAATGTGTTTGCAAAATGACCTACGTTGTCCCTTCTCTGCTAGGTCAGGGTATGCTGTGAGCTAAGGTCTCCATACAGAAAACTGGAAGCAGAGGGATTTGTCTGTATCCAAGTTCTCAGAGGTTTGAGCTCTCTTATTCGAACCTGAATGTCCCAAGCCCATATATGGCAGTGAGAGGCACCAGAACGTGTAAAAATAATATTCTGACTATACAGCATGTAGCAAAATATATTCACTGAGCACAGTGTTACATTTTACAGATCCCATCAGCAGAGTTATTTGAAAAATTACCACTACAAATGGCAGGAATTTAAAAATAATAAGTTTGTCATGAAAATAACGTTTTTTGATGAAAACCTAAAACAGGATTTTTTTTTCACTTTTTGGAGTTGTTTTTAGTTAAGATTTTTCCATTTTCAGAACCCCCAAATTTGACATCTCAAACCAGAGCAAGTCTACCAAAAAGAAAATTGTTTGCAAAAACTTAGTTTTTGTTCAAAAGGCCATTTTATTGGGCAGGGCAAGGTTGGAGGAAGCTTTCAGATCAAAAACATGTGGTCCAGAGGTCTCCACCAGTCACAAAACTGTAACAGAGCCTCTTCTCTCTGTTCCTTCTCTGTTTTGTGTCCTCTTCTGACTGCCTGCCCCAACAGCCTGCCCCAAACCTCCTTGGTGTTAGCTCTTCTGGGACTTCCCCACAGAGGAGGTGTTGCCCAGGAATCCTTCCCCTTCCTCACACTCTGTTTTCCACACGTTTCTCTCACAATACAGATAAATCAACCAGGTTTTGCACCAACCAACCATTGAGCATCCTCAGGCTTCAGAGCAAACCTGCACTGGTACGAATGCAAGAGAGCTGTGATGCTAGGTAGCCATGGGACCTGCTAGACAGACTCATGGACGGATTCTCAGAAAAGCACTGTACTGTACCCAGTTCTGTTTCTCAGTTACCCATCACCATTTTGTGCCTCCAGTTTCTCTCTCCGGAGCTCATGATTCTGGCCACCGCTACAAGGCATTTTCAGGTGGAGGGGTGAAAAACTCTATATCAGAGCTGTGTCCAGTCCCAGCCCATGAAATCTGTGACTGTGCAACAGTAATGTCCTGAATCACAGCACCAGGCAGCACGGGAGGAAATCCCCATGCCCAGGGCAGAAAAGTTCCCAAAGCCAAGTGAGGTGCAGTCATCAATGAGAACATTCCCCTAAGCTGCATGCCTGACTTGCCCTTTATGTCCTCTCTGACATCCGCTTCATATTCGCCAAGTGACCGGGCTTTGGAAACATGAGGGACATTTCGTACAGCCACTCCTGTGAATGCCAAAAACAAACTGGGCGGAAGAGCTGGAGGTAACCCTTCCAGCCGGGCCATGCTGCTTGCTGCTGAGACCCAGAGCTGCTGTGGGGTGGGGGTCCTGCAGACGGAGGAGGGCTGGGGAGTCACATGCCACTGGGGGTTAGGGACACAAGCCAGCAGAGCAGGGGAGGGAGAGGACTTGGGAGCAGGACTCATCTGGCATCAAGGAGTCAGGACGCAGGAGTGCCCTGGCTGGCTGCTCACTTATCCCATCCCATCCTGAAGTTTATCCCTGGTATCCTCCTCCCCCTCATCTCTTCTCCTCTGACCCTTTTCCAGATTAGTGGACCCTGTCATTGTAGTCTCTTTTGCCATGGCTGCTTATTTCCCCCACTGACACTCTGCGTGGCTAATTGCCATTACCCTGCTCTAGCCACTGCTTCTGCCACATCCCTGGAGAGACAACAAGTTTGTCCACATGCCAAAGAAACACTCACGGCTGGCCCATGCGGGCTCAGGCTGCAGGGCTGTTTCCCTGATGTGTACACTTCTGGGCTCAAGTTGGTGCCAGAGCTCTGGAACCTGCCAGCTCACAGGATCCTAGATCCTAGGCACTAGCTCAAGCCCAGATTGTCCACACAGCAGAGAAACAGTCCTGCAGCTAGAGCCACACCAGCCCATCTCTGCTGCTGTGGAGACCAACTCCCTGTGTCTGCCACAGAGCCCCATGCTGAAGCCTGTCATGGATAGTGCAGTTGAGAATAGTGGCACCATGGTCCTCCATTGTCCTCCATCCCATTCAACCCGTAGGTCTCTGCTGACAGCTGTTGTGAGGGCCAAGGCTATGACAGCATTCAAAAAGCACTAGACAAGTTCCTGGAGGACAGCTCCATCAGAAGCTGGGGTTGGGCAACAGAGGAGGGGGTCACCTGATCATTATCTTTTCTGTTCATTCTCTCTAGGGCGCCTGGCAGGGGGACCAGGTACTGGGCTGTGGCCATTCTTGTGTTCCTAGCAATGCAACACACTAACCTCCTAATACCCAGGCTGCTTGCACGGACGTCCCGCATTCTCCCCACACAGGCTGAGGCTCATGCTGACGACACTCACAGCACATGCATGCTGGAAACTGCTCCCTCGATGTGCAATTTGCCACACAGGCCGGGGTGGGGTCTCAGTCCCCTGTGCTGCCTGCTGCCCTGCTCCATAGCATGGGACTCAGAGAACCCAGCAGGAGTGGCCGGAGGGTGGAGCTATATGCCGTGCTGTTGGCAGTGACTGGGAGATTAGAGAGACACATGTATGGCTGTCCTGCTGCTCGCCAGTGGGGAGTGCAGAGCCGAGTTTAATGAAGGACTCTGGACACAGGTGCACTGAGTGCAGCTGAAACGTAATTAAGGACCCATGGGAGATACCACCAAACATCAGTAGACTTGGATTAGGTGCAACAAGCTTCTAGCACACAGGAGCTACAGGACACTGACTTACTTTCTGACCTTGCTCTGCCACTTGGGGTTAATCTTGTTTTTGCTGGTGGTGAATGATGAGCATCACTGAGGACAGAGCACTGCAGGGGAAAACCTTGATTGTAGCTAGTTTGCAATCCCTAAGACAGCAACAACCCTGGAGCTCCCCCTATAAAACCTCCATCAACCTGATAAAGAAATAAATGCGTTGGAAACAAACCCATAATCAAGGCAAGCAAACAGTACTTAGACTGATGCCCATATGGTTCTATACAGCAAATGCTCCATAACTAAATCACAGGGCAGTGTGTTTATTTTTGGACTTTTTTGTGGCCCTTCATACCTGCCCAACCCACAAGTGATTTTACCCTTGTGACCCTTTCCAGCCCATGAACACAGTCAGGGCTATTGTTCCGCTTTAACTTCTGGGGAAACTGAGTCACTGGGCAATTAAGGCTAATGTTTTCAGAAGTGTGGATAGGCTCTAGTAGCTCCCATTGTCGGACCAGCTATCTCTTCAAAGACCCTCTTCACTGCAGCATCTGAGCAGGTTCCCATCTATTCAGTATCGGTTCACTCAATGGAAGTAGACCCAGGCCATTATTTCATTCTGCAGAACACAGAGAGCAGCTACGTGATTTGCATATGGGCACTCACGGAGTCTGGGGCAGAGCGAGTGTCAGACTCTGGTTGCCCATCTCCCAGGGCAGCATCCTCAAAACTGGCCTGTCCTTCCCCGCCCTGTGCTGCTTCTCAGACTGTGTCTGCAGAGCCAAAGCACAGGAAAGGGAAAGCTGTTGCCACAGTGTTTTGCACCAATCTCTGAATTCCATTGAGTGGTCCCACAGCTCTGCTACCAGCCAAGGGTCTCAGGAAATTGTGGGGAGCAAACAAGTTCTGAGCTATCTAGGAAAAACAGATGTGCACAAGTAGATGGGTCTGGATTTAATGCACCCCAGGGTACTGTGGGAATTGGCAGAGGTCATTGCTGAACCTTTGGCCATTATCCTTGAAGACTCTTGGAGATCAGGGGAGATACCGTATGAGTGGAAGAAGGCAAACGTAGTGCCCATCTTTAAGAAAGGTAAGAAGGACAATCCAGGGAACTATAGACCCATAAGCCTTACCCCAATCCCTGGGAAAATAATGGAGAGAATCCTCAAGGAATCCGTTTTGAAGCACTTGGAAGAGGGGAAAGTGATCAAAAGTAGCCAACATAGATTCACCAGGGGCAAGTTCTGCCTGACTAATCTGATTAGCTTCTATGACGAGGTAACAAGCTCTGGGGACATGGGGAAGTTGGTGGATGTGATATACCTCGACTTCAGCAAGGCTTTTGATACGGTCTCCCACGACATTCTCGTCCATAAGTTAAGGAAATACGGATTGGATCCTTGAACTATAAGATGGATAGAAAGCTGGCTTGATGGTCGGGTCCAACGGGTAGTTGTCAATGGCTCAATAACTGGATGGCAGTCGCTTTCAAGCGGAGTGCTGCAAGGCTCAGATCTGAGGCCGGTGTTGTTCAACATCTTTATTAATGACCTGGATGAGGGACTGGATTCCACCCTCAGCAAGTTTGCAGATGACACAAAACTAGGGGGAGAGGTAGATTCATTGGAGGGTAGAGAAAGAATCCAGAGGGACCTGGATAAATTGGAGGACTGAGCCAAAAGAAATCTGATGTGGTTCAGTAAGAAGTGTAGAGTCCTGCCCCTGGGGCGGAAGAATCCCAGGCATTGTTACAGGCAGGGGACTGACTGGCTCAGCAGCAGTATGATGGAAAGGGACCTAGAGGTTATGGTGGATGAAAGGCTGGATACGAGTAAACAGTGTGCCCTTGTAGCCAAGAAGGCTAACGGCATACCAGGGTGCATTAGGAGGAGCATTTCAAGCAGATCTAGAGAAGTAATTATTCCTCTTTATTCGGCACTGGTGAGGCCACATGTGGAATATTGTGTCCAGTTTTGAGCCCCCCAGTATAAAAAGGATGTGGGTTTGCTGGAGCAGGTTCAGCGAAGGGCAACAAAAATTATTAAGGGTCTGGAGCACAAGACCTATGAGGATAGGCTGAGGGATTTGGGCTTGTTTAGTTTACAGAAGAGAAGACTTAGAGGTGATTTAATAGCAGCCTTCAACTTCCTGAAGGGGAGCTCTAAAAGGAGGGTGAGAAACTGTTCTTAGTGGTGTCAGATGGCAGAACAAGGAGTAATGGTCTGAAGTTGAAGAGGGAGAGGTGTAGGTTAGATATTAGGAAAAACTACTTCACCAGGCGGGTGGTGAAGCATTGGAATGCGTTGCCTAGAGAGGTGGTGGATTCTCCATCCCTTGAGGTTTTTAAGTCCCGGCTGGACAAGGTCGTGGCTTAGATGACTTAGTGAGGGTTGATCCTGCTTGAAGTAGGGGGCTGTACTAGATGACCTCCGTAGGTCCCTTCCAGCCCTGTGATTCTGTGAAGTTGTTCAGTCCCAGAAGGCCACCCAACAGCTCAGGGGAGGAGTTTGAACCAGGCACAGCATTGTCAAAAGCATTGAGTCCTGGTCACTCTCATCCCAGCAAAGCAAATTTTACTGCCGATTTCAATGGGGTAGAGTTGAAAAACACACTCAAGGTGAATAGCACCACTGGAGCTCCTCCTGTAACAGAGCAGGGCTGAAGAGCCCAGGTTGGGCGTGCACAAGCTCCACAAGGTATGGAAAGTGATTTTCAGTCTACTCTGAAAATTCCCATTTCTTTCCAAGCATCCCAAACTGTATGGCTAAGTCTGTAATGAGACTCACCCAGAGAGAAAGCTCAGAGTGAGCTTTCCTGAATCTTCTATAGGCGTCTCAACCACAAGGCAATTACCCTTCCTCTAAGCTCATAATAAATTTGTTGTGAATACACAATGCCTGTGCCTTGTGGGTTACATAGTGGCAGTTTTTCACTCAACATAGTTTTTTCATTCTGCTTCCATTGGGTAGTTTCTCTCGCCTACCTCTGTTTTTAGTCAGTAGCTTTCAGAGACGTGGGAGAGTGCTTAAAATCGGCACACTAGAACCAAGCCTTAGATCTGGGGGATCACGGCTCATTGCCATGTGTTGTTAAAAGAATCGTGATTAATATTATCCCTTAAAAAGCTTTTCTTCATGCACCAATACATTGTGCCAGCAAGACAGAGACTCTGTCTGAAGCAAAACATGTCAAACCTGCTGTTGCTCTAAAAAAACCAAAAACAAAGCACAATTCTACTTTCTTCTCGCTACCAAAGAGCCTTTCAATGCATTGAAAAGTAGATGGACAGGATGGTAAACATCGCTAGGCACCAGACGAATGAAGGGCAAGTCTATGGGAACCAGGAACTAAAATTATTCTGCCGGTAATATCTTCTAGGCTCTGAATTAGAAACATTTTATGGGCTGTGTGATGGGGTGGACTAAGCCCTGATGCCCTCTAGAGAAGGTCAGAGGCCTTGCCACACCCCAGTGAGCAGCAGACAAGAGGTCCTCTGAGGAGGATAGAGTGGCTGTCTCAGTGGCAGTGAGCCAGGGCCCAGCAGGCCACTATAAAAGAAGCTGCTGGGCTAGGGCAGGGCAGTTCCATTGAGGATCTTGACCCAGGAGGATGCCTATTCTGCCTGGGAGCACAGCAGTACTTGGTCAGCTCTGAGTGATCACTGAACTCTGACCTGGGTAAGTCGCAGACCCAATGGCTGGAGACTGGCTGTAAAACTGGTGAAGGAGCTGACAGCACCCTGGACAGGGTTCGTCACATCCCACCATCAGAAGGCAATGGACAAGACCGCACAGAGTGTTCTTGGCTGCAGAGGGATGCTCAAAAGCAGGCCAACCCTATTACAGGCTGAAGGAGTTGTTTTTGATTTTCACACACCTGTGGAGCTATGCAGGGCATGGTAAATAATAACAGTTATCTGTGTGTGTGCTGTTCTGCAATAATGCTTAGGAATGCCATTATCAACTAGAACCCACTGTGCCAGGCATTGTCAGAACATGCAACATAATGATTATTCCTGCCCTGGCCTGGCATCAGAAGGGCTGACAGCCCAGAAGCAAACATGTCACCTGCCTGGGACGGGGTTTATCCAAGCTCAGCAGTGTTGGGCTTAATCAGTGTTTTGATGCTCAGAAAGGGACATCATTAGCATACAATGCTGTTCTCTCAAGGCAGCGCCCTCAGTGGGGTTCTGCAGCTGGCTCTGCTGAGGAAGATGGAGCCATTTTCCTACTGGGTCATTTTTCCAAGTAGAACTGGGAGAAGAAAGAGGTAGTTCTTCAGACACACTGCTTCTTGAGACAGTGATTTCAGAGCTAACTTCTTTCATTCGTCCCTTGTGCGGGTCTCCGAAACTCCAGGGGACTCAAATTCTTTCCTCCTTTCACTTCATTTATTGGGTGTGTGGCTTCCATAGTGCTGTGCCACCATGATCAGCTACTGTTGTTACTGTTCCAGTTTAACTGCCCCATAGTGAGAGCATGATAGAGCTGCGTGTGCAGAAACAGGGAATGCAGCAGTGGCAGGTGCTTCTATTTCACAGCTGTTCAGAGCTGTGTGGTAACTGTCACCAAGTGGTTTTCTTGTTAATTATTGCTGTGAACAGCTGGAAGTAGGGGTGCTGGGTTTCCTGATGCACACCTGTCTTGAAGTGGTTTCCATCATATACAGGATTTGCAGTTTGATTCACCCCCTCTCGCTGCTGTGCTAACTGTTCCAGCACCCCTGGGATGACACTAAGCAATCTGGAAACTGAAATAATTGATTAGATGGGAACTGTCAACCTAGTGGTAGCAGCTACTTTCCATTTGGTTTGTCTGCTATGTGACAGTATTTGCTTGCTAGCAGTCTTGTAACACAGCCTAGATTGGCTTCTGTGGCTTACATACAGTTCTTGCAAAATTTTCATTGACTATATTGAGAGTGTTATAGGACCTGTGCAAGAACATCAGGACTAGGCAGTGGTCTTACGGGGCCATAACCCAGGCTGCCATGTTACACTAAGGAGGCATTGGTCTGAAGCACAGGATTTGAGGACTGCATTCCTTTGGCTTTGGTCAGATTTGCCGTGGAGATCACAGAGACTTTTGCTAACTCCGTTTAATAATATCCCTCATTAAAAGTACTGATGAAGAGGATTGAAATTCACTTTGGAGCTGTGAAGCAACCCATGAGCCCTATGTCTTGTGTTTCTGCATCCTGGGGGCTCCTGAGATCAAGTCACTGAGAGGTCAGAATGGGTCCCGGAATGCTGAAAATTTTTCTCAGAGATGCACTGAATGGGTACCCTGAGCAAACAACACTAGTGAAACTACCCAAGCTCTATACCCGCATCCTTGGGCTCCAGCTGAAGCTACCACCAAACCCAGGGCAGGTTCTCTGCAGTTGGTCTTTCTTTCCATTGTTACTGTGTCCCAGTGGGCTATCTGGAGATTGAAATCAGAAGGTAGAACTAAGGCACAAGATTGTAACTTGTTGCTCCAGTCATTGATTGGTGTTGCATATGTCCTGTCTGGCTTCTGCTTCCAGGCATTGTCTCTTGTTCTACCTTTGTCTACTAAAGCAAAGAGGCCCCTGCTAGCAGAGAGCTCCTTGCCATGGAGGTACTTACACACAGTGACCAAATCACCTCTCTTGAGCTATGTCTATACTAGAGAATTTTGTCAACAAAAGCAGCATTTTGTCAACAAAACTCACAGAGCATCCACACTAAAAATGCATTCTGTCAACAGTGAATCGACAGAACATAGCATTTTTGTTGATGGCCTTCCGTCTCTCTCCCCCATGAGTCCGAATGCCTTTTTCAACAGAATCTGTTGGCAAAAAGGCGTGGATGCTCTGGTGGGGCCCTCTGTCAACAGACAGCGCTTCCAGGTCATGGGCAGCCCTGTGTGCTGTGCTTCCACTCAGCTGTTCTGTCGAGAGAGTGGCCAGGCAGTCCAGCTCCAATGTGTTGGCAGAGCAGATAATTTTTTCCAACAGTAACTTCTGTCAACAGATCACTGTAGTGTAGACATAGTCCTGGATAAAGGAAATAGATGGAGCTGTTTTAATAAGGCCACTTTCTCAGACCTCTCTTGTAGCTCTTCTCTCAGCCTTTTCAAGTTTGTCAACACCCTTTTCAAAGTGCAGACATCAGAAGTAGGTGAACTCACAGTGTCCAGGAATGGCCTCAGTCATGCCCTTTCTGGAGGTAACTCCACACCTCCCTGCACATTGTTGCATCTAGATATCTGCAGAGCAGGTCAACTCTTTGAGCCACAGCGCTGCAGGGGTATGTCTACACTACAAACATATTCCGGAACAGCTTATTCCGGAGTTCTTATTCCAAAATAAGATATTCCAGAATAATGCATCTACACTACAGGGAAA
This sequence comes from Carettochelys insculpta, assembly GCF_033958435.1. Lineage (NCBI taxonomy): Eukaryota > Metazoa > Chordata > Testudines > Carettochelyidae > Carettochelys > Carettochelys insculpta. Next base: position 12,290,690 of record NC_134164.1, read on the forward strand.
CCCCAGAATAAGCAAAAATTATTCCAAAATAATGTGTCTACATACAATGGAAGCTATGACTACATCTACACTAGAAGCATCTGTCTGTAGAAGTTACTGTTGGAAGAGATGTTCCGACAAAACTTCTGTCAACAGATCATGTCTGCACATGAAAGCGGATGAATCTTTTGATTCGCTCTGTCAACAAAAGGGCCTCCCAGAGGGTCTACACAGCTTTTTTGTCAACAGTTTCTGTTGACAAAATGCATTCTGTGTGTAGCTACTCTGCGACTTTTGTGACAAAACTCTCTAAGGCAGACGTAGCCTGTTAGAGCCCCTGGAAGCAGTGCTCCTATGTCTACACAGCAGAGTTATGTTGAAATAAGCTGTTCTGGAATAGCTTATTTCGAAATAGCCCCTATTCCCTAGCTACACAGCCCCTATTTTGGATTACCTCTTTTGAAATGGGTACTCTTTCTTGTAGAAGGAAGTTTACTGAATTTGAAATAAGCCATGTGCTATTTCAAAATAGTTTTGACATAGCGGATGTGTTGTGTATACACTTGCAAAGTTATTCTGCAAGAGCATCCATCATTCCAAAATAACTTTGCTGTGCAGATGCACCCCAGAGGACCTCACTTGCAGTTTGTTTCCACCGGGAACCTTAAATCTCTTTCAGCATCAGGCTACAGAGCCAATGTCTGCACAGCCCCCTGATGTAGCCAAAATATGTGCCAACAGGAGAGCTTGTCTACACTTCCCTTCCTCTTTTGAAAGAGGCATGCAAATGAAGAAAATCAAAAATGCTACTGAGGTACTGATTTATATATCTTTCAAAAGGATAACATGCAAATGAGGTGCCAGATATGTAAATCAGTGCCTCATTAACATTTTCAATTTCCTTCATTGCATGCCTTTTTCAAAAAAGAAATGCAAGTGTAGACACAGCTGAGGTATTCTTTTTCTGGTGCAACTGTCACCTTCTATCAACCATGCTGCCTTTATCAAGGAGGGGTGGGGAGAAAGGGGGAGGTGTTTGTCTTCACTGCTATTTTGGCTACATTGAAAGGTTTTTGTTTTTTTCACACCCCTGGCTGACACTGCTACTCCAGTATAGCTATTAAGCATAGGTCAGTTGTCACTGCTTTCTAAAAGAGAGGCCCCAACCTCCACCTAGTATGTAGAATTCATGTTCCGTGTGCCTAGATGTTAGTCCTTGCATTGCCTGGATGAAACATGCATTATTCAAATGAGCCTGTCTCACCAAGCAACAGAGATCACTCTGTGTAACTGGCCTGGCCTTGTCGTCATTTACCACTCCACCACGTCTTGTGTCATCCACAGAGCAATGGTTTTATATGTTCTTCCAGCTCTACAGAGTACAGGTGCTGCACTCTGCAAAGAGGATACATTGTTAGCTGCAGTGAAGGCCTTACAGGTCTTGCTGTTGATTAGTTCTGGGTTTTGAGCTGCCGTATTTGTGCTGGGCCTTCTCAAGAAATGCCCTGGCAGGGCAGCTACGTCAGTGGACAGAGAGGTGCTAGTGGATGAAAGTGTTGGCTCACTTTCATTCATTTCCCCCAGTAGCCTAAAATTCTACCTGTCCTACAATCAGGGTTTTTTTCTGCTGGAATGCTATGGAGCGGCATTCTGGCACCTTCTTCCTGGTGCTGCCATTTTGGAAAGCAGCTGGATGGCTCCGAACTGCATATGGGGCTGCATTGTCCAATACGCTGCCAGTTCACCACAAGCAAACAGGGCAGCTAGTTGGGGTGAATACAGCTCAGAAGATCCACGTACGTGGGTCGCTTCTCCTACTGCTCTGCACACATGCCCCTCAACCACTTGGTGGAACAGGCGTGGTGACAGCAGAGGAAGTGGCCCCTGTGCCCATTTCCCCAGTGTGGCTTCTGTGGCTCTCGCCAGGAGCCAGACAATTCCTGCCACCAGATGCTGCCCTGGCAGCTGTGGCCCAGCATGGCACATGCTGCTTCAGCACCTGCTGCCAGTGCAGTTAGGGCCTGGTGTGGCCTCAGGGTGCAGTACAGCATGGCATCTTCATCCCTGGCTCCATCGGTGGCTCTGGTGAGTTGGGTTGAATTATGGTGGTTGCCTGGTTCTGGGGGTGCCTGACTCTGGAGGGGAGACATTCACTTAGAGCAGGGGGGGGCTGCGAGTGCAGGGGGAGGGGCTAAGCCTGGGGCAGGGGGTATGGTTTGGGGCTTGAGTTCCAGCACCATTTTTTCTACCAAAAAAAAAGCACTGCCTACAATGGCCCTGTTTTGCTGGAAGACATTCTCATCCACCTGTGAATCTCAACTTTCCAAGCGGGGTCCTCGGTAGCACATGGCAGGTTGTGCTTCACCAGCAGAGTCATGGGATCAAATCCTGTATTTGGGAAAATGGGTTTGCTCATGAAAATCTGCTAGAGTCTTGCCCAGAATCATCTCCTAGTCAGGTTTGCAACTGGCTGGGGCTGCTTATGGGGCTCCAGGCCTGCAGCAGCAGAGAGGGCCACCCTTCTTAAGTGAGGTGCATTGTAAGAGCTGTGTTTGTGCAACCCTCCTGTGAATTCCAGGGCCAGGGAGGGAGGCATTGCAGAGCCAGCTGGCCTGTGCCCTGCACTTTCCCAGCTGCCTTGAAAATGTGCATTGGTTCCCTTTGCAGCAGGTAAAACTTTCTGCAACTGCTGCATATCCCCTCCTCCCCACACCTCCACCCTGCCCAATCAGAGAATCCTAGAAAATGAGGGATGGATCACACTCAGGAGGTCATCTAGTCCAACCTCCTGCTCAGAGCTCATTAGCTGGTGTGTCACTGTTTCAGGCTTGCTTCATTGGATCCACGTGGCTTTTCATGAAGAGAGTTTCCTTCCACATAGTCTCTGTGTTAGCCTTGACACCTTACCCCTCTCTGTGCTCACCATGTTCTGTAATGGCCCCATTTCCTGCAGGCCAGGGCCAGCCTCACACACAGCTGCCAAATTTTGCAAATACAGGTGTTCAGTGTGTCCTGGCCAAAGCCTCAGGGATTGCTGCAGCCTGTGTGCATTTCACTGCCATACTAGCCTCATTTCTTCGGAGGAGGTACAGGGCTGTGTTGACCTGGGCGAAAGGTAGCAAGATATGCAGGTGTATAAATTTGGGAAAGCTCGCCAATCTGACTTAAAGTTGATTATTATAGGTTTGCACCTCCCCTGAGTTAATGGTGAGCTCTGAAGCAAAGCCTCAGGCCAAAGCCGGAGGTGAGTTTTCAGGATTCCCAGTCAGAACACAGACAATGATCTTAATAATACCTATGCTTTATTTAATAATGCAACGATACATACGCAACACTTAGCCAAGATACTACAATAGAAATATATTGCGGTTAGCGCTTAGATTACAATAAGAGATCTGACTTAACAATGTTACTGATTACTCTTACGGTTTTATCCTATGTTTAGCAAACAGGATGCAATACTCACTGACTTCTTTTGAACTCTTTCGAAGTGGAGACCAGCTCGCTTCCACCTGTCAAAAGGGAGCTATTGCAGTGGTTCAGAAAAGGAGGAAGTTAGCTGAGTTCTAAGAAATAATAAGAGTAGACTATAACAAGAGAGAGAAAGACAGAGAGAGAGAGAGAGAGAGAGAGACAGAGGGAGAGACAGAGAGAGAGAGTTGGGGTGATAGGCACCCCGTTGATGCGGATCCGTCTGGCACAGCTTCACACGCATCGCGTTGGGCATTAGTTACGCACCTTTCTGTTCTCCCAAAGAATTATTTTATACCCTTCTCCCTCATGTTGACTAAATCAGGGTCTGACCTAATCGAATCTTGAATACCTGCAGAGACCCCCATGTGTATGATGATCTAATTCTATTCATCCTGTTTTTCTTGAAAAGGAGCTTAAAGGGAAATTCCCGACTTAGCCCTTTTACCTGAATATATTGGATGACCTTTTGTTCTTCCCCGTAAGTGAGAAAAGATTTGGGCATATTTTAATATTTGAGAGGTATTTTAGATGGCACAGACTGAAATGACGCACCATTACTAACCTTTAACATTAAACCTACATATGGAAAGATAATTTGCCCAAGCTTTTCCCCCTTCATGCCCTACTTACTGGGCAGGCCCCTTGCATTTCTGCTGACAGGAAAGAAAATAAGTATAGATCCTTTTAGGCCTCAGTTAGCTAGACAATCATGGCTTCCTAATATCTACCTAAATCATGTATTATAAGCTAAGCACAGGCAACAGCTGTCTTGGACGGTGGCTGGGCTTCCCTCCACAGCTTGCTGTGGAGTAGTTTGTTTGGGGTGGGGGTGAGTTTGAGTGGAGCCCCTTCCCACCCTCGCTCCAGGAGGGCGGTTGTGTGGTTGGGTCTGGTTGTTAGGGTGTGGTCCTTGCCCCGCCCCTGCCATCACAGCCTCCTTTACGGCCCCCCCACCCAGCTGCCTCTGGGGCCCTTTCCACTGGGGGCCCACCATCACCACCACCATCTGCCCCTTCCTCCTCCCCCGCTTTGTAAGGCTCTGCAGCTGCTGCTGTGGGCCCACCCCTCACACGGGCACACTCATCCCTGTACACCCCCACCCTTTCCCCTCCCTCTGGTTAGCTTCTGCTACCTCCCCTTCTCATCCCCCATCTTCCCCTCTTTTGTGCCCATGACCCCTCCCCCTTCTTTTGTTTGATAGACACCTGAGCCCCCTCCTCACTCCTTCTCACTCACCTCCCCACACGTACATATATTGACTCCCCTCCACATCCTGAGTCGTCCACCATCTTGTGCTGGGAGTTGTGGCTTTTCTTGTTTTCCGTCCCGCTTTGCCTTTCCTTCCTCTCTCCTCCTCCCCCACCCCCACCTGACCGGGTCCTCAGCCTGGTTGGTGGGAGAGGGGTAGCTACCTCCTTCCACTCTTTCTCCTTCCTCCCCTCTCCTGCCTTTGTTAAGAACCCCACCCTCCATTAAACCACCTGTTCCCGTGTCTCTCGCCATGGCCTCTTTAAGAATACTAGCCTCATGCTAGTAGGGGAAACTGAGAAAAGCAGCCAAGCATGCTCCTGGACATTGTCACTCCCTCTCTCCACCTCTTGCATTCCCCTCCATGCACGGAGCATGATTTCAGGGGCAGGGAGAACTAACCCAATAAAGGACAGCTGAGGAATCAGGTGACCTGGGTGCTCTCTGCAGCATGGCCATAGACCAGTCAGTTTGCCTATCTGGGCTTCAGTTTCCCAATCTGCAAAATGGGGGCTATACTGCTGACCTCTCAGGGGCTCAGGTGCTTTGTTAATTGGTCTATAAATAAATAACTATCAGCTGATAGGAATAAAGGGATTTTGATGTTTGCAGGGTCCTTTCGACAAGAGCCCCTGTGTGGACAAGCTGCCCATGAGCAAAATGCAGCACTTTCGAAGTATTCTTTGATTTGGCCATTAGCAAGGCCATTTCGAAGTTTTTTCTAAGTGTAAACATAGCCATTGAGTTGATCTCCAAGCCATTAGGCTCCTGGGCACCATTAATGGCTTTCTTTAGCACATTTATAACCATAAAAATATTCACACTTCATATGTCTAACTTCACATACAAAACAAAAAGCAGTCAAGTAGCACTTCAAAGACGAGCAAAATAGTTTATTAGGTGAGCTTTCATGGGACAGACCCACTTCTTCAGACCATAGCCAGACAAGAATGATACAGGCACGAAAATAGAATATATGTATCCAGCAGATTATAACATTAAACTTGATAGGTTACATGAAGTATTTTATGTAAGTGTCTTTGAGTTATGCTTAGTCATATTCATAAGCCACTTTTCGTAAAACCTGGGGGTGGGACCCGTCACACTGCTGAAAAGAATTTTGTCTTGAATTAAACGTGAGGTTCACAATGGACTGGGGGAATGAGTTCAGCCACTGGGGTGCCTATTCAGTGTTCAGGGCTTTCTGCTGGGACATGCTGAGCTCTTGCTTCAAAGTCCTGAGCAAACACAGATCCCACTGGAATTGAGGATGTTCAGTGATTTGCTGGGAAAGGGCATTAAACAGTATTGTCTAATCCATGTATGATACACAGGAGCCCAGAGAGGTCAGCTGATATTACTCAGTTAAGGTCCAGTGCCAGAAATGGGATGGCTAAACCACGGAGCTGGTGGTTATTCGAATTTATATTCACCCCCAAAGCAGCTTTGTGTTACCCTGGCTCTGTCTATACTAACCCCTTCCTTTTAGAAGGGATGGTAACGAGCCACATCGGCAGATGCTAATAAGACGCTACCATGAATATGCAGCACCTCATTAGCATAATGCCAGCCACACATGGTTCGAAAGTGCTGCTTTTGAATCACGCACCACCCATGCAGATGGGGGCCTTTTGAAAGGACCCTCAGACTTCGAAAGCCCCTTCTTCTTATTTGGTTTTAGGAAGAAGGAAAGTGCAGGGGGTCTTTTTGAAAGGGTCCCGGCTACAGGGGCAGTGTGCGTTCCAAAAGCAGCACTTTCGAGCTGTGTGTGGCCAGTATTATGCTAATGAAGCGCTTCATATTCATTGTAGTGCCTCATTAGCATCTGCTGATGTAGCTTGTTAACCATGCCTCTTCCAAAAGGAAGGGGCTAGTGTAGGCACGGCCCTTAATCGTTAATCAGAAGCCCAAGCAACACAGGTCCCTTAAAGTACTCAGCCTCAGGCTTTCACCCAGACACCCCCGTATCCAACACGACCTTCCAGGTCAATCAATATTTCAGTATCCCAAACACATGTGTTGCCAGTTCTTATTAACTAAACTGAAACTTATTTAAAAAGAAAAAAAGTGTATTGGTCAAAAGATCCATATACCTACAACCCTGAGTTCAGTTCTTGAGGTTCAGATACATAATAGAGATGATGATCTTGTAGCTTCAAAAAGTTCTTTTAGAATTTGCTCCTTGTTTATAATTCCAAATCCCTGCCCAGGGTGATTCCAGCCAACAACTGGGACATCGACCCTCATGGTTTAGGTTTCCCCTGTATGAAACCTCAAGCAGACCTGAGACCCTAAGTCAATGTCTATTAAAGGGGCACCAGGATATCCTGGGATCTCATCCTTTATGGCTTGCAGCTTTCCCCAGCAGCATGCAAGCAGAAGCAAGACAAGAAGGATCCTGTCCAAAGTGACTTTATACATCTACAGCAGCCCCTTCATGTGGGACAAAACGATAAGCTTTTGACATAACCTTCTGTCTCTCAAACATCATGACAATTAATTTCACCATTAAACAGTTCACACCCAGTTTAACTCAACCTTCAGAGAGACAGATGAACAATAATATCACTTCAGTCAAGTTCCATCATAAATTCTAATATTCCCTTCTGGTCTTGAATTAAAGCTATAGTGACGGGCAAGAATTGTTTGTTCACGTTACAAGACCTGAGCAGACACCTACCATTCTGAAGTCCTGTGGCACCTTATAGACCAACAGATATTTTGGAGCATAATCCTCCACATTAGCTACTGATAATGGGCCACATCCTCCCTGACTGAAATGACCTGGTTTCTCCTATCTTGATGTTCACAACGCCCCATTAGCTACTGATAATGAGCCACATCCTCTGTGACTGAACTGACCTTGTCAACTCTGGCCCTCCTCTTGACTGGGACTCACTCCTTTTCATGAGCCCATATATTTAAACCCTCCTCTGGAACCCCCACTCATGCACCTGATGAAGCGGGTCTTTGCCCATGACAGCTAATGCTACAAATATCTGTTAGTCTTTAAGGTGCCACAGGATTCTTCATTCTTTCTGAAGATACAGACTAACTCGGCTGCCCCTCTGCTACTTACCATTCTACTGCTCTAACAATGCAAGTTTGCATTTCAAAGCTCTCCTTTAACTTATTGTAACAGCCCATTTATCCTTTAAGCATCTTCCCAACAAGTCTTTAAAGGTTGGCCCTGGGACAGTCAGTTAACCTTTTCTGGCTTTGTGCCACATTTTAATCAGATAACTGATATTTCAATCAGATAACGTCACACCATGTTAGGAAAACTGTGGTGTGGAGGTCCGTAGAGGAAAGTGAAGGCTCCTAAAAGGGTATATGGAATGACAGAGCTGAGTGAGCAGTTGCAAACAGCCCGAGGGAAACAGTACAAGATAGAGGTGAAATCCAGACCATCTGAGGTGATAGTAAGGGGGTGCACACACATAGCTCCAGCAAGAGCTGGCTGAGCTGCAGCAAAAGCAAGCAGGAAGCTATATAAAAGCCAGTAGGGACCCGGGTTGTGATAGGACAGTACCTGTAAGTTACATCCACCCTGGGCACCACAGAAACTGCCTAGATTGCACAGTCCAATTCTGATCACTGTCAGAATCGTAGACCAACTCTCAGCCAAAGGGATGGAAATGGGAACACTTGCATCAAAATCTAAAGCAGCTGAATGTCAGCAAGAACTTGAGAAATGGGTTGTGTGTGGTTTAGATACACCAAAATATTCTTCTTTCAAGGCATGTGTAGTCCCAACCTCTGGCCACATTCCATACAATGGGCACGCTGTCTCCCAGGGGCCCTGCCTGCATGTTTTACAAGCCATGCAGAATTAATAATCACCTGAGAGAATGTCAACTTACAGCAGTACATCAGTTTCCCCTTGAAGTACAATACAAACTGTAATTTTCCATGGCACAACCCCCTCTTTCCGTCTCACAGATGCTGTACAAGAAAAATCAATTATCATCCAGAGCTATTATCACAGTAACAAGGAGCAAAGACTGATGTTAAAACTTACTTTGCTCTATATTTTGTTAGTCTTTAAGGTGCTACATGACTACTTGTTTGTTTGTTAGAATACAGACTAACAAGGCTACCTCTAGTACTACTACAAACCACAACAGCAGAAATGTAGCACTTTAACAAAATTTCTGCTGCTTTGGTTTGTTGGTGTACACACTAACATGGCTACTTCTGTTTTTGTTACTGCTAGCTCTGTATGACTACAAGAAGGGGTTTGTCAGGAATTTAGCCCATCCAGAAACTGCACCTACACAGCAGACTGCTCTCCAAAGAGGCAATAAGTTTAGTGAGTTAACAAAGCCAACATCATGCTGTAGGCCGCACCGCAGGCAGGGCGGCGGCTAAACAAGCGCCGGTACCGGCGGCACCACAGGCAGCGGCACCGACCCCTGGGGAACCAGCGGTGCAGAGCGCGCAGGAACGCAGCCTGCAGGCACCGAAGGACACCGCACGTGCGGCACCGCCTTCGAGCATGCCTAGCACAGTGCGGACGGGGCTGGGATCCCCTGTGCGTCAGGGGGCGGAGTTACCTCCTCCAGGGATGGGGAAGGCTGCACACAATAGGAGGCATTGCAGCCCCTCTCCGGACAGGGCTGTGGAGTTGCTTTCTCACAGCCCTCCGCTTATGTTGCAGACGCCAACCAGAAGGCAGGGGTCCCCCCTAGCCTACCCGGAGCCCCCTTCTCCATTTTTGCAACCAGCCTCACCCTGGCTGGGACCACCTTCACCCTTCCTGGGGTTTGAACCGCTGGACTATTATGCAAAATCGCTCTCTCCAGTGTCTCGACGATCTCCCTCCCCCAGACGCAGAGGGTATGCACCAAGGGAGTGGTCTAGGTCACCTTCCCAAGAACAGTGCCTATACTGCCATGGTCGCCCCTACCACGTGGGGCATAGACACCATCGGCAATCTACTAGGGGAAGATCCCCACAGACGATCTCGTACCCCCGAGGGCAATTGCGACCGGGGACAGAGACTCAAGCATCTCAGGGGGGACTGGTTATGGAACCCCGAGATTTTCCCTCGCAAACCTCTAGCGAGAGGGTGTACCATCACCAGCAGGAACTGGAAGGGTCCAGAGAGACGTACCCCAGCGGTTCCTCGCTCTCCTCCCCGGACGAGGCTACGGCCCCGGGGGACGTCCATCCTCCGGACGATCTCAAACAGTTTCAAGAGCTGTTTAAGAGGGTGGCCTTCACGCAAGGCATCCAGACAGCATAGGTGCAAGAGAAACACCATAAGCTCCTCAAAAATTTGAGACCTCCGGCCTCCTCCAGAGTAGCAATACCGCTTGATGAAGCGACCTTAGAGTCCGCCACTACAATATGGCAGACCCCTGCAACTATTCCGCCTGTCCAAAACAGAGCAGATAAGAAATACTTCGTGCCGGCGAAGGGCATGGAGTTCCTGTTCAGCCACCCACAGCTAAATTCCTTGGTGGTGTAGTCGTCGCAACAAAGACCAAAGACATCTCAATTCAGGACAGGGGGAACAGACAAAAATGCCAAGAAGCTAGAGCTGTTCGGCAGAAAGGTCTACTCCTCCTCCACTTTAACGTTGCGAATGGCAAATTACGCAGCGCACTTAGCGAACCATAATTTCGACAACTATTCCAGGTTAACCTCCCTCATGGACTCGCTTCCAGGGGACAAAAAGCCGGTGCTCAAGGCCATAGTGCAAGAAGGCTACGCGGCCTCGAGGACGGGAGTTCAGATTGCCCTGGACGTTGCGGACACAGCAGCACGTTCCACAGCAACGGCAGTGGTGATGCGAAGGGAGTCCTGGCTCCAGACTTCGGGTATACCGAGGGATCTGCAGGCGAAGATAGTTGACCTTCCCTTCGACTCGCAGAAGCTGTTTGCTGAATCAACTAACTCGGTCCTTCATTCCAGTAAAAATTCAAGAGCCACACTCAGGACCCTGGGGATTTACACCCCTCCATACACAAAGAAAAGGTACTACCCTCAACAAAGACGGTACCAGTACCAGCAACAGCGCCCCCAGTACCACAGGGGTTACGAGCAAGGGCGACATCAACAGCACCAGCAGTACAGAACTCCCAGGCGACATTCACAACAGAGCCGTGCGTCCTCGGGGCGGGGCCAAAGGCCACAAGTTTGACCACAATCGCCTCCATCCTTACAGCACTGGACGATGGAGACTGGTTCGCAGCCCTCGATTTACACGACGCGTACTTCCACATAACTATCCATCCGGCTCACCGGCGATTCCTCCGGTTCATGGTAGGCAACGAACACTTCCAATACAAGGTCCTACCGTTTGGCCTCTCCTCGGCCCCCAGAGTCTTCACCAAGACCTTGGCAGTGGTGTCAGCCTACCTGCACAGACAGGGGGTATTTATTTTCCTGTATCTGGACAACTGCCTGCTCAAAGGGGCCTCGAAGGGGGAGGTTCTGCGCATGATACGCGTCACAGCAAACACGTTCTCTTCACTCGGCCTGGTTATCAATCTGGCAAAATCAAAAATACACCCCACACAGGACATAGAGTTCATAGGGGCTCGCATAAACTCGGTTACAGCGAGAGTATATCTACCAGCGGCTCGCTTTCGGGCCATCGGTTCCCTCGTGCAGGTCATCACCTTCAGCCCTACGGTGCTGGTCTTGACGTGCTTGCAGCTGCTGGGCCACATGGCAGCGGCAACGTTCGTAGTACGGAACTCCAGGTTACACATGTGCAGCATGCTGCACTGGCTGGCGAGTGTATACAAACCGGCAGTACACACCGTTCACAGGGTGGTGTCGCCCACAGCCGGGGTGCGCAAATCCCTACAATGGTGGGTAAACCCGAGGAACCTGCTAACAGGGGTACCCTTCCACAAGCCGCAAATATCGGTTTTTCTCACTACAGGTGCCTCCCTCATAGGGTGGGGAGCGCACATGGGCGAAGAGGTGACTCAAGGACTGTGGTCACCCGCGGAACAGTCACTACACATAAATATACTGGAGCTCAGAGCAGTGTTCAACGCCTGCAGACACTTTCGAGACCACATACAAGGCAAAGTCGTCGGGATCAGTACAGACAATACCTCCACCATGTTTTATATAAACAGGCAAGGAGGAGCTCGATCCCGTGCCTTATGCGTGGAAGCAATCCGCTTATGGAACTGGTGCATCGCCAACAATATAATCTTGAAAGCCTCATACTTGCCGGGTGCGCACAATGTGAAGGCAGACCAGCTGAGCAGGCGTTTTGCACTCACACACGAGTGGCAGATCCGTCCCGATCTGCTACGGCCGATTTTTCCACGCATGGGGTTTTCCCCAAATAGATCTGTTTGCCACTCAGCACAACAAGAAGTGCCCACGATTCTGCTCCAGGGCAGGACTGGGATGGGGGTCCCTGGGGGACGCGTTCGCGATCCCGTGGAGGGGCCCCCTGCTTTATGCGTTTCCTCCCACAGTGCTGATCCGCAAAGTCTTGCAGAAAGCCAGGAGGAAAAGGGCCTGGATGATCCTGATAGTCCCAACGTGGGATCGACAACACTGGTTCCCCCTACTCCTGTGCATGTCGGACCGTCCACCGAGGCCTCTTCCGGTGGCGCCAGATCTGCTCACGCTAGCCCAGGGGTCCGTAGTGCACCCGCACCCCCAAGGCCTGCGACTGCAAGCGTGGTTAATCCATGGCTCAGCTCCCTAGAGAGCACATGCACAGTGGAAGTACAGCAAGTCCTGAAAAGTAGCAGGAGGACTTCCACCAGGAAGACCTACAAGCAAAAATGGACTCGCTTCACGGCTTGGTGTTCTACCAAACAGCTGGCCCCCCTTTCGGTGCCTATACCTACAATACTAGAGTATTTACTGGACCTCAAGAGAGGAGGACTCTTGCTATCCTCGTTGAAGGTCCACCTTGCCGCCATCTAGGCGTTCAGACATGAGGAGGAAGGGCACACGGTGTTCGCCCACCCTATGGTTACCAGGTTCCTCAAAGGGTTGGTAAACCTATACCCCCCTCGGAAACCGATTCCACCTTCGTGGAACTTGGACCTGGTGCTTACCACGCTAATGGGACCACCATTCGAGCCCTTGGCCACGGTTCCCCTCCGCCTCCTTACAGTACAGACGACCTTTCTTCTTGCAATTACGTCAGCTCGTAGGGTGAGCGAGCTTGCGGCAGTCATGGCAACGCCACCCTGCACTGTTTTTTCCAAGGAGGCGGTAACCATACGGCTGCATCCAGCCTTTGTTCCCAAAGTTTCTTCCGAGTTTCACATTAACGAACCTATTGTTCTACCCTCGTTTTATCCAAAGCCTCATAACTCCAACGAAGAGGCGCGCCTACACCTCCTGGACATGAGGAGGGCGCTAGCCTTCTACGTAGACAGGACCAAGTCCTTCCGGAAAACGGATAGACTCCTAGTCTCCCTCGCTCCCAAATCGAAAGGAGAAGGTCTCTCCTCGCAGAGAATCTCACAGCACATTGTATCCTGCATAAAAATGTGCTACGAGCTCAAAAAGGCTCCTTTATCGGCCACTCCCAGGGCTCATTCCACTAGGGCGGTGGCGGCATCAACAACCTTTTTCAAGGGCGTTGCGTTAAAAGACATTTGCAGAGCGGCGACCTGGTCATCCTACGACACCTTCGCCAAACATTACGCCCTTCACAGGGTATTCCAAGAGGATACCCGTCTCTCTGCAGCGGTCCTCTCGGGGACAAGCTGCACATAATCCGATTACCCACCTCCTATCTTGGGTTACTGCTGGGTAGTCACCTATTGTGGAGCACCCACGGGGACACTCGAAGAAGAAAGAAAAGTTACTCACCGTAGTAACGGTGGTTCTTCGAGATGTGTCCCCGTGGGTGCTCCACTACCCGCCCATCCTCCCCGCTTCGGATCTCTGTTAGTGTTTTGCAGGGGCACCCGAGGCGGTTGGTCGAGGAACTGGCGGGGACCGGATCGCGCACATGGCCAGGAGCGCGCAAGGGAGTGGCGCGCGCCGGCGCATGCGCGGTCCGGCAGAAACTGCTTGGAAGATCCGATCTGCGGCGCCGGGCAAGCCCGACACCTATTGTGGAGCACCCACGGGGACACATCTCGAAGAACCACCGTTACTACGGTGAGTAACTTTTCTTTCTCTAGATCTGCTCAAAATGCTCCTCCTAATGCACCCTAGTATGCCGTTAGCCTTCTTGGGTACAAGGGCACATTATTTACTCATATCCAGCCTTTCATCCACCATAACCCCTAGGTGCCTTTCCATCGTACTGCTGCTGAGCCAGTCAATCCCCAGCCTATAACAGTGCTTGGGATTCTTCTGCCCCAGGTGCAGGACTCTGTACTCCTCCTTGTTGAACCGCATCAGATTTCTTTTAGCCCAGTCTTCCAATTTATCCAGGTCCCTCTGGATTCTCTCTCTACCCTACAACGTATCTACCTCTCCCCCTAGTTTTGTGTCATCTGCAAACTTGCTGAGGGTGCAATCCAGTCCCTCATCCAGCTCATTAATAAACATGTTGAATAACACCATCCCCAGAACTAAGCCTTGCGGCACTCCGCTTGAAACAGACCGCCATCCAGATATTGATCCATTGACCATTACCCGTTGGGCCCAACCTCAAGCCATCTTTCTATCCATCTTATAGTCCAAGGATCCAATCCATATTTCCTTAATTTATGGACAAGAATGTTGTGGGAGACAGTTATCAAAAGCCTTGTTGAAGTCAAGGTATATCACATCCACAGACTTCCCCATGTCCACAGAGCTTGTTACCTCGTCATAGAAGCTAATCAGATTGGTCAGGCAGGACTTGCCCCTGGTGAATCCATGTTGGCTACTTTTGATCACTTTCCCCTCTTCCAAGTGCTCCAAAATGGATTCCTTGAGGATTCCCTCCATTATTTTCCCAGGGATTGAGGTAAGGCTTATGGGTCTATAGTTCCCTGGAATTGTCCTTCTTTCCTTTTTTAAAGATGGGCACTATGTTTGCCTTCTTCCAGTCATCCGGTATCTCCCCTGATCTCCAAGAGTCTTCAAGGATAATGGCCAAAGGTTCAGCAATGACCTATGCCATCCTTTTCTGTTGCATTGCTAAAGGTTTTGGCTCTCATGCTGAATGAGGATTGGTTTGTGAGAAAGGGAACAGACAGTCAGGGAAGTCTGGGAGTCTACAGGCAACTTAGCCTGACCAAGATCTCTGTTTGGCAGATGGTTAAACTCCTGGACATACCTGTAGTTTGGTTTGTCATTTTACGGTCTGGTTTTCTCTGAAATGTTTTTGTTCGGAGAAGTGCTGCCTTGCTTGAAGGTGGCTGGCTGGTCTTTGGGTACCACCTGAATCATCCCAGAATGGATGGAATTGCAACGTCAGGACACGGTGGGTCTATACTAGGGAGGTAAGTGGATTGCAGGTACGCAATTGCCTTGCTAGAATCGACATCTGCAATTGGCTTACCTGGCCAGCCTCACTGATGAAGGTCATGGGAGAGTTTCTCCTGTCCACCTTCCTTACTCCGTGTGGTAACGAGGAGTACAGGGATCAACTGCCGACCCCTGATAGGTCGATTTCACACGTCCCTGTCGGGGCACAAAATTGAACCCTGGAATATTGACCCTGAGTGAGTTGAACTTCCAGGGAACGTGGACATGGCCTGAGAGCAGGAGAATTCCAGGGTTTCACCCTAAGATAGGCAGTGGCACGAGGTCTGAGACCAGAAGGGGGCATACAGGAGACATGACAACCTGCACTACCTCCGCAAGTCAGCTTGCCCCGCATAACTCCTGAACCCTCCCTATACAGAGTCAAATCTACTGCAGAAGGGCAAATGGGTGGGGGGTCTTGCTTGCCTGTCAACCTAACCTGTCCCTTGCTGCTGCCCTGTTCTCCTCAGCCACCCCCGTACCCTGCACCAGGGACAAGCATCTGGTTTTCCCTGGGGAAGTCTGGCCACCCTAGATGGGAAGGCGTCTGTAACAGCAGGCCAGGCTGGGAGGAGTCACTGCATTGAACACAGTGAGTGCTCCACAGGACCCCTCTGTGCCTGAGCCACACAGCATGTGAGCCTCTCACAGACCCAGCTAGAGAGGCTTGGCTCCTGAGCTGGAGAGAACCAGGCTCCTGAAGACACTGTTAATTTCATGCCAGAAGGGGCTGGGCATTAGAGGGAGGCTGCATTTTAAGCACAGGCTGGTTTGCAAAGCCCCAAGAGCTTGGCTCGGAGTTTCCAAAGAGCCCAGTGATTCTGGGACACTGAATTCTTCCTCGCCTGACTTCCTGTGCCTGGGGGCTCAGAGGCTACGTCTACACGTGCAGCCAACATCGAAATAGTCTATTTCGATGAATAACGTCTACACGTCCTCCAGGGCCGGCAACGTCGATGTTCAACTTCGACGTTGCTCAGCCCAACATCGAAATAGGCGCAGCGAGGGAACGTCTACACGTCAAAGTAGCACACATCGAAATAGGGATGCCAGGCACAGCTGCAGACAGGGTCACAGGGCGGACTCAACAGCAAGCCGCTCCCTTAAAGGGCCCCTCCCAGACACAGTTGCACTAAACAACACAAGATCCACAGAGCCGACAACTGGTTGCAGACCCTGTGCCTGCAGCATAGATCCCCAGCTGCCTCAGAAGCAGCCAGAAGCCCTGGGCTAAGGGCTGCTGCCCACGGTGACCATAGAGCCCCGCAGGGGCTGGGGAGAGAGCATCTCTCAACCCCCCAGCTGATGGCCGCCATGGAGGACCCGGCAATTTCGACGTTGCGGGACGCGGATTGTCTACACGGTCCCTACTTCGACGTTGAACGTCGAAGTAGGGCGCTATTCCTATCTCCTCATGAGGTTAGCGACTTTGACGTCTCGCCGCCTAACGTCGAAGTTAACTTTGAAATAGCGCCCGACGCGTGTAGACGCGACGGGCGCTATTTCGAAGTTGGTGCCGCTGCTTCGAAGTAGCGTGCACGTGTAGACGCAGCTAGAGGGTGCTGAGTGCCCATGGCACCAGGTGAGGTCAGCGGCGGCCACTGGAGCTCACGCCTCTGGGGCTCAGGCCTAGCGTGTCATACCCCAAGGCTGGCACAGAAGGAGAGAGCACTGTCAAAATAACCCAGCTGTGCTCTGGGGTGGTAATAATACCACCACCTGGCTCGGCAAGAGACCAGCTGTTTGCCGATCTCGAAGCAGACGGGCTCAGCCTCCCGTAACACAGACAGGGAAATGGAAGTGCAAGGAGGGGAGGGGAAGTGACTTGTTTAAGGTCCCCCAACACAGCCAGGCCATGGCCTGGGGTGGAATCCAGGTCCTGAGTCCTACACCGATACGCTATCCACTAGGCAATACTGCCTCCCTGAAGCACGGTGCCCCAGGCTGCCCACACGAGGTTCAGGTGTCCCTGTCTGGAGCTGCTGGAATTCACCCTGCGCTACCTGGCTGTTGTCCTGCATAGTCAGAGACGACTAGTGACAGTGGCTTCCCTAGGTGCTCGGCACTTCCAAACGGGGCCGACAGCCTTGCCAGGGCCCTGGGCAAGGTGTGGGATGACTCTGCACTCCCAGGAGGGCTGAGGCCTTGTGAAGAAGGGGCACAGCTGGGGCAGAGCATCCTGTGCCTCATCCCTCCCTCCCCAGGCAGAACTTAATGCTGCCCATGGGGTGAGCACATTGCCCGATGGCAAATACAGCACATCAGCCTCCAGGAATGGAGGGCTGCTGTCCCATGTCAGGGCTCCTCAGCAATGGGGTTGCTGCCACACAGGGAGGCACTGGGAATGGGGGCTTTGCAGTCTCCCAATGTGGGGAGCAGGGGATGGGGCCTCCACAGCCTTCTGGTGGGGGGTGTTGGGAATAGGGGCTTTACAGCCTCCCAGTGGTGGGAGCAGTGGGGAACAGGGCAGCCACCCATGGAGGAGCTTTCCCACAGCAGGAGCTGCCTCCCCTTCACGTGGGGCCCCAGGGAATAAGGCAGCCACCTTGTGGCAGAGGTCACTGGCAGCGGGAGCTGCAGCCATGGAGTCCAAAGGAACGGGACGCCTGCCCCACGGAGGAGCTCCTCTGCATTAGGAGCTGCCCCGGGGCTCTGGGGAACTGGGTGGCTGCCCTGCAGTGGGCTCCCCACCAGCTGAGGCACCAGGTGCCAGGGAACAGGAGCCCTGCAAATTATGGGACAGTTTGCCCATTTCTTTAAAAAAGTTGGGGTGCCTGTGAGACAGCGTAAATAAGGGACTGTCTCAGTAAAAAGCAGGATGGATGGTCACCCTAGCTGCCTGGAGTGTGCTGCACACCTCTCCAGCAGCAGTTTAAAGGGCCTGGGGCTCTGGCTGCTGCCTCTGCCCCTTTTGAATTGCCGGGTCCCAGGGCAACCCCCATTGGCAGGCCTGCTTCCAAACACTTGGCTGTCCTAAAACAGCTCCACTCGGGCACCCAAAATGTGAGACACCGAAACTCTCTGGTTGCCTTGGCAAACACGGGCCACTTGCATCTGCTCCGCGGTCTCCCTGACAGCTGTGCTCAGCCATTGGCAAATGACATGCCTAGAGCAAGCAGTCCCTGGGCGGGTGGGGTGTTTTCCCGGGGACCTGGCCCTGAGGCAGGGGAGAGCTGTGTGCCTGCTCTGCTCTGCGCTGTGTCACTCCACATGGGCATCTCCCCTGGCGGAGCATCATGGAGTCCACAGGAGTCAGCAGCTGGGGAGTCTATAAGGTGCCACAGGACTTCTCATTGTTTTTGCCGATACAGACTACTACAGCTACCCCTGTGCTAGCCATTGTTCTATTACAATACAGCTCTCAGCCTTCGCCCAGCGGGTCACCTCCAATCTCGAAGGGCTGACACCCTGACACAGAGAGGCTCGCAGTGCTTTACTAATCACCATGGTCTGTGAAAGAGCAGAGCCCCGCTTCCATGCCTCTTCCCCCGAACTGCCTCCTACGTGGCTGCTGCTGCCTGGGACCTGCTAACACACGGCTCTTTCTGTCTCCTGCAGCTGACCTACCTGCCCCCTCCGTGGGGCGAGTGTCGCTCGTCGGACGTGGCCTTGGACTTTTTCCCTGTTTACAGTATCACGGCTTGCAGGATCGACTGTGAAACCCGCTACATTGTGGAAAACTGCAACTGCAAAATGGTTCACATGCCAGGTCAGTCTGCCTGGGGGTGCCTGGAGCACATCTGCGTGCAGGTCTTGGGCTGATGCCTTTGGCTGTTGTTTTGGTGATAGGACGGTAGCTGCATCATCTCAGGTGTGAACGGGAAGCCCTGATGCCATGGGTGAGCTCCTGTGGGAGTGGGTTGCTCTGCTGCTCCTCACAGGACACTGAGCGGTGTCTGCATTTCAGTGGTGATATCTGCAGCATCCTTAGTCCCATACAGCAATGAAGGGTCCTGTGGCACCTTATAGACTAACAGAAAAGTTTTGAGCATGAGCTTTCGTGAGCACAGACTCACTCCGATACTTAGTCCCACAGTGAGTGAGGGCAGCAGGACTCAGTTCAGAGCTTGGAAGGGGCCGCAGAGATGCCAAAGGTCTATCTTTACCAGCCCTTGCTCGTGAAAGGAGCTAGTCTGACCTGGTGGCCCAATGCTCAGGAGACTTCAGTTCTCACCCAAGCTCAGCTGCTGACTTCTTAGATGATCCTCAGCAAACCTGCCCTGTGTCTTGGTTTCCCCAGGGGTAAAATGGAGGTAATAATTTTGACCTGCTTGTACAGTGCTTTGATTGCAAGTGCTAAATAGGTGCCAGGCATTATTATTATGTCACTCCTCCTGACACTCTGTGCAACACAGAGATACAATTTATCCCACTAGCCTCCTGGACAGTGTTCCCTCTAATTTATTTTCTGTCCATGGGCAGAATAAATTTTGTTATATGCACCAAAGCATGTGTAGATGTGCACCACCAATGGAAACATAGGCTGCTGGTTGTGGCTGGCCTTGGACGCTCTGCTAATCAGCAGGATGGCACCTGAATCTCTCCTGGGTAGCTGCCCAAGTGTTCATCATACAGGAACACTGCTCCTGGCCCCTGAGACTTGGCCCTGCTCAGTTACTTTTCACCATGCACAAAACAGCCAGAAGCACAGCACCCATGTCCCCCCTTCACCCTGCATAGGGGCAGTTCCTGGCAATTGTATATATGCTACAGTGGTGGCATTTTGCCCAGTCTATAAAGTGTGTGACCACCATGTTCCATGGTCCCCCACTGGCAGAACATCCCCGTGCAGCAGGTCCCCACTTTGTTCCACCCCATCTCTGCAGGCTGGCACTGAGCGAGAATGCTGGGTAGCAACATTTCCTGTATCCTGAGCTCACTGGTGTGCCTGTCACAGCAGCCAGGCCCTCGTGACATCACAGCTAGGTGCAGATTTTAACAGAGGAGATGCAGCTTTCTTCCCCTAGAGCCATAGCATCCCAAGGGTCAGGAGAATTCTGTACATCTGTTTGCACTTCAGAGGTTGTGAAGGAGATTCCCACACATCAGCTGTTCCTTTAGGAGACAAATCTGAGGCCTTGTCCCAGACTGAGGCATCAGAGGAAATGGTTGTGGATAAATGGATAAAATAAGCAGTAATAAGTCACCAGGGCCAGACGGGATCATCCGAGAGTTCTGAAGGAACTCAAGTGTGATATTGCAGAACAGCTGTCTGGTATATAATCTAGTATTTAAATCAGCCTTTGTACCACATGACTGGAGGATAGCTAGTGTGCTACCTGTTTAAAAAAAGGCTCCAGAGGTGATCCTGACCAATAGAACTACCTCAGTGCCAGGCAAACTGGTAGAAATTTTAGTGAAGAACAGAATTATTGGATACACAGATAAACATGTTTTGTTGTGAAAGACTCGACACATCTACAGGTTCCACCTCACTGGTCGGGCACCCTTGGGCCCTCAGTGGTCCCAAATGAGGAACTTTGCCAGACTAGGGAAGGTCAATGTCCCCCTATCCCTGGCCACCCCTTGCTGGCCCTCCAGCTACAGCTCACCACCACAGCTGGACTCCAGCCTCAGCATCTGGCCCTGCACAGGGCTGCCAGGGGAAGCCAGCTCTCTGGCCCCAGTCTCCCAGCTGGGTCTACTAGGGTCACTGTCTCCAGCCCCAGCCTGGATGCCCTACCCCTCTGTGGGGCTGCCAGCTGGTTGCCCTCCTCCCCCAGATCTCGGGTGCAGGAACATCCCCAGTCCTGCCAGATGAGGGATGTTGATGGACCAGAGAGCGGCAGTTTTAGGAGGTATGACCTGTATTAGAGTTCAGTGAGCAGGTTAATAAATAGCTGCACAAAGGTAATCCAGTGCCTGGAGTGTGGCAGGACTTTCAGAAAGCCCTCGACATGGTCCCCATTAAAATCTTTAAAGCAAAATTGCAACTCCTGGGGTAAGAGAGGGCCCTCTTCTTGACTGTAACGAGTTAAAATATAAGAAAAAAGGGGTACAAACGAATGCCTGGTTTTACATTGGAGAAAGGTATGTTGGAGGTTCATTGGAGAGGGGTTTGTACTGGGGTCAGTGCTGTTCAACATGCTCTTAAATGACCTAGAAAAAGAGAGTAAATATGATACAAAATCACTCAGGAGAGTTAAGCGCAAAGCAAACTGAAGGGCTATAAAGGGATCTCCCCAAACTGGGCCACAAAATGGCCAACAAAATTCCATATTGATAAATGCAAAGTAACATGCTTTGGAAAACATCCCCTTCTCACAAAGGATGCATTAGAACCAGGCAAGGTTCAGAAAAGAGCAACAAAAATGGTTAAGGGTTGGCTTAGCTTCCTCATAAGGAGCGATGAAAAAGACTGGGAGTGTTCAGCTTAGAAAAGAGACAACGAATGAGGGGCATACGATGGAGATGTGTAAAACCATGAAGTCTTATTTATGCCTTGTAACACAAGAGCTAGGGGGTCACCAGATGAAATTAACTGGCATTTGAAAATTACCTTTTTCTGTTAATTCTCTCTGAAGCAGCTAGTAAGGGCCTGTGCTGGCAGACAGGGTACTGGACTAGATGGACCAATTCTCTGAAACAATCTGGCCACTCTTAGAGATAATGTAAAGGGGGGTTGGAAAATAAGGGAGCAGAAATGACTCCTGCTCTCTTTGGGATGCATATCATCTGACTGGGGCCTCAGGTGCAAACAGTAGTCTGTGATCGCTTCATTCACCACTGAAACGCCAGACACCTCGGGGGAGGAATGCAAAAGCCAATTAAAAACACACAGCAACAGTGTGTCGTAGTTGTTCATGGGAAGTGAGGACACTATGCCTCATTGGAGCAGCAAAAGGGATGCAATTACCCACCTTCTACCCTGAGAAAAAGACATGTGGGGTCATGAATGACCACGGATGATCAGGGACTTTGTTTCATGTCTCATCTTGACAAAAGAGTGCAGCACAGCACACCACTAATGGGATGCCAAGTCCTAGGGACCCAGCCAGAGGCAGAGCTAGTGCTGCTGACTCCGCCTTGCAGCCAGACCAGATGGGGCCTGTCACATTCAATACAGAAGTGTAGACAGATTGAGTCTCTGGCTGTGAAAGAAGAAACGAGGGGCAGAGAGAGAGCGGAAAAGTCGTCTGCAGCAGAAGAGCCAACTTCAGGAGAGAGCTCAGGCTCCAATGTAGGGGCTGATTGGTTCTTTTTCAAGTTTACAATTAGCCCCAGTCACTGTGCGAATGCTGCACTGGAAGCAGATTCAGGAAAGTCATCTGCTAGCACAGCCGCAGAACCAGGCCATGGCCTTATTTCAACCCAGTCTAGGCACTGACACTGCAATGCCTGGATGCTGCTCAGAGGTCTCACCAAGCGAGGCTGACCAGGCCTGGTCTGTGAGAGCTGGCAAGCTAGACTAGCTAAGGAAACCCTTATACCATGGTAGGTGTGAACCAGCCAGCTCCAGCATGCGACCTCAGAGAGATGCACCCCACGTGCAGATCAGATTCTGCCTCTCACCCTGTGTTGCACACTGGCAATGGAAGTCTCTACCGGTACCCTTGGCCCTAGGCTACTGGCACTGTGTGAACAGACAAGAGGCTGCCTAATGCTTGAATTCAGCGGCCTTTTGCCTGTAGTTGCTGTCCTGCCGCTGTGCTCTTGTTTCTGACTCCACATTTCCCTCTTGTCTTGTGTTTCTTTTCTGCATAGGAGATGCGCCTTTCTGTACTCCGGAGCAGTATAAGGAATGTGCAGAGCCTGCCCTGGGTTAGTATACTGGTGTGGTTCCCTGGCTCACTAGGGCTGGTTCTGATATCCACCCTGTCTCTTTGCTGAGTACAATGACTGTAATCAGACTCCCCAGGATGCCTGTAGCCACAGCCAGGGGCAACACACGAACAGTTTCTGATTGTAGCCAAAATGTCAATGCATGCAGGGTCCTCTAGTCCCAGGCCTGGAAGTCAATTCCTAGTGTAACTGCCAACACATGATTCACACCTGGGTCCTCAAGGGCTTAGTGCAGGAGCTTCCACAATCCCTGTGAAACCAGCCACAGTAGGGGCTCCCTTCTCCGGGCCTCTCCAGCCTTGTTTTGTTCCGTGTTTGCTCCCCACCAATCACAAAGCAGTCCTGGCCCCACCATAAAATACCTAATAGCAATCAACATGTACAGGACCTAGCACACTGGGATCCTGGTCCATGACTGGTGTGCCTTAGTGCTACTGTAATACACCTAAGAGCAGTACAGATATATAGCAGCTAGCACACTGGAGACAACTGGGATCCCTGGCACCACTCCCTCGCAAACACCACACAGTAAATAGCATAGGCTGTGTCCGATCAGTGCTCCCCAGATCCCAGCATGCAGCAGTTTCCACTCCCTCCCAGAAAGGAACAGAAGCAGCTGCCTTTTGTCTTGACATGTTGGTAAAAGAGCATTTTCTCCCAGCTTCCCGCCTGCCCCCCAGTGTTCAGAGCTGTGTACATATTATGCCATGACTTACTAAAGTGGCTGTGGAAAACAGAGCCCCAGGGAATTCCACAGTGTCTTCACCCAACCACAGCTGCTGCTGCTTCTCCAAGCTCTGAGATCTGCCTCCTGGTGGATGGATAGGACTAGTTGGATAAAAGCTTCATGTCGTGGAAGGGATGGAAACCCTACTGATGGCTGGTGAGATGGGCCCTTTCAGAGGGAAGGGGTTTGATTCAGTTTGTACATCTGTTGGCAGACTCTAATACGTTCTGTACAGCCTTTATAGGCTGTATTCACATTCATAGGCATAACTTACAGAAATTAGACAAGATATTTTTGGTCAGTCCCAACAAAGAGGAAGCAGAAATCACGTGGTGGGACCTAGGAAAATTGAACCCTGGGCCTGAGATGTTTAGACCCCCAGGAATTCAGGTAACTCCTGGTGTAGAGAGACTTGTCTCTCTGGAGCTAAGGAGTCAGGAGATAAGACGCATTGTCTCACATGCATTCTCCTGTAACACTGAAGGAGATCACGTTATTCCTATGGTATTTGGGACCAGACTGCACGTGTGGACAGGCCTAGCATGGTGAGGCTCAGTCTAAACGGAGCTCTGCTCAGCGCTGCTGAAACCTTCCAGATCTTGCTGTTTTCTAAATGCACCAGTGGCTAGTTTCAGGCATAAGGGGACTGGTGATGGGGGGCGGTTAGCCCTGAGAGGCAAGTCCACACAGCCTCTGTGGTGCTGGCACCCCCTTCTGCCAGCACCGAACTCTTGTGTGACTATGGTAATGAGCTTCGGGAGCATGCAAATAAGCAGTCATTTGCAATCCCAAGAAGCTCACTTTGCATTAGCTCTGCTGGCAGCAGTGCCGAGCAGAGCTCTATGCAGACCCAGCCTGAGGTTGTGCTCCATGATCTCGGCTCCTAGGCATTATCACAGCACAAATAACAATGATCTTTATTTATTTTAATCGCTGAGCAGCAGTGATGAGGCTGAATAAAGTCTGTCCATCATTTTCTCTCTTGTACCAGCTTCGTGGCTTCATTCATCTTTAAACCTTTTCCTGTTCTATGTCTTGATTCGCCCTGGCAGTCCAACACATCCTCAGTTATATCTCTGGCTCCTTCCTCTCTGGTTGTATTACCCAGGATTGTATCTCCTCCAGGTCCATTCTTGACATGTGTCCAAACCACTGCAGTTCTCTTGCTTGAAGTTTCTGTGACAGCTTTATTTCTTGCCTAGCTGTTTTTAATCTCTTCATTTTTTATTTTCTGCCATCTTGAAATTCTCAGTATTTCCCTCAGCCACTTCATTTCTGCTGTCAAAATCTGCCACTCATCACTGTCCTCCTACAACAGCATTCCAACCCATACTGCCGTGTCCGTGTGACACTTACCTCATTTATGTTCAGTTTTGTTTCACTGAAATGTCTAGAGCTGTCCTGATCTTGCTGAGTTTTCTAAATGTACTAGTGGCTAGCCCTTCCTCTTTTTATGTCACCTTCACAATTTCTAGTCCTTGATACTAGTTGTCCAAGGCACATGCATTTCCCCACTTGTTCTAGTCCTTTGTCTCTGAGTTTGATCTGACTCTTGAAGCCGGAGCCCTGGGCCCTTTAGAATCACCAGGTAAGCTACTAGGGCAACTACCCCCTTCTTCTCTCTTCCCCGCCACTGGCCAGTTGACCTAGCATGTCATAATCCATCTGCAGCAAAGCTCGAAGCTAGCCCCTGGCTTGCTCCATCTCCGCTCCCACCAGTGGTATATTTTGAAAGTTGTTTGGCCAGGTTTACCACAGGAGATTTGCTGCCCTCGGACAGCCCAATGGGCCTGTGCATGGGCAGCTATTGCTATGCTTGGGAGGTTTAGCATGCCAGCAGAGACAAGGTCTCAGGGCGTGTGGTGA
Organism: Carettochelys insculpta; assembly: GCF_033958435.1. NCBI lineage: Eukaryota > Metazoa > Chordata > Testudines > Carettochelyidae > Carettochelys > Carettochelys insculpta. The sequence continues at coordinate 12,316,173 of NC_134164.1, forward strand.
GACAGCAAGCCCTCAGAAACACTGTCAGATGCCAGCTGATGCATTCACAAAGAACCTTAAGTGGGTCACAGCACATAGGCCTAATTGTGTATTCTGCAGACAAACCAAGCCATACGTTAGTGAGGTGTGTGTAGCAGCCATCCATATGGACATGTGCTGGGCTACACTTAAGATTGTTTGTGAAATGCCAAATACTTGTGTGGCCATATTGTTATTAATGGTGTGTCCGAGCTGTATGGCTTATGGGAGGAATAATGATAGAAAGTCCCTTAGCTGATCATTTCCATGCTGTTTAACCTCTTTGAATTGTCATGTGAGGCACTGCTGATGCCCCCTTAGCTAAAAGCGAAGGATTGAAATAAAGGATAAAATTTTCTAAAGCACCTAAAGTAATTTGGGAACCTACATCTGTTTTTAAAAGGTCAAGCACTTGGGACCATGTTTTTAAAGGCTTTCAGGTGGCTAGTGACACCAGTAAGCACCTAGTAGCTTTTTTAAATGTGCACAAAGGGAGTGAACTACCTAAGCAGTTTAGAATTCTGTTAGGCACTTACCTGCATTCTTAGGCACCTAAATACCTTTAAAAATCTGCCCCAAACCCATGTCTAAAGTGGCCCAGCTCTGATGCCATAGAATCTTAGAATCATAGAATCCTAGGTCTAGAAGGGACCTCAGGAGGTCATTGAGTCCAGCCCTCTGCCCCAAGCAGGATCAACCCCAACTAAATTTTCCCAGCCAGGACCTTGTCAAGCTGGGACTTAAAAACCTCCAGGGATGGAGAATCCACCATCTCTCTAGGCAATGCATTCCAGTGCTTCACCACCCTCCTGGGGAAGTAGTTTTTCCTAATATCCAACCTACACCTCTCCTTCTTCAACTTCAGACCATTACCCCTTGTTCTGCTGTTTGACAACACTGTATCCACAGCACATGGACACAGCCTGCAGCACTGTCGGGACAGTCTTCCTGGATGACGATAGCTGGTGTCAGAGCCATTCTTCCATTCGCCTAGCTGTGCCAACACCTGGGGATAGTTGACATCACTTTGGTGCTCAGTCATGTGGATTTTTCACACCTCCGGAGCAATGTCACCATGGCAACCGGACAACTCTAACTCACTTTGGAAAATGAGGCTGAGGCACCTCAGCCACTTAGATGCTTTTCAATATTTTACTAACCTTATTCAAAACTCCAATATCTCCAGGAAGGGTTTCATCCCAAGGCTGCCGCTGGATTGCCCCAGGGTAGAAATCAAACCTGTCTGGAGACTAAAGAGCTGTGTGCCATTGCACATACAGCCATTATCACAGACTCATAGGGTTGAAAGAGCCCTCAGGAGGCAATTGAGTCCCCCTGCCTGCTCAAAGTAGGACCAATCCCAACTAAATCATCCCAGTCAGGGCTTTGTCAAGCCGGGACTTAAAAAGCCCTAAGGGTGAAGATTCCACCACCTCTCTCAGTAGCCCATTCCAGTGCTTCACCACCCTCCCGTTGAAATAGTTTTTCCTAATATCCAACCTACACCTCCCCCACGGCAACTTGAGACCATCGCTCCTTCTTCTGTCATGTGTCACCACTGAGAACATCCTCTCTTCATCCTCTTTAGAGCCCCCCTTCAGTTAGTTGAAGGCTGCTGTCAAATCACCTCTTACACTTCTCTTTTGTAGACTGAAGACACCCAAATCCCTCAGCCTCTCCTCATAAGTCATGTGGCTCCAGCTCCTTAATCATTTTTGTCACCCTCTGCTGGACTCTCTCCAGTGTGTCCACATCCTTTCTATACTAGGGGGGGCCCAGAATTAGACACAATACTCCAGATGTGGCCTCACCAGTGCCAAATAAAATGGCATAATCACTTCCCTAGATCTGCTGGCAGTGCTCCTACTAATGCAGACCAGTATGCCATTAGCCTTCTTGGCTACAACAGCACACTGCTGACTCATATCCAGCCTCTCATCTACTGCAGTCCCCAGGTCCTTTTGTGTCAAATTTGTTTAGCCAGATGGTTCCAAGGCTGTAACAATGCTTAGGATTCTTATACCCTAAGTGCAAGACTCTGAACTTGTCCTTGTTGAACTTAATGCTATTTCTTTTGGCCAAATTCTCCAATTTGTCTAGGTCTCCCTGAACTCTGTCCCTACCTTCCAGTATATCAACCTCTGCCCCTAGTTTAGTGTAGTCCACAAATTTGCTGAGGGTGCAGTCCATCAGCTTATTCAGAGGTTGAACAAAACCATCCCCAGAATCAACTCTTGGGGTACTCCAATTGATACTGGCCACCAAACGGACATAGAACCACTGATCACAACCTGTTGAGTCCAATGATCTAGCCAGCTTTCTGTCCATCTTACGGTCCATTTATCCAATCCATATGCCTTTAACTCACTGGCAAGGATAGTTTGGGAGACTATATCAAAAGCTTTGCTAAAGTCAAGATATATCACATCCCCCCACTTCCCCACATCCACAGAGCCAGTTACTTTGTCATAGAAGGCAATCAGGTGGGTCAGACAGGACCTCTGGGTGAATCCATGCTGATTATTCCTGATCACTTTCCTCTCCTCTTCCAAGTATTTCAAAATAGATTCCTTGAAAATCCTCTCCCTGATTTTTCCAGGGACTGAGGTCTGGCTGACCGGTCTGTAGTTCCCTAGGTTCTTCTTCTTCCTGTTTCTAAAGATGGTCACTACATTTGCCTTTTTCCAATTGCCTGGGACCTCCTCCAATCACCACCAGTCTTCGAAGATAGTGGCCAATGATTCTGTGGTCACATCAGCCAACTCCCTCAACATCCTCGGATGCATTTGATTGGGCCCCACGGATTTGTTTACGTCCAGCTTTTTAAAATAATTCTTAACCTGTTTTTTATTTCTTATCAGAGGGCTGCTCACCTCCTTCCCATTGTGTGTTGCCTAGTGCAGCATTTTGCAAGCTGACCTTGTCAGTGAAGACAGAGGCAAAAAAAAATACTTCTGCTTTTTTCACATCCTCTGTCACTAAGTTACCTCCATCATCCAATAAGGGTCCCACACCCTCCCTTGTCAGCATTTTATTGCTCACTTGCTGTAGAAACCTTTCTTGTTCCCTTTTGCATCCCTTACTAGCAGCAGCTCCAGTTGTGCTTTGACCTTTCTGATTATACCCCTGCAGGCTCGAGCAATATATTTATACTGCTCCCTATTCATCTCTCCAAGTTCCCACTTCTTGTAAGCTTTCCTTTTGCATTTAAGCTCGCCAAGGCTTTTTCTGTTAAGCCAGGCTGGTCACCCCCTAATTTGATTTATTTTTTGCTGCACATCGGCCTGGTGCATTCCTGTGCCTCTAAGATTTCTTCACAATACACCCAAGTCTCCTGTGCTCCTTTCCCCCTCATGTTATCATCACAGGGGATCCTGCCCATCAGTTCCCCAAGGGAGTCAAAGTCTACCCTGACACCTCAGCAAACCTGGGCTTTGGACCAGTCCAAGGGAAGGACTGTCTGTATCACCCTGGCTGATAGGAGTGGATGTGGCAGAGGAGGGGTGGATTAAGTGGCTGGAACCTCTGCCTCTTCTTATCAAAGAGCTGAATTGTCAGCCTTTCTCTGGCCAGAGCTGCCTGCCCCTTCCATCTCCTCTTTGCTTTGAATCATCAAGGAGACAGGACTTGTTTAGCCTGCCCTGCCAATGACTGCTTTGAGCCCCTATCTGGGACATTCCCTGAGATCTGCATCCCTTTCCTGTTTGCAGGTTTGCTTGCAGAAAAGGACAGCAATTACTGTATCTGCAGGATGCCCTGTAACCTGACCAGGTACAACAAAGAGCTCTCCATGGTGAAGATCCCCAGCAAGACTTCAGCCAAGTACCTGGAGAAGAAGTTTAACAAGTCTGAAAAGTACATCTCGTAAGTGCTGCGGGTTCCTTAGTCATCCCGTGAGTGGGTGGAATGGGCAGATGGGATGGCTGTGGCTATGGAGACTAGGAGCTAGGAGGTATCAGTTCTGTTGCCAGCTGTGCAGTCATTGGGAAAGTTACTTTCCTGCCCACTGTTTGCCTTGTCTGTGTAGTTTGTGAACTCTTCAGAGCCAGGCCTGTCCCTCACAATGTGTCTGTCCAGCTCTGTGTGTCACTGATCTCTGCTCAGATTGTCATACAAGTATTACTAAGAGGCTGCTGCCCCCCAGGTTGCTCTTCATGTTTCTGCAAGCATCATTTTGAAGACAGGAAAGCTGAAGGCAGAGGGAGCCCTGGCCCACATAGTGGCACTAACTTAGCTCAGAGCAGTATTTTTGCCTGGTGGTTAGGTACATCCCAAAGTGCTGGATTCAAATCCCAGCTCCCTCTGGGGCTTCCTTTTTGACCATGTCCAGGTTATTGAGCTGCTCAGTGCCTCAGTTTTCCCATCTGTGCAATGGGGATAATAGCGCTGTCCTGCCTCTCAGAGGTAGCTGTGAGGATTAATATGGTAGAGAGTCTGAGGTGTTCAGATGCTATGATCATGGGGGGATCAGAGAAAACCCATAGATATTTCAGAGTGAATAGCACCCATAAAACAGGGTAACATGGGCCTAACCTTCAGGATGATTTCAGGACCTAAACCTCTCTCTGTTAATACTGCATTCTAGCTACATCTTCGCTGCAGAATGAGTGTGTTTTACATGAAGCTACGATGTAAGATCTTTGCAGAGATGAGGCCCTAGTAGCTCTTGTATGGCTACTCAAGGTCAACCCTCTGCAGGAGTCTCTGGGTGAGGTTTTCTGGCCTGTGTTAAACAGGAGGTCAGACTAGATGGCCCCTTCCAGCTTTACCATCAGTGACTCTGCGGTTGGATGGGCAGCAGTGCTGAGGCCTCTGCAGACAGAGCAGCAAGGACAGCAGGGAAAGGCAAACTTCTCCCCCTTCATTTTCTCTTCCAAGGGAAGAGCAACTGTGGGCTGGTGTTCTGACAGCTTTGTCCTCTTTCTGCAGAGAGAATATTCTTGTGCTGGATATATTTTTTGAAGCACTCAACTATGAGACAATTGAGCAAAAGAAAGCATATGAAGTGGCAGCCCTACTTGGTAAGTGAAGGTGTTATTGTCTGAATTGCTGCGTTTGTATATGAGTTTGGGTGGGTGAAGGGGGATGGAGCAGGAGAGGTGGAGGTGCGTGTGTGTATGCATGTGCATACCAGAGGGATGCAAGCACATGTGCGTGTGTGTGTGCACATACACGAGGGATACAGGTACACGTGTGTGTATGGAGGAGATAGAGGTGTGTGTGTATGTGCACACAGGAGAGATGCAGGTGTGTGTGCATGCATGCAGGAGAGGTGGAGGTTCATGCGTGTGTGTGCAGGTTGAGTGTATACACATTTTGCTTTATAAACCAGTGGCCTGAGAAACCTGGCAAGGAATCCCACCTCTGCTTCCATTATGGTGTGTGAAGGGTCCCTTCGCTGCCTGTGTACTTCTTTGTGGTGGGGACTGGAAATTAACTCTCATCCCATCTGGTGCCCCTTTGTGCCACCTGCTTTTCTAGGTTCCTGCCCAGAGCCCTGTGACTAGCAGAGTAGGCTTTACACAGCCTCTGACCCTGGGACTGGTTCCCAGGGCTCCTTCCTACACTGCCTGCCTACCTCCAGATCTGTCTCTGGGCTTGTCAGCAGAGCGTCCTCTGCTCCCCAGTGCTACTTCATTCCTCTCAACCTCTTTCCAGGCTCTCCAGTCCAGGACAGGACCCAGAACTTACATTTCCCTAGATCTTCTCCCTGTCCCTGGTCAACTCCCTCTCCTGTGGGAAATGACTGCAGCCCCCTTCTGCTTCTACTTACTGGCTTTATCATCCTAGCACAGCTCCTCCCTCCGCTGGGCTTCATCAGCCATTTGCCTCTAACAAGCTCTGGTTGCCCTCCTGATGCAACATCTAAGGTTCATTGGTTCCCAATGGCCACATTAACTCACTCAGGCCTTATGTGGGTGAACACCTCATCATGGGGCCTGGAATCCATTTCTGGCTTTCTTACCCTCACAAGTGGGTGAAAGATCTGGGAGCAAACCCCTCAGGAGAATGGAACCAGAGCTAGTCCCTACCTTGGCCAGGAGAGGACAGGAGGAGACCAACCCCGAGGAACAGGGTATTGACCCTATCTCTGCTTCCTGTGCTGATTACTCTGTGCATGACAGGGTGGGCCCCAGTCCAGTTCACAGGGAACTCCTCGTGTTCATCTGCCTTAATTGTCTGCTCAGGCAGAGAGGCCAGGACTGAATGGGCCTGGCATGTAAATTCCCTGCTCCAGGTCACGGAAAATCCAGTGGTGAGCTAGGGAAGCAGCTAGTGCTGCAACACAGGTGAGAGCAATCTGCAATCAACTAACAAGTGCCAGTTGATCAGACTGCCACTGGCTTAAAAGCAGCCCAGTCAAGCAGGTAGCCAGTGAGTCTGAGTGCTCATAAGGGAGTTGAGGAAGGAAGAGTGCCTTGGCTCCCGTATCCCAGCAAGGCTGATGGCTTTGGCTGTAACTAGGAAGTGGAGAGCTAGCCAGAGCAGCACAGGTAGCTGCAGCCTAAACTCTAAACCAGGGTTAGAGATGGGGGACCCAAACCAGACAAAGGGGCACCCTGCTATATGTGCTGTCTGCTTTCCAAGGCATCCTGGACAGGATTATACATAGTTCCCTGGGCCTGATTTGGCATGGACAATTCTAGGGAGCTCAACTTGTCTCCTTAAATACTGAGAGATGGTCTAAGGGTGCAGACCATCTCCCAGAGGCTGGAGAGGAATTGAAACTGGAGCCTGGCTGCAAACTCAGAGGCTGTGTCTACATTAGCCCAAAACTTCGAAATGGCCATGCAAATGGCCATTTTGAAGTTAACTAATGAAGCGCTGAAATACATATTCAGCGCCTCATTAGAATGCCGGGAACCGCGATACTTCAAAATTGACACGGTTCACCACCGCACTGCTCGTCCAGACGGAGCTCTTTTTCAAAAGGACCCCACCTACTTCAAAATCCCCTTATTCCTATCTGCTGTTAGGAATAAGGGGATTTTGAAGTTGCTGGGGTCCTTTCGAAAAGGAGCCCCATCTGGACAAGCCGCATGGTGGCGAGCCGTGTCAATTTCGAAGTACCGCGGCTCCCGGCATTCTAATGAGGCGCTGAATATGTATTTCAGCGCTTCATTAGTTAATTTCAAAATGTCCATTTGCATGGCCATTTCGAAGTTTTGGGCTAGTGTAGACACAGCCAGACAGTGGTTGGGCTGCTGGAGTGACAGGAGAGCTTCTCTGTTGGGATCTGCTTTAACCCCAAGCCCTAAGTGGATCCTTTTAACTCTGGTGATCACAGTTCCCAGCTCATTCAGTTACAGGCCAGAATTGGAGGCTCCCATTCTTTTAATCTTCTGTCCCCTGCATGGCTTCCTTGAAGCCTGATATACTCATAACTTCCCATCCAGGTCTGAAAGAAAGGAATCCACTTCCCAGGAGATTTCCAAGCTCAGTCCCCTTTGGTGTGTGGGAAGAGACGGCCTGGCTGTGTGCCCCTCAAGGGTTGCTGATTTAAACTGAAGCACTGTGCTGAGGCACAGGACTGGCATAGCAAGGGGTTAGGAGACAGGACTGAGGCTCACAGTGGAGAATGTGGGATGCATGGTGAATTAGAAGAGCTGGAGGAGGAGTCTGTCTGGGATGCAGGGTTGCTGCCAGTTGCATCCAAAGTGCAGGGGCAGAGTTGCATGTGGGGAGCTAGCAGGGAGGGAGCCTACAGTGTGTGAGGGCTTGTGGGCCCTTGCTTTAACAAGCTCCGGTGCCATTCCAGTTCAATGCCTGTGTCTCTGGAAGCTCTGGGCATGGGCCACAGGAGAGGTAGCAGCTTTTATTGGTGTTCTTTGCAAACATTGAAACCGGTGGTGGGGCTTGAAATCTACCACCTTCTGTGCCAAGAGTGGCTGGACTAGGCCACTGCCCAGGGCACCCTCCTCTGCCAGCCCAGCTAGACTGGGGTGTGGTTCCCCGGCATTCCCTCCTGCTTTGGAGAGTCACTTCAGTGGTTTTATGCCACCGCATCCGCCAGGGGAGCTCGATGTGTCCTGTGTCTCCAGAGCTGCCTATCAGTCACAGGGCAGCGCAGTCCAGATCATGAGGGTGGGAGATAGGGCTTGTCACAAGCTGCCCTGTGTCTTCGTACTCAGTGGGTCACTTGTGCAGAAGCCCCCAAGTTCTCCTGGCCTTCCCACAAGGTGCAAAACGGTGTCAAGGGCATCTCACCAGTCCCCAGGATGGGGCTCCTGTGGCCACCGCAAGTGAGGGGCCATGTCTGTGCTCCTGGCCCATGCTCAGGATGGGGTTATCCAGGACAGCTCTCCAGTGCAGCTCCTCATCCAGACCCAGGAGCTGAGCTGCTGAAACAGCCCTACACCCGATCAGAATGACTCTGGGTGCCAGGACTGGAGGCACAAAGGGAGGGAAGTGAGCCATGCTCCTGGCTGGTGCGTGGCAGTTGCAGGAGCCAGCCCCAGCCCCAGCCACACCAGAAGCCCAGAGCAGAACAAGAGCCCTGATGCCGCCTCTTGGAGCCCTGAGACTGGCCCCATGTGCAGCCACAAGCCAATGGCAGGGAGGCCTAACAAGAAAACACTTTATTATGTTTATTACAAGCAAACAAGGCAGTGAATGGGAGAGCCTGCAAAACACAAGTGCCAGGCCCGTTGTGTCTGGAGCCAGAGCCAGTGCCAGGGTTTGGAAGGCACGCCGCTAATGAGTGCCCTGAGCCCTAAGTGAAGATATCAGCATTGGCTTTCACCCAGGGAGTGGCTTTGTTTGCCAGGTGCTGCCGGGCCAGGTGATGGAGACAGGCTGCTGAGAGAGGCCTTGGGAAGCCCACCTGCCCTCCCCCTGCGCACGTATGGTGACGGTGCTCAAGGCTGCATCCCTAAGGGGCTGGGCAAGCAGCTTCAAGACAGAGCCAGTGACAGCAGCCAGGACAGAGAGCTGGCCGCTTCTGAACCCCTGAGCCAGGCAGGCGCTAGGCCAGGGAGTCTCAGACGCTACAGACAGCGGGATGCAGCCTGAGAGGCTGTACCCCCATTGTGCCTTCTCCCGACAAAGGGATGCTCACAGCCCACACCCGGTACATCCCAGTCTGCCCCATCCCAGGCCATTGCCCTAACCGCTGACTGCCCAGCATCTTGGACAGATATTACTGCGCCAGCCCTAATCCTTGGCAAACAAGTCCCTGGGGTCCACTTGTGAAATCTGTCCCCTCTGTGGAGCCGCAGGGCAGCCTTGCGTCTCGCTGCTCGGTGCCTCAGAGAACAGTCAGAGTGAGGGGCCTGCCCACGGCAGAGTTAGGTGAAAGCCGCACCGGAGGCGTCGCATCCCTGCACTCGCTGAGGCACTGGGCAGAGCAGAGTCGTGCTGTGAATGGAGTTTGCTGCTCACTGAACCACACAGACCCAAATAATTTCATCACATTTGCTTGAGTTCAGTGAGAAATCACAGACCGGGCTGCCACTGTTCCCGGGGCCAGGGAGGAGAGGAGCCTCAAGGAGCTGAGAGGAAGAGCGAGGGCCAGGGAAAAAATATTGTGACTCCATTGCGAACGTGGGGTTGGTCCAGATTTACACCAGCACCTCCAGCACAGGGGAGTTACTCTGTGGTGGCCAATGGCTGACCCTAATGCCATTGACACCCAAGGTTGGGAGCCACTCTCGGTCTATAGCCACTGCCCCCAGCAGGGACTTCTCACCTCTGGAGCAGCAAGCCCTTCGCAATCATTGACTGATGCGCCCTGAGGGGGGCGGGGTATGGAAATGCACAGGGATTATTGAATTTACTGCTCATGTCTGGAGTTGGGGCACAGCTTCTGTTTTCATTGGTGCAGCTGTACGAAGCCACGTAGGACAAGAGCTGAGTGCAAGTAACACGATCATTTGCAAGAGCTCTGGCTACTTGCCCAAATCAGAGCACAGACCAGCTCCCCCTTTACAGAGCATGCAGTGGGGTCTTTCAGGAGTATAAGCATGGCAGAGCTCAGCAGACAGCACCTGAGCTAAGAGCACCAACAACTGCAGCTTCCAAAGTCCTGGCCTTTCCTTGAATGTCTCCCATTCCATTATTACAGCAGCTCCCTGCGTCTTCATCAGGCTCCAGCGTTCCCTGTAAGCTGTGCACTTGCGCAGCTGGTTAGGAGCGATTCAGATGCAGCCCAGCTGATTAGCAGAGTGCCCAGAGCCAGTTTTTTTTCTTTTTTATTTCTACTGGTGGTGAACACCTGCGCATGCCTTGGTGCACATAAAATTAGCAGAAATGTTGATGGGCTCCTGGCATAGGGTGCTGTGTTGAGATGGGTGCCAGGAGCCACTTGAGCAATTTGCATTGGTGGTGCATATTGAAGCTTTGCTCATCTCCTTCGCGCTCATCCAAGGCTGCTTTTAGAGACTGGATTCTCTCGCCCACTTTTGCTAAGGGATCCCAGTTCCTCCACATCCCACTCGCTATCAGGGTGGCCCAGGGATTCTTGTTGCTCCTCTCCTCCCCTGTTCACTCTTCTCTTCTTCCTCCCAGGTCTCTCTTAGCTGATGGCTTGGGCTGTATTAGCCTTGTATGTCCCCAGGACGGGGTCAAATCAGAGAAAGAGGCTAGGAGGAGGATCTGTTTTGATAGAAAAAAATCCTCTGGTAACTGGCAACCATGGCAAAGCTGAATGCTACAAGCCCAGCCAGAGATAAGTGGCTGTCCATATGTTTCCTGCATTGGAAAAGTCCTCCTCTCTCTACATGTGCAGACCCTCCCCTCCCCTCCCCATCCTGTGTGTATTTCTGAGTCCTGCTCGCCTGCTGCTGGGCGGCAGACAGTGCACCTCACGGGCAGCTTTCAGGAGGATCTTGAAGGTCAGACTGAAAAGTGAGCTGGGAGAGGCGGCAGCTCAGCAAGCAGCTCCGCCCAGAGCTCTCCTTCACCCCTGTTAACGTTCTGTTCCAAGAACAAATGCTGACGCTAAACTGGCAGGTTTGACCTCCATTTCCTGAACAGAATGCACGATTTGGCCCACACGCCATGTCTCAACTAATGAATTACCTTTGCAGCCAAGTCCTGGAAGCCTCTATTCCCAGCAGATGGGTCCCTCCCACAGGAATTCTGCAAAGGGAAGAACACTGGGTTCTACAGAACATTCAAAGAGAGACACACTGAGATGGAGGAGAACCCCTAATCCCACCCAGGCAGGAGAACAGGACTGGAATGAAGTTAGATGTTCAGCTCAGGAGTCAGTGTTTCAGCTGTAGCATGTAAACTCCATGGAGCTAGAGGTTAATGTGCTGGCTGAGCCAGTTTCTGTGTACGTTATAGGGCCCTAACAAAGTCATACCTATGAAAAAAATGGCACAGACCATTTCTCCACTGTGAAATCAGGTCTGGCTTGTGAAATGTGGCTACTGTCGTGGGCCCACACTGTTGCTACCCTTCCTTACTTCTGTGCTGCTTTCAGAGTTAGAGGGCCAATGACTGGCAGCTGTTGGGTGGACACCCAGCTTTGAAGGTATAGGTTGAACCTCTCTAATCCAGCATCCCTGGGAACAGACCAGAGCCAAACCAGAGAATTTGTAGGAGGTCAATATTGTCTATCAGCATTACCAACACTTCCACTGCTTACTAGGGGTAAGAGAGAGCCAAATAACAGCCCGGAACACAGAGCCACGGCTGGTGGCTGTAAACAAACGATATAGGACAGGGGAAACTTGGCCACACCCGTGGTAAGTGGACATCCAGCTAACTAAAATCATGTGGCAGATTAGAGAGGTTCAACCTGTGGCACTACTGTCAGCAACAAAGCAGAGGTGAGGGCGGCACGGCGTAGGGGGTTGTCACTTTTGTGGGGTGGGGAGGGCTGGCTGTATGGACGGGTATTGTGAACGACTGCCGAGGTGCTGTGTTTGCCTCCCCACATCCTGCAGATGCACGTGTGTGCCAGGTTCCAGCTGCTAGTCCTAGCTAGGCAGGCAGGGGATGTTCTTTCACAGCATGGGCTGCGGTCAGGGCCAGGTCAGACCTGCCTCAGTGTACTTCTCCCAGTTGCAGGAGACTCTTCAGCTGCTGGCAGGGAGTCCAGCTGTGAGGGCAGTGCCACCTCCAGCAGTATCCCAGAAGTGAGGGTGTAAATATTGCAACCCCCCTACAATAGCTTTGTGACCATCCCACAACCCCACTTGGGGTCAGCTGCCCCTCCCCCAGTTGCAACACTGACCTCTCAGAGTTAAATATCTGAAACCAGGACAATGAAGGTTTTTAAACACCTAGGACCATGACATTGTCCAGAGATGGGTAAGGCCCTGTCCATGTTCCTGCGTGGAATGGGAGGGGGAGGCCTTGTGTACTTAAAATGCCCATGTCATGCTTGCTAAATATTGACGCTAAAGACTACAAGAGTAGAGGTTAGGCCTGGTACTAGTCACAGGTTGTTTACCAGGCTCCACCTCAGGGGTGGCTGCATTCCAGGGGAGTGGTGCAGGTATTGCAGAGGCAGCTTGCACTGGGCTCCATTTGGGATGAAAGCCTCTGGCCAAGTGCAAATGATTGATGTGAGTTTGATGGATGTGCAAGGTCTTATCTGCCAGCCATATGTTAGTGTCCGGCACCCTGGGAAGGGAAGGTACAGCCTGTGGGCTCTGCCAAGAGGGGATCTTCATCCATGCAGGATGTCTCCCGTCATTCTGTGGTGGCTGGATCTGTACAGTCACGCTCTGCTCAGCCGGAAGGGCAGCCACTGCACTGCAGAGGTGAGCAGAGGGCCAGAGGGGAGCTTGGACAGAGACACTCACACTCCCGCAAGGGTGTGCAGGGGGTCTGCTCCAAAGGAAGTCAAAGTAAGTATTTGCCAGTCAGAGGAGAGCAAAGGGGGCTCTTGAGGCTGTCTGGGGACCAAAGTCCAGCCTGGTATTGCTCTGAGAGCAGAACAATGGGCCTGGCATGGCCAGAATGTGTGAAGCAAAAGGTCACAACTGGAAAATGGTTCTGTCAGCTCACAGCTGAGAAATATTCTAGGATGGTATGATGAGTCTGGGGGGACAGGGTGTGGCACCCTGCATGGTGCTCAGGTTGGGCAGACGATCCGCTCCTCACATGTCCTCACTGCCGGATTGTGGGCCCATCAGCCCTGAGGCTGTGTAAGCTACTTGTCAGAAATCTCAGCACACACCCTCCCTCTCTCTCAGTTTGGGGTCCCCTGAGATGAAAGCCACAGTCTTCCCGCGAGCAAGAGCTGCCTCATTGGCTGGCACATGTGTAGCAGCAGTATTGTGCTTTGCTTAGAAGTCCATACAACGGCCACACCGTTAGGAGGAATGGTTAATGGTCCAGGCTGTGCTGGCTCCATCAGTCATTCCTGTCAGCACAGGGCTCTGCAAACAGTATTTTCCTCCCAACCTGATGACCAGGAGGATTTTCTCTGGGGGTGTTGCATGAACATCCACATTAAGGCCAACTTCTGGTGTCGGAGGTCTGGCCGCATTTCTGGTCTCCCCATGAGGAACCGCTGGAGGCAGTCCCTCTGTGGGCAGATGTGCAAATGGGGCAAAGTTCCTAAATGCCAAGAGTATTTGTGGCATTCAGTTCAGCCTCTGTGGCTTGTGCAGCCTTCTCTGTCCCTGCTCAGAACATCAGCAGTGCTGGTCACACTGGGATGATATGTGAGGATTCTGCTGGCTCATAAAGTACTGAATTGAAATCACTCCCTCGTCTCATCTGGGTCATTGAATGCCCATTGCATGTGAGCTCCTGGAGGACCACACCCCATAGCCCACTCCCCATTGCCAGCACACCTGACCATCCAGCAGTTATATGCGAGAAACTGTATGGCCATACAGGGAGGGCAACATGACTAGCACTCATAGCTGCAAGAACATATGTGGGCAAATTTGGGAAGATCTAGGGAAGAGCAGCAAAAGTGATTTAAAGCCTAGAACACACAGCCTATGAGGCAAGATTGAAAACTGGGTTTGTTTAGTCTGGAAATAGAGAGGACCGAGAGGGGACATAATAACAGCTTTCAAGTACCTAAAAAGTTGTTACAAGGAGGAGAAAGAAAAATTCTGAGGATAGAACAAGGAGCAATGGGCTCAGATTGCAGCAAGAGAGGTTTGGTTGGACATTAGGAAAATCCTTCTAATTGTGTGAGGGAGAGTGTTAAACACCGGAATACATTGTCTAGGGGCAATGTGAAATCTCCATCATCATCTTACACATACACCTGTCAGGGATGGTTTATATAATTCTTAGTTCTTTTATGAGCTCCAGAAATTGGCCTAGATGGTCTCTCAAGGTCTCAAGATAGGTATCTAAAACAGCCGAATATCTTCATTTGCCTCTTGAGGTTCAGAATAATCACCTTGTCCTCTGTAATCCTCTTGATGAACAAAGGTTAGGGGTTCAATGCCCATGATTGAAAACATGCTTATGTCCATGTAGACATTCACCTTTAGGAGATCCCTAGGGACTTCTGAAGGTCTGGACCTTGCAAATGAGCAGGCCCCCTGCAGTCACATAATGGCCCTGTATCATCAGCTTTGTCAGCCTTCCCCTCCTGTGACAGTTGGCACCTTATAGGGAAGTTGTTCCAAGAAGTAGAGGTAACGACCCTGCTCCTGCACAGATCTTAGCTGCATTCTTAGCTCCTGTGCAGATTATAAACAGTCTTTGAGCAACCCTAGATTCAAGCCAAGCCCAAGTAAAGTTGTCTCAGGACAGAGTGCAGACTATGATGGATTTCATCACTCCACCTCAGCTGAGCCCTCAGCTGAAGGTAGGAGCCTGCCTCGCCCTCCCGGTCATATGGCCTCATGTACATATCTCACACCCTTTGCAATGCTCCCATCTGTGACTCCTACAGGCATGGCTGTGGCCAGGCTGCATGCTATGTAAGCGCCACCTGAACAAACCAGTCTCACTTCCCCATCCCCCAATGGGGGCGTGCACACAGAGAGTGGCCACAAGGTTCAGCCTGCCTTGCCAGACCCAGGCTTGCAGACCTAATGCCACAGTACTACCAATAGCTGGCTTGGGCTGGAGCATGGTCTCCAAAGCTAAGTGGTGAGAAGGGCTTCACAGTCCAAGTTCTGACCCAAGACACACCTTCAATATTTTGTCTATGCAGCCCTGCAAATATGAGTCTGTTGCCCCGAGCTCAGCACTCACTGTTTAGGTGTGCCCAGGATGCTCTGCCATGGCTCGCCTGGTGGAAAACAAGGGAGGCAGTGTGTGTGGCCAGAGGTGGGGCGGCGAGGGAAGATGATTTGTTACACACACCTCCCAACAAGCCTGGGGACTCATGTGGCTGAAGAGGTAGCATAGGGTATGTAAATCCAGGTTCATGTAACCCTTCCAGAGCTGCATGCTGCATGTGTGATGCCTGCATGTGATTCCTACCATTTGCTCAGTCTGTGTACCCTCAGGCTGGATAAGGCAATATGAGAACAATGTATTAAAGCAGCAGACAGTGAGGGGTGAGGTCCACCCATCTCCGCATAGTAGTGGTCAATATCCAGAATGGGTGTGGTCACCACTCCCTCTTCTGCATCGGCATTTGGTTTTGGGTTGATTTTGCTCCCCTTCAGTAGCACCTCTTCCTGGGGCGCACAACACTGGCAGACATATCAGCAAGCTTTCTTCTAAGGACCAGGAGTGATAGAAACACTCTGGTGGCATGGAGCATCTTTCAGCCATACCAATTCCCACTACAGGTCTCTATGGGTATCAAGAAAATAAGAGAAGCCCCATGTCCTGCTCCAGAGACTTTCAAGGCCACAGTTGTAAAGTGGGGGGGTGCATTTCTAGTGCAGTATGTGGAATTAACGATGGAGACATTTGCTATCATCACTCGCTTTCCTTGGATCCTGGGCACCGTCAAGCAGATGCAGCATTGGTGAGTCTAGTTGCTCTTTGGTGGCCAAGGCAGTTCTGTTTCCTGAGCATTCTCCAGATGTCCTCATGCCCATGTTCAGCTCCTCCCAGGCTCACTGACTTGGGACAAAGGCAAGATCTGCCCACTCAGCCTTCCATCCTTCCACCTAACAATGTGGTATCTGGTAAATGGATGGTAAACTTGGAAGGCTTGTGCTTGGAGGTGGTACAATCTATACCTAGCTGTATTGCATAAAAGATTCCAAGAGAAAATTCTACCCAGCAAAATAGAAAAGATTTCCTGGCTGGTGGTGGCATCTTCAGACTTACAGAGCAAGGAATCCTTCGAGGAACTTCCTAATGTGCTTGTCTCCGTGGTCAGATACATAGAAAGGTGACAGTCTCCTCCTAAAGACTTCCCAAATGGCTGTCAAGCTGCATCCTAGATGGCCATGAGTTAGTGGTGGCCCCTTCTCCCCAAAGTGTGAGGATCTGCTCAGCCACAGCTACCCCAGTAGCATCTCTTCCAGATGCCCCTTTTATGAGTTTCAGAGTGGCAATGTGGGCCTCTGCTGACCCCTTTGCAAGCTTGTACAGTGGATATATCCTTTATCAGAGCAGTCCTCCAGGTGGTCACCGTTTCCTCCTCAGCAAATACTGCTTGTGAATCACTTTGCATCAAATTTTCCTGGGGACCATCACTCGAAGAATAGAGCAAGGTAACTTCCCTTTCCAATAACTGGGGTTCTTTGAGGTGGCTGTTCCCTATAGGCAAGGGTCTGCAACTAAAATAGCAAGAAGAGACCTTTTTTCTCAAATTCACTTACAAAAACCTATACTTCAAGAGCCACAATGCACGTGAATATGAGAGAGCCTTTAACAAATAACATCAAACCCTACTCCCCTAATATAAGAGCGGCACACACACAATGAGTTGTACCAGTTAGAACGTTGTTACCCACATCTCCGGGCTTTACCTGCCTCAACCCCCAAATCCACCCCCCCATCCGCAAGCTTTTCCCCCATTACATAAACCTGCCCCCCATACTCCAGGTTTAACCCCTTCACTCGCAACCCACCCACCCCATCTCCAGGATTTACCTGCCTCAGCTGACAAGCTCTGCACGCTGACACTGTTCCCCCTGCTGCCCCCTTCTCCATGTGGTTGCACAGCTCCAGCAGGGACAGGGTTTGCTGCCCCTCCCTCAGCTCTCCTGCAGCCTGACTTCCCACACATGGAGCCCTGCTGCCTTCCTCGTCCTGGGCTCTCTGCCCTGCCAGCTTTCTCCCCCACTGCAGCTAACTGTTCAGTCACCAGAGCTGCCTGTGGAGTCAGCAGTGGCAGTGGTCAGAGCCATAAGTGGCTCCTTAAAGAGGTGCATGTGGCTCTGGAGCCACAGGTTGCCGACCCTTACCTGTAGGTGTTCCACTTCCCACCATTCTGCTGCTCAGCTGTACCTAGTTTGAAGTAGAGAAGGCCCTGGAGAGGCGTACTGTCCATGTTGCTTGTTACATCCTTGGGTTGGCACCCAAGGTGGAGAAGGACACCAGCATAGACTAATGGACACTGTTAGTGCAATGTGCACCTTGAGTGGAGTACACAAGTCATGCACAGTGGCTTTTCTCAGGACATCTCCATGCATAAGGAAGTGGATCTGAAGTGGAATCTCGGCAATGCAAACAGAAGTTGGGAGCCCATGGGCAATAACAGGATGATCTGGGAGAGGGTCAGCTTCAGTCCACTGAAAGCTTCAGAAGTTCCAAACCCTTTTTTAAAAAGCCCAGCTCCCCTGGGACTTATGCTGAAATGGCAGGAATGGTTTTGTGGGTGGTGGGAAATTCATGAGTCTTTGTTACATAAGAACGGCCACCCTGGGTAAGACCAAAGGCCCAGCTAGCCCAGTATCCTGTCATCTGACAGAGGCCAATGCCAGATGCCCCAGAGGGAGTGAGCAGAACAGTTAGTCATTGAGTGATCCCTCTCCTGACATCCATTTCCAGCCTCTGACAGAGGCTACGAGCACCATTCCTACCCATCTTGGCCAATATTCATTGATGGATCAAACGTCCCTGAATTTATCTAGTTCTCTTTTGAACCTTGTTCAAGTTCTCATCTTCACAACATCCTCTGGCAAGGAGTTCCACAGGTCTACCGTGTGCTGCATTGTCTTGTCAGATCCCAGATGCATGAGAGCAGGAAGCCTACAGGGGAGACCATGCACTGGCTAATCCTCTGGCCAAGTCAGTGCCTCTGGGGCTCAAGAGAGAATCCTGAAGAGAACAGACAGGCCTAAGGACTCAGAGAAAATCACCCAAGGGGCAGCATACAAGAGCGAGGAGTGATGGAGAGGAGGTGAGGAGATGCCTCACATTACATAAATTGTTCTCAAATGACTATTCAGATGATTTCTTCCCCCGTGGCTTTGTCAGTGACATTAGCCTAGGCTACAGTGGAAGTGATTGTTTTCCTGCACTCCTCCTTCCCCTCAGAGCAGCTGTGAGCTGAGAGGAACCTGACCAGGAACCAGGACCAGGGAAGAATCCAGAGTCCAGTTGGTGGGTAGCTGGTTTTAGTGGTGGTGTGGGTGAGTAGATTCTAGCACACAAGCCTGGGTAAGCTTTGCACCAGAGAAGGAGGCAGAGAAAGCTGCTGGGCAAGAGGATGGGAGGAGCCTGCACGGGGGCAGGGAGATAGCATTTTCAATGCTCTGCTGCAGTTGTACCATTAGAACATGTCAGACTGCACTGTTAGTGCTGTTGGTTCTTTAATAAAAGGAAATTTTTCTTCACACAGCGCAGTCAACCTGTGGAACTCCTTGCCGGAGGAGGCTGTGAAGGCCAGGACTCTATTAGGGTTTAAAAAAGAGCTCAATAAATTTTTGCAGGTTAGGTCCATAAATGGCTATTAGCCAGGGGTAAAGTATGGTGCCCTGGCCTTCAGTACAAGGGCAGGAGATGGATGGCAGGAGATAAATCACTTGATCATTGTCTTCTGTTCTCCTTCTCTGGGGCACCTGGCATTGGCCACTGTCGGCAGACGGGATACTGGGCTGGATGGACCTTTGGTCTGACCCAGTATGGCCATTCTTGTGTTCTTATGTTCTTAATACAATGTGTTCTATTCACGGGTGCTTTACTCCTGCAGCTGAATGACAGATTGGGAACATAACGGTAAAATTACCTGCAGCTGCATCACTTCGCTTCCTGTGTATTCCAGCAAATACAGTAATGGGAAGACAAATAATCAGAGAAACACTTCACCTCAGACATAGTGGATGAGTCTCTCCTGAGATGGAGGAGGTGCAGGAAAGGCGCCTGTACCCATTGTTATGACAGATAGAGTGGCTCACCATGACCTAGTGTTCTCACGCAAGAGCTATCTCTTGCTAAGCCTATTGGTCTCTTTGCCTGTGACTGCAGTTGCTGGGGAAGATTGTTTCCCAATGTTACTTATAAGAAAAATATTCATTTGCTGCTATAATGGAGGCCTGTTCGACTCACTTTGATGTTCCTGCAGCAAGAGGTGAGCAAGGACACTTATAAATGCCACAACACATGGTCTTAAAAGCCATGGAGATAACAGGACTAGGTGTCCAACCATTTACTGTCATACAAAGAGAAACTTGCATAATGCTCATTTGCATAATGTTAATAATTGGACACTCTTCTCACTCACACTGGCCCCAACTGCAAAGTGCAGGACCTATGCACCCCTTCCGTCCCAATGGCTAGGCTAGAAACCAAAGCAAGGGAGATTTCACATGGGACAAAATGCACCTCTGATCCCACCCGCCTTGAATGGCTGCTTCCATGAGTTACTAATTGCAGTTCCGGCTGCTAATGGCTTGCGGCCCCTCACCTTCTCCTACCAAACTTTTATGGTTAATGTAGTTTTTATTATCTTTAGTTCTGTACAAAGACACAAGCACTGATCTGATTGGGGAAGTCCCTTCCCTAGTCCCTGTCATTGTGTTTCGCCTCCTCACACCCCTATAATGCTGGGGAAGTGAGCCACGGAGTGGTTAAGTGACTTGCCCCAGGTTACACAGGCAGTCAGTGACAGAGGCCAAGAAATGAACAGAGGGTTCCCTAGTCCCAGGCTACTCCCCTGACCACTAGAGCAGGGGTCAGCAACCTTTCCACGGCGGAGGGCTGAAATTTGACCTTTTGATTTCAGTGATATGACAAGTGCCCGTGATGCTTTTCAAAGTCACTAATAGTTCTACTTACAACAGCTTCATTCAAAAATAAACTAATACGCAGAGCGTTACCTTGTAGGTGGTGGTTGGTAGCATTAGCCAGTCTTTTGTTAATCCACAAGCGGCCTGGCTTTGAGCAAGCTTCCAGCTGCATGGGGGAAGAGGGGCTGAGCTCCCACCTCACATGCCGATGAAAATCGGCTCATGTACCACTCTTGGTCCCCCTGCCAGGGGTTGCTGGCCGCTGCACTAGACCCGCTTCCCTGAGCTGGGTGAAACTGGTGTGAAGATTTCAGACCTTTTGGTTCCCATGGCTTTGCATGCCGCTTCATTGTTGTTCATTCAGGGAGATGGAACCTGATTAAAGCCTTTTGCATGAATAGCATCTGAAGAAGTGAGTTAACTCACGAAAGCTCATGCTCTAAACTTTTCTGTTAGTCTATAAGGTGCCACAGGACCCTTCTTTGCTGCTACAGATCCAGACTAACACGGCTACCCCTCTGGTATTTTGCATGAATAGGCACCCTTGCAACTTTTGGTGTGGTGCCACAGCAGGACAGGCTGCTTCGCTAGGGCCTCCTGGCCCAGTGTGAGAGCTGAAAGCACACGTAGTGCACAGGTGACATCATTTCGTTATCCCCCCAGTGCTCTGGGAGGTGAGTCATCGTATCTAGCCTGAGCAGTCTTTGCAAGCCTGTGGCCAGATTTAAAACCTACATCTCTTGTGCCTCTGCCCATTGCAGCATCCGGACAATAGTCAATGCAACAGCCAGCCCCATGTCGAGTTACTCTGGGCTGGTTCCAATCGGGCCGTGTGACACAAGGTCACAAATGCCGTACCTGGTTCACGTGCTTGGCAAAGGGCTGTTGGTTCCTGTTGGCCTGGCAGGGGCAAACAGTGGGAGTCCAGTAGGAAAACCTCCTGTCTTTGCAAAGGAAAAGCAGTTCAACCAGGAGTAAAGCCATAAGCACAGAGGGGAGTTGGGTCTGTGTTTCAGTACAAGCACCTCATGGCAGTTTTGCTCTTTTCCCACCACTTGACCTTCAGTGATGGGACAAGCCCAGAGTGGGACACTCCTGTAAACTCCCCAGGCACACACTGTCCCTCTGGTGCCAAATCTGAGGACATGCTTGCACCGGGCTCAGCTTCTAAGCAGGATGACTTGTCAGTCTTTGGCAGCACTGCAGATCCTAACACCCTCTCCTCTGCCGTTATTTTCTCTCTCCATGTTTGCTAAGTACTAGGCCCCACTGACCCTGAGCATCCCAAAAGTGACCCAGGACAGATGCTAATAAAGGTATGTTAACAGGCTGGGACATTAGTTGGTGAGCTCAGTGGGACGTTATCACTCAGCTGTGCTGTTGCAGCCATGCAGGGCCAGCCTGCTGGTAAGGGTACACAGAGGGAGATACTTTCCAGAGCAAGCAGGATTCACACAGCTTCACGGCTTCAGCCAGGGCTTCTGAACCATTATGGGAGTGAGGCTCAGGAAGCAGCTGGCTACAGTGCTCATGTACCGACAGGACAATCATCCCCTTTGTTGGTCATTCTGCAAAAGACCATGAAAAAACTAGAGGTTGTAGAGCAGTGCAAGAGAAACCCACACACAATGCACAACAACAGGGTCCACAAAGCCAAACTTTTGTGGTTAATGTGGTTTTCATTATCTTCAGTACTATGCAGAGACACAAGCACTGATCTGATTGGGGAAGTCCCTTCCCTAGTCCCCCTAACGGTGTTTAGCCTCCTCACACCCGTATAATGCTGGGGAAGAGAGCCATGGAGTGGCCAAGTGACTTGCCTCAGGTTACAGAGGCAGTTAGTGACAGAGGCCAGGAAATGACTAGAGTGTTATCAAGTCCCAGGCTACCCCCTTACCACTAGAGCAGGGGTCAGCAACCTTTCCAAGGCAGAGGGCTGAAATTTGACCTCAAAGTATGGGCCAAGTGCCGGTGATACTTTTTAAAGTCACTAGTGCAGTGTGTGGCCAGATTTAAAACCTACATCTCTTGTACCTCTGCCCATTGTAGCATCCGGACAATAGTCAATGCAACAGTCAGCCCCATGTAGAGTTACTCTGGGCTGGTTCCAAACAGGCTACAGGTTCTGGCGTGCCTCTGCCAGCACCACGTCTGTTTACTGCTCTGCTGGTCAAGTGCACCCCTGGGCTCGAGAAACTCAGACACAGAACCTGCATGCCACCTTTCGAAGGTGGGATTCCTGGGGCAGGAACGGGGCAGTGTGAGCATCACCTGCTCATGTTCTGCAAGGACACAGGATTGCCTTCTGCGGGTCTGGCAGCCTACACCAAACCCCTTTTCACATGGGGAACTACAGGCTCAGCTGCTAAGACCTGAGTCTCATTTGGCTGGGAGCATTTTGGCTTGTGCCGTCCTCTCCAGTCAATGGCAGGTGCTGTAATGTTTCCCCACACCCTGGCCCAGCCATTCCAGAGGGCAGGTGCTCACACGACCATCTCCACCTGCACTGTGAAACCAGCTGTGCAGCTCCATTGACTGGGAATTTGTTTCATCTTTTCTTAACTTCCCACCTCCTTGGCAACTAGCAGTAGGAGGTTTGAAACCCATCCGTTTCCCCTATGGGGCACGAGGAACCTGCTCCTTCATAACACTGGGTCACTGGTGTGATTTGTAGTTTGCTAGTACACACAGTTTTTCCAGCCCCTGCTGACCAGAGCTGTGGGGACAGGAGGCGACGCTTGAGCTGGGAGTGTCACCCCGTCACTCTCATGTCAGCCTCAGAGGAAACCTCGATGGAGCAATGTGGAAATTCTGGCTCTGTGTCTCCAGTGGTTTTATTCTTAGCTAGGAGAGGGAGGCTCTGATTCATACCCAGATAACTGATGTGTACTCGTTTGAAATTCCCTGAGCATGTGTGTAAAATGAGCTGTTTTCTTTCCTCAGGTGACATTGGCGGTCAGATGGGATTGTTTATTGGTGCTAGTATCCTTACAATACTAGAGCTCTTTGACTATATTTACGAGGTAAGATCTCCCCTTCCGAGTTCCCGCACTGACGAGTGCGAGTGCTGTATGACTGAGTGGGTTTGAGCACTGGGACGTTGGCCTGCAGACAGACGCCCAGCCAAGGAAAGGCCTAGTGAGAGCCCCTGCTGCACTGGTGCCTGGCTTGTGCATGGCTTTTTAAGGAGCTCGGTCTCAGCAGGCCCCAGAGGAGCCATGGAAGCCCCTGTTTTCACCACTTGCTTTTGTGCCTCTCTCACAGTCACTGGCATAAAATCATCATTTTTGAAAGTGCCTTGAAGCAATCTGGAGCTGGGCTCCTGCAGGGAGATGGGCACTTGAGCTGTTCTGCAGCTTTGAGCCCGCATGACGGAATTGAGTTGCGTTGGGTTGGGCTGGGCCAGCATGGATTCATCTACCTGGGGCGACCCTTTGTCCATCTCCATGAGAGAGGCCATATCCTTAGTTCTGCCATAGCATGGCCAACTCCCAGCCATTGCTGGGACCTAGGAATGAATGGACCTGATAAGAACCAGTGTCCTGTCCCCAGCAGTGGTTGATACCAGCTGCTTCGATGGTAGATGCAAAATCAATGCCATAATGGGAAATTATGGAATCCTGGAGCCCTGGTGGAAGTTTTTTCCTGACCCCACTTCAACTCCCACCATGAAGCAGGAGGACTATGGGCAACAGGAAAGAGTAGCATCACACATGCTTTTGTAGTCCTGGTGCCTTCCTCCTTCCTGGTCCCACAGTAGCCTGGCTGGTGATGAGCAGTGGGTTAGTCTGGACTCAGCTGGCTCTTCAGCAGCCCAAAGCACCGGAACTGCAGTCACAGTGCAGCAGGAAGGAGTCTGCACCCCATCAGTATCAATAGCCTGTGGTCTGCAGCTGTGAACACGCTGAGAACGTGCTCTTCCCACACACCTTGCCCCAGAGTAAGCTGTCCTCTCTCCAGGGCAGTTTGCTGGGCACTGGTGCCCTTAGGCCTGTGGCTTCTGTCCCCCAGTGCACACTCCCTCCACAGCTCCTCCTCCTCCCTGTCCTCTGAACATGACTCAGCTGCCCTGACCTTCACTGGAGCCATCGCCACCGGGCGAGTGGTCCCCAGATTCTCCTGCCTGCCCTTGTGCTCCCTGAGCCACCCCAAACCATAGTCTAATCCTGTTCCCCTGTCCCACACTCCCTGCAGAACCACAGACCCCTCCTCGCCTGCTCCACACACACCCATCCACGTCATCCACATCAAGGAGCTCAGCCAGGGGAGGCCTGTCTGTCTGCCATGCCCAAGTGCCTTGTCTGTGCTTTGTGCATGCCCCAAACCCAGACTGGCAGTCAGGCTCCCTACATCAGTTAGCAGTAGCGCCTTCCCCGTCTCTGACATCTTCCACCTGAGGAGCTCAAAGCACATTCAGATCATTGGCATCGTTAGCCTGACACTGGAATAGCAACACAGGAAACCCTCACCGTTCATGGGGGAGATGTTCCTGACACCACCACGAATGGCTAAATCCACAAATACCAGGAACAGGGGCCAAATCCATCCTGAGGGGGAGGCGAGGCCTGGGCCAACCTCCCCAGCCCCACTCCTGCTCCATCCTTCCCCCTCCCCCCGCCAAGCAACAGGGAGAGGGGATTACTTGGGGCTAAGGTGGAGGGTGCAGGGGTCAGCTCCCATCCCCTGAACTCACCGTACAGGAGACAAAATCAGCAGTGTGCTCTGACCACACCACCTGTGTCACACCACCTTCCTAGCCAGCTGCACTTAGAAGCAGAGACTCATAGAAGATTAGGATGGGAAAGACCTCGGGAGGCATCTAATCCAACTCCCTGCTCAAAGCAGCACCTGCCTCAATTAAAGCATCCCAGCCAGGGCTTTGTCAAGCCAGGACTTAAAAACCTGTAAGGATGAAGGTTCCACCACCCCTCTAAGTAATGCATTCCAGCACTTCATCACCCTCCTTGGGAAAGTTTTCCTAATATCCAACCTACACCTCCCTCATTGCTACTTGAGACCATTGCTCCTTGTTCTGTCATCTTCCACCACTGAGAACAGCCTGATTCAATACTTTTTGGAACACCACTTCAGGAACTTGAAGGCTGCTATCAAATCCCCCCTTGTTCTTCTCCTCTAGAAATTAAATAAGCTCAGTTCCCTCAGCCTCTCCTAATAAGTCATGTGCCCCAGCCCCCTAATCATTTTTGTTAGCCTGTGATGGACTCTCTCTAATTTATCCACATCCTTTCTGTAGTGGGCCCAACAGTGGCTGCAGTACTCAAGATGTGGCCTCAACAGTGCTTAACAGAGGATAATCACTTCGCTCAATTTGCTGACAATGCTCTGACTAAGGCAGCCCAATATGCCATCAGGTTTCTTGGCAACAAGAGTACATTGTTGGCTCTTAGAATCATAGACTCCTCGGGCTCATACCAGCTCATCCATGACCTCATATCCAGCTTCTTGTCCACTGTAATCCCCAGGTCCTTTTCTGCACAACTGCTGCCTAACCAAGTGGTCCCCAGCCTGTAACAGTGCATGGGATTCTTCCATCCTGAGTGTAGGACTTTGCACTTGTCGTTGTTGAACTTCATCTAATTTCTGGCCCAATCCTCCAATTTGTCTAGGTCACTCTAGATCCTCTTCCTGCTGTCCAATGTATCTGCCTGTCCCCACAGCTTAATGGGATGTGTGAACTTGCTGAGGGTACAATCCATCCCTTTATCCAAGTCATCAATGAAGCTGCTGAATAAACCCAGTCCCTGGACTGACTCCTGGGACACTGCTTCATACCAGCTGCCAACTAGACATCAGGCCTGATGATCTAGCCAGCGTTCTAGTCCATTCATCCAGGCCATAGGTCTTTAACTTGCTGTCAAAAGTACAACGGGAGACTGTATGAAAAACTTTGCTAAAGTCCAGGTATTTCACGTTCACTGCTTTCCCCATAGCCACAGAGCCACTTATCTCGTCATAGAAGGCAGTGGGGCTGGCCAGATATGACCAATGTTGACTGCTCCTGACCATCTTTCTCTCCTGCCATTGGCTTCTTTCAGAAGATAGGATATTGGGCTGGGTGAACCTTTGGTCTGCCCCAGTGTGGCCATTCTTATGTAATAGAGACTCATGATTTCCCACCACTCACAAAACCATTCCTGCCATTTCAGCACGCGTCCCAGGAGAGCAGGGACTGTTGTGATGTCCAAGCATTTTACATTGGAAGCCCATTGAGTTCCACTGTCACTTATTTCTTTTCATGAAAACACAAAAAAAACCCTAACCACGATTCCTCCCTTGTATCACATTTCCCCTCCCTGCCCCTCTGTTTATTCTAGTGACTATCATACCAAATTGGCAGCATCCCAGCCCCAAATCCAATGCCATTATCCCCATTTTGCCAATGAGGAAACTGAGTCACAGAGCAGGGATTGTGATTTATCCAAGGCTCGCTCGCAACAGATCCAGGAGCTGAGCAGGTCCCAGCTAAGTGCTCTGTGCACCAATTCACAGTGCCTCAAAGTTGAAGAGTGACAGAGAGATAGCCACATTAGTCTGTTTTCTATCCAAACTAAAAAGCAGTCATGCAGCATTTTGTTCGTCTTTACCATGCTATGTGACTGCTTTTTCATTTTCAAAGCTGAAGGTTCTGTCTGGATCCCAGTGGGCACACAGCAACTTTGTTCCACGCAGAGAGGCTGTGTTTGTGGTTGTAAGCCAGGCCTGGGTGTCAGGGCCTCTGGGTTCTAGTCACAGCTCTGTCACCATCTGGCAAGTCCATGGTGTCTCAGTCTGGCTCATTAACACCTGCAGAGGAAGTTGAAATGGTGGCCTGAACGTGACACGCACATGGTCCAAAGCATGTTATCATTGCAGCACCTGGCCCTTCTCAGCATCCCCCAGCCATCCTGCTCAGGTGCCAAGGGTTAGAGCAGGCCATCGTGGCAAGGCTCCTGGAGGGCC
Source organism: Carettochelys insculpta (assembly GCF_033958435.1). NCBI lineage: Eukaryota > Metazoa > Chordata > Testudines > Carettochelyidae > Carettochelys > Carettochelys insculpta. The sequence continues at coordinate 12,343,166 of NC_134164.1, forward strand.
ATGTGTGTGGGAAGATCTCACCCTCTCCAGGCTTTGTCCAGGGCTGTCAAACCAGGACACAGAATAAATAAAGCAGGAGCTGGCAGGGGCCGAAGTGACTCAAAGGAGGGATCTTGGCTGGTTTCTTTCATTAAAAGAAATAGGCAAGAACAGAATGTGGTGAGCCATGAAATACACCCGACTGCATTTGCAGCATCCAAACCCCGTGGCTGGGTCAGGATGGAGCAGCTCTCTGCAGTCAGGGTAATATTGTTCCATGTCCCTGCCTGCGATGCGCGCACCTCCTTTTTAACATCACTGATGCCTCAGTGGAATCAGCCAGGCAGAGAAAGGCAGCACGTGTGCTTCTTTATGGGGAGTACAACTGGTGCTATAAATGAAAGCAGGGGAGATATTTCCAGACACTGGGATGGCAGGGTTGACATGTCATCCACTCTGAGGCCCGGATGAACCACATATAACCCCCTCCATACAGCCACCACGTATTTAAAATAGGGACCAGCAGGTGCCTCGGGTCAGGGCAGTGGGTCTCAGCTGGCACCCTTCTGCCAGGGCCTGTGGGATGTGCGTGGGAGGTGCTGGCGTGCCAGTGGCAACATCACCAGACTGACAAGCATAGAACAAGTGACCCTGCTAGTGAAGGGCAGCCGGTGCAGCTGGCACCTCCCCGCTTGCAGCAGGAGGCTCAGAGACAGAACTTGCTGCTTGTCCCTGCAGGGGTGTCTGTTCAGCACTGTGCCGAGCTGGTGGAGGATGCCAGCCCAGGCTGTGCTAGGCAGTCGCACCTTGCATCTGTCGGCACACCCTGCAAAGACCAGTCTGGGCCTTTGCGGGGGTGCAGGGTGAGGAATCTCCTTATCCCTGTGTTACAGAAGGGAAAAGCAGGAGCACAAGGTCCCAGTTCTAGGAGGGAACCCGGTGTCCTGACACCTCTTCTGGGTGGATAGCCAAACTAAACAAACCCTTTTTTCTATCTTCCCACAGGTCATCTTTTCTAGATTTAAACATTTTTGTTGCTCTTCTCTGGACCTTCTCCAGTACGTCCATATCTTTCCTGAGAACTGGACACAGGAGTACCGCTCAGGCCTAATCAAGGCAGAGCAGAGCAGAATTACTTTCTTGTATCTTGCTTACTACACTCCTGCTAATATATCGCAGAAGGATGTTCGCTTTTTTTGCCACATTGTCACAATGTAGACTCATATTTCGCTTGCCATCCCCAGATCCCTTTCAGCAATACTCTTTTCTCACCTGTCGTGTCCCACTTTGTATGTAGACTGGCTAAGTCACCGTGCAACAGACAAGGACGTGGGGATTACAGTGGATGAGAGGCTGGATATGAGTTCAACAGTGTGCCCTTGTAGCCAAGAAGGCTAATGGCATATGGAGGGACATTTCCAGCAGATCTAGAGAAGTTATTATTCCCTTCTATTCAGCACTGGTGAGGCCACATCTGGAGTATTGTATTTTGGGCCCCCCCAAGTATAGAAAGGATGTGGATGCATTGGAGAGGGTCTAGTGCAGGGCAACAACAGTGATAAGTGGACTGGAGCACATGATCTACGAGGAGAGGCTGAGGGATTTGGGCTTGTTTAGTTTGAAGAAGAGAAGAGTGAGGGGCGATTTGACAGCAGCCTTCAGCTTCCTGAAGGGGGGCTCTAAAGAGGATTGAGAGAGACTGTTCTCAGTAGTGATGGATGGCAGAACAAGGAACAATGGTCTCAAGTTACAGAGGGGGTGTTATAGGTTGGATATTAGGAATAAATATGTCACTAGGAGTGTGGTGAAGCACTGGAATGTGTTACCTAGAGAGGTGGTGGAATCTCCATCCCTCGAGGTTTTTAAGTCCTGGCTTGACAAAGTCTTGGCTGGGATGATGTAGTTGGGGTTGATCCTGCTTTGGTCACGGGGCTGGACTTGGTGGCCTCCTGAGGTCTCTTCCAGCCCTAGGATTCTATGATTCTGTGAAGGCAACTGATTGTTCCTTCCCAGGTGGAGCTGAGTTATCCGGAATTTGTATAACTAGCGACCTCATTTAACCTTGGGGCTGGGGCAGCTGGGCTGGCAGCAACAGGGCAGGGGGCCATCTGCATGGCTTGAGCCATGGGGCTGGATCTCCAGCCAGCAGGGCCGGGGGTCAGCTGCCCAGCCAGTGCCACAGGGCTGTCTGTCTGTACAGTGTTGGCTGCCCAACTGAGCCCCAACTAGGCTTCCCACAGGCAGCAGCAGGGTTGGGGCCAGCTGCCTGGGCAGGCCTGGGGCTGATGGCTGTGCAGGGGAGGAGGGGTGAGGAGGGATGGTTGTCTGGCCAGTGGCAGTGGAAGCAGAGCTGTTTGTGCTGTACTTTGCATTTGATCTCATTGAATCTCATCCCGTTTACTTCACACCATTTGTGCAGTTTCTCCAGATCATTTTGAATTATAGCCCTATCCTCCAAAGCAGTGTTTCCTGAAGTGTGGTGCGTGTACCCCCAGTGGTACGCGACATGATTTCAAGGGGTACGTGTTGTGTACACCTTCCTTCCCCTACTCAGCTGGCTTCTGACTTCAGATGGACTCTGGGCTATATCACGCTGCTGGTGGTTAGGCAACGCAAGCTGCTCTTAAAACAGCCATTAAAAAACAAAAGGAAATTCACCTTTCTGATTGCAAACAATGCTTCTCTTTCCTGGGCATGTGAAATGTTATGCCAGTTAAATGCCAGGACGTATGTTGTTTCATTTATTAAACAAAAAGCTGTTTAGTTATTTTTGTTTTAGAGAAAGAATTTTGGCCATTTTTTTAAAATAGTTTTGAACATGTGCAAATAGTTTAGTGGATACTTTCCGTTGAAAACATGCCTTTTTAAGACATCCTGGATGTTTTAGTCAGATGCAGTGAAATGGCATTTGCAAGCGTATCTACATATTCAGACCAAGGAATTAAATGCTGCTTTTGAGCAGAAGATCCCTAACTATTTTACAGTGCTTTTCTGTTAGGTACTCCTAAACCATCCCACTTGAAGGCCTGGTCTAGAAAGTTTGGGTGACCCAGCTACATTGCTGGGGAGTAGAAGAATCCCACCTCTGTGCGAGGGGGAGGTAAGCTGATTGTTGCCAGCAGCCTAGCTCCTGCCTGTTGCGGAAGTAGCTTATGTACACCAGGAACCTTATGAAGGCGAGGAAGTGCTGGGCTTTCCAACAGGGCAGTGACAAAGGGGGAACTTGCCTCCAGACCTGGCATTTCAAAGGGTCACAGAGCTCCAGCCACTGCTCAGGGCTTCTTTGAAACACCACAGCAGCGGTGTTCTGCCACTCTGCAGTGCTGCAGTCTCAGCAGCTCTAAGGTCTGATGCCCTCGGCCCTGCCCCTTCTGGGGGGCATGGAGTCAGCCCCCTCCCACCTTGCCCCGTGGCCCACCGTGGCTATGTCTACACGTGCCCCAAACTTCGAAATGGCCATGCAAATGGCCATTTCGAAGTTTACTAATGAAGCGCTGAAATGCATATTCAGCGCTTCATTAGCATGCGGGCGGCAGCCGCGCTTCGAAATTGATGCGCCTTGCCGCCGCGCGGCGCGTCCAGACGGGGCTCCTTTTCGAAAGGACGCCGCCTACTTCGAAGTCCCCTTATTCCCATGAGCTCATTGGAATAAGGGGACTTCGAAGTAGGCGGCGTCCTTTCGAAAAGGAGCCCCGTCTGGACGCGCCGCGCGGCGGCAAGGCGCATCAATTTCGAAGTGCGGCTGCCGCCCGCATGCTAATGAAGCGCTGAATATGCATTTCAGCGCTTCATTAGTAAACTTCGAAATGGCCATTTGCATGGCCATTTCGAAGTTTGGGGCACGTGTAGACACAGCCCGTGGCTGTTGGCCCTGCCGGAAGTGGCTTTTGAACCCCTCCTCTCACCAGAGATAACATCCACACTGAGGTCCTGCTTCTCAAGTGTAGTAGACAAACCTTAGGTGTCATTAAAGATGTAGCGTAAGGCAGGCAGTTCTCCTTATGGAGTCCCTTCTGAGCAGCCATTAATATTTGGTGGCATTTTTTGCAATAAAATATAATGAAAAACACAAGCGTAAAACTCATACGGGCTTTGGAGTTCAAATCGACTCTGCTCCCTCGTTCATATCTCAATCTTTGTGCACACAGAATTTGATTAAAATCCAACAAGCCAGGCTCCCCTTTGGAGTCTTCGACAGGAAGGTAATAAGAATTCTCTCAAAGTTTTGTAAGCTTTTTTTTTTTTCATTCATTGAAGCTGGAGAATATTTTTCTTTTGCCAAGTTTTTTTTTTTTCCCTTTGGCAGACCTGGATTTCTTGGTGTAGTGAATGGAAATGATACAGCTGCAGCTTGCCTTTATTCCATAAAGCCTCTGCACAGTCCCACTGCACATCCCAAGAGAGTTACATTCAGAGGTCACCTGGAAAACAACTTGTCAGAGAAGAGTAGCCTCCATTGACAAAGTCTTGTTTACATGGAGCAAATTGATCAGAAGAGTTATTCTAGGTTAACTTTTCTGGAATAGCTCTTCTAATAGGCTGTGTCTACACTTACATTCCTCTTTCGAAAGAGGCATGTAAATGAGGGAAATTGAAAATGCAAATGAGGTGCAGAGCTATATATCTGGGACCTCATTTGCATATTCCCCTATTGAAAGAGCTTCCTTTGAAAGAAGATAAGCAGTTTAGATGCAGTTCTTTCAAAAGTAAACCCCATTTTCAAGAGAACCCTTCTTCCCAATTTTTTAGGAAGAAGAGTTAATTCGCAGATGGAGTTTACTTTCAAAAGAGCCACAGCTACACTGCTTTTCTTCTTTTGAAAAAAGCTCTTTTGAAAGAAGAAGATGCAAATCAGGTGCCAGATATGTAAATCTGCACCTCATTTGCATTTTCAATTTCCCTTATCTGCATGCCTCTTTTGACAGAGGAATGCAAGTGCAGACACAGCAGTATAGTTTTTGTTATTCTGGAATACCTCCCTTGTCTGAACACCATCCCAGAATAAAAGTGAGAGTTTCCAGGTAGCTGGTCTGGAATACCTATTACTGGTCGGTTTGCCTGTGCTGTGAAGTCCCTATATTCAGGCATTAGGACTCTAGAATATTTCTAGAGTTAGGATCCTTTGCATAACACAAGAACCAGGAATCGACAAACATAAGGAAATATTTGCACCCACAGTGCAACTGTGGAACTCATTGCCAAGGGATGTTGTGAAGGCCAAAACTGTAACTGGGTTCAAAAAAGATGGACTGGGGTGTGAGTCTGCAACAGCATACTCCAGGTATCCCTGAATCTCTGGCTACCAGAAGCTGTGACTGAATGATGGGATGGATCACTCAAAAAATTGTCCTGTTCTGTTCATTCTCTCTAAAGCTTCTGGCACCAGCTGCTGTCAGATGACAGGATACTGGGCTAGCTGGATCATTGGCCCACCACTGTTGGCATTATGTTCTTATGTAGGTAGGTTCTTCCATTACAGTCCTCTGAAGCATCTGGTGGTGGCATTCAGAGAGAGAACTAGGCAGGCTGCAGTTTTATCCAGAGTGGCAGTTCCTGTGCTCCTGCCAAAGCATATTTGCCTATCTACCAGCCTCCTCCTAGCTGTTGTGGTGTCTCTGGAAATAGCCTTTATGGCTAAAGCTGCTCTGGACACGTTGGGGTGGGGGTGTTTTTTCAGGGGAAAGTTTTGCTGCAGACATTATGTCAGAGTTTTTCTGCAATGACTTTTGGTTTTTTTTGTGGTGTCAGCAACAGAAGAATTTTAGACAGATGAGCAAAAATGTACATGTGTTTGGCAGGGGTGGGGGGTGTCACTGAAAAAAGTTCACCCAGCCAGCCAAGACTTTTCAGTAAGCCCAACAATGCCACTAGGAATGGTCATTTCTGCTTTGACAAAATAGCTGTCTTCCATTAGAAAACGCCTACCTGCTCCCCACATAATACTGGCTCCACTGAGCTGACAACCTTTTACTCTGCATTACCTCCTGGCCCCCTTCTGCTGGCTTCTCTGGGGAGCCTGTGGCAGGAGAATATGACTTCTCCCTTTTGTTTTAGCGTGGCTCCTCCCCTGCCATGGAGTCACAATGCTGCCACAGGCTCTTGGCCTGTTGGGAATGGTGCTGCAGAGTCAGCTTATCCCCTGATGTGGCCAGAGAGCCTCATCCTTATGGACTTTCCTCAGTCAATCGATCAAACATGGCGCTCCCCAGTGGGGCTGTCCTTAGGGTTTATGGTGCCCTATGTGGAAGGGGAGAGGGTGGGGGGATGGAGGAGCTGTCTGAGATGGGGCTGCACTCAGGGCTGCGGGAGCAGGAGCAGAGCGAGAAGGTATAGGTGTGAGAACTGGGTTCCCAGCTGCCAGCAGCCCCAAGGCTGGGGTCCCAGCTGTCGCACAGGACTCTGCCAGTCCCCAGCCTGTCATTTGCATTCCCAGGCAGCTGGAGCAGCGGTCTTTCGTGGCCTGCCCGTGCTGTGTGAGCCCCGGGAGAGGGGACTGCTCCATGGTTAGGCCTCTCCGATGAAATCCTTCTGCTCAGCGCAGCACGCCCAGCTGCTTGGAATCACGAGTGTTGCTGGAGCCAAAAATGCAGCCGGTACCTGGTGTCCTGTCCTCCCTGAGCAACCTGGCTTGGGAGGACCACCGAGGCAGGACCCATTTCTCCCTATGTGCCTGGGCACACTCAGCACTCCGGTGGGAAGCACACAAGGCATTGGGCTGGGGAGTGGATGTCCCATTGCAGCTCCCGTCCATAGAAATGAGGCTGGGGGTATCGCCTGAAGCCAGTTTTGCTCAGAGGGTCTAATGCCAGCCCGTGGGCCCAGGAGCTGCACTGGAGGTAGATCACAGAATGGGTGGATCACAGAACACTAGAACTGGAAAGGATCTTGAGAGGTCATTGAGTCCAGGCCCCTGCTCCCATGACAGGACCTGGTGCAATCTAGATCAGAGGTGGGAAAGATGCAGACTGCCAAGCCTGTTAATCTGGCATGCAGCTGGTCCCTTTGGTTGTGGACGGTGGTGGGAGAACTTTGGGTGCTTCCTCTGCCCCCAGCAAAATTTCTCAGTTCCCATTGGCCAGTTTCATGCACTGCCCCTGACCCCAGGTTAGAATCCCCTCTTACACCAACACCCACTCCTGGACCCTACGCCCCAATCCCCTGCCCCATGTCACAAGCCCTGCCTTCACCCAAACTCTCTCTCAGACCCCACACCCTATCCTGAACCCCAGTCCCTACCCCAGGTTCCCTCCTGCACCAACCTCCATCTTAGACTTCACACACCCTTCATAAAAAGTTCAGCCCTTTCCCTCTTACCAAAATCAGGAAGTGATCTCCAGTCAAAAGCTCTTACCCACCCCTAGTCTAGACCATCTCTGGCAGGTGTTTGTCTAAACTGCTCTAAAAATCTCCAGTGACAGAGAATCCACAACCTCCCTAGGCAATTTATTCTGGTGTTTTCCTAATGTCCAGCCTAAACCTCCCTTGCTGCAATTTAAACGCATTGCTTCTTGTCCTATCCTTAGTTATTAAAGAGAACATTTTTTTCTCCCTCTTCTTTGTAACAACCTTTTAGGTACCTGAAAACTGTTCTGTGCCCTCTCAGTCTTCTCTTTTCCAGACGAAACAAACCCAGTGCTTTCCATCTTACCTTATAGGTCATGTTTTCTAGAACTTTACTCATTTTTGTTGCTCTTCTCTGGACCTTCTCCAATTTGTCCACATCTTTCCTGAAATATGGTACCCAGAACTGGACACAGTACTTCATTTGAGGTTTAATCAGTGCAGAGTGTAGCGGAAAAATGACTTCTCATGTCTTGCTTATGACACTCCTGTTAATACACCAAGAATGCAGTTTGCTTATTTTCCAACCATGTCAAACGGTTGACTCATATTTAGCTTGGGGCCAATTTAGATCCCTTTTCCAGACTTCAGGCATCTGTCGTGTCTTCCATGACTTTTCAAAAATGATAGTTAATGACTCAGATCAATCAGCTACTTGAGTATTCCAGGATGCATTTCATCCAGCCCTGGTGACCTGAAGACTCTCAACTTTTCTAAGTAAGTTTTAACTTGTTCTTTTCCACTTCTAGCTTCTGAACCTCTCTCATTTTCTCCAGCATTCACGATTATGGGTGTCTAGTTACCACCATCATTTCTCGTGAAAACTGAAACAAACAAGTCATTACACACCTTTACCATTTCCACATTTTCTCTAATTGCTTTTCCCTCTCCACTAAACAAGGGTTCTGCTCTGTCCTTGGTCCTTCTCTTGCTTGTAATATATTTATAGATCTAGTCCTCCGTGTTCATATGGAGATGGCAAGCTGCCATGAGGCTCCTTAGTGAGTAGGGAAGATCCCAGAGGAGCGTTGGCGAGTTAACGCCATATCCTGGCTGGCTGGGTGCTGCCACTGCTCAGGGACGGGTGCTGTGATGGCTGGGCCTGCTTGAGGTAACCAAGTCTGCCTCTCTTTCAGCTGATCAAGGAAAGATTGTTAGACCTGCTCGGCAAGGAGGAGGAGGAGGGGAGCCATGACGAAAATGTGGTAAGGATCCCTGTCAGTACCGTCACCAGGGTCTCCTTGCTGCCCAGCTGTCAGCCCCTTAGTGGACTTGATCTAGGGGAATCCTGTGGACAGGGAGGCAGCATTACTCATTCCAACCATGTCTACACTACAGCACTCCTTTGAAAGAAGCTCCTTTGGAAGATCTCTTCCAAAAGTCTCCTTTCTAAAGGTAGCAGCCGCACATGCTGAAGTTGACTGAAAAATTGATCCACCCTTTCGATAGCGAGCAGCCCACCCCAGCTGCTCTTTCAAAAGAGCCAGCCAGGAAGCGACGCAGATCAAAAAATCCTGCTGAATGAGAACTGCTCTTTTGACAAAGGGCTCCCAGGGCATCTACACACATTTTTTTCTGAAAGAAGCTTTCAGAAAATGGTGCTTTTCCTCACCTGGGAGCGGAAAAGGGCCACCGGAAAAAGTGCCACATTATTCCAATTTAATATGGAAAGAATGCAGTTTGTGTGTAGACGCTCGAGATTTTTCGGAAGAGACCCAGGTTTTCTGAAAAAACTCACTAGTGTAGACATAGCCTCCAAGTCCAGTAAAAGCTCTGTTATCCAGCAGGTTGGAGGAATGGGGGGTGCCAGTTTGTAAAAATATCCAGTTAGCTAAGTGATACACTTCCCAATAGAATACCAACATTCCAAGAATTAGAACACACTAAAATGAATGTAAAATAATCTCTTAGTGTTCACCAATCCGATAGCAGTACTGCAAGGCAGATTGGTTGAGTTCTTCAAGCATGTAAGCATATACAGGTAACATTTTCTATAGTAGATATAACTTATGATTCTATATATCACCAAGGGCAGCACATCATGTACAGCCAGATTGTTGTCAGTGGTTTGAGCATTGATTTGCTAAATCCAGGGTTGTGAGCTCAGTTGTTGAGGGGCCTGTTTAGGGATCTGGGGCAAATAAATTAATAAAGGACTGATACTTGCACCTGCTAAGAGGGCAGGGGACTGGACTTAATGGCCTCCCAAGTTATAAACTTAACATTAAAACTGTATTCAAGACAGTTTAATCCTCCTTTGGTGACTCAGAGGCACTTCAGGATCTTGCAGTGCCCTGGGGTCATCATTATTGACATCAGTTACCACGGCAGCTGAAGAAGGTGTAGGAGATTGGCCTGAATCAGGGGAACAAGCCCATGACACACCCTGGAAGCTGCTTTTTGAACACCTGCCTGATATCAGTTTGTTTACTTGTCTTCAGCCTCTTTTGCAGAAAAGTAGAGTGCTCAGTTGCAGCACTTCCTGGCAGTATAGTAATACCAGTTACTAGACAGACACTTTGTCTTGGAAGATATCAGAAGTGCTGATCAATGGAGTTTCCCAGGGGGTGAAGTGCTGCATAACACAGCTTTTACTGTACCAGGTGTCAGGCCCCAATGCAAAAAGCAGTCTGAGATCTGGCCCTCCCTGCTCATATGGAGACGTCACCAGGCAAAGCAGCAGGAAGAGCTGGGGACTCCCCATGGCTTGGCCCCATGCCAGCACAGTGCCTTCAGATCATTAGAGCTGAGTTGGAGTTTTTTTTTTCCCCCAGGGAAAATGAAGGTTTGAAAAATTGCAATTTTCCACCTGTAAAGTTTCCAGTTTTGCTAAACTAACAAAGGAGAAATAATGTAGCGTAAATAAATAACCCACCCTGGACCTCACTGGGGGTGGGAGAATAGCCATTTGGAAACCATTTCTGTTTTTGACAAAACACAGCATTTTGACTGGAAAGCAAATGGAATAAAAATGTTCTCCTTGCTTTGAAATTTCCCATCCGCAGATCTGACAGCATTTTGCCCCAAATTGTGGGGCTCTACAAAACATTTTGTTTTTGACAAAACCTCATCTTTTCCTAAAGCTTCCTAGCTCTGCTGTTAAGGGAATCCCCTAAAGACCAGTTCCTTGTAGCCCCTTGTGGAAGCTGTGTATGTAAAAGATGCTGTGTGTTGTATCATAGAACTGGAAGGGGTCTTGAGAAGTCACTCAGTCCAGCCCCCTGCACTGACAGCAGGCCCTATTGCCAGCCCTGGCAGTTTTATTTGTTTTTAAATCTAACCTGCCCCAGACCCTTGTAAGACCCCTCAAGGACTAAACTCAGAGCCCTGGGTTTACAAGGCCAATGGTCTAACCAGTGAGCAATCCTTCCCCCCCATCCTGAAACAACCAAGTGTCTAGCATGGGGCTTGACCCTCATACCTTGGTGTTAGTAGCACCACACTCCAACCAACTGAACTAGAGTCCCCGATGCTGAGAAAGGAGATGGGAGGGGTCTAATGGGGACATGGTCACACAGGAGTACTCTGGACTGGGGATATAACACTAGACAGGCTGGGAGAAAGCCAATGGCCACCCTCCCACCTTGCACTGTGAAGCACAACTTGAGGCTGACTTCACCCTGGCTGTTACCCACTGCCTCTAGCGGTCTGTCTCCACTGCACTATACACTGGGGTCAGACTCATGTGTGAGTCAAACTCCACCACTGTTTACCGAGTAATCAGTCTGATTCGGGAACCCCTTCTGCACTCAGGCTCATGGGCCCTAGTGGGGTTGGGGATTACAGCCTAAGTCCTGTGGAAATGCGAGTCCATCATGGATACAGCTCAAGCTGCAGACCGAATTAGGAGGGGCTGTGTCTTGTGGTGGGGTTGTTAGTATGCTGAGAGACCCAGCATCAGTGACGGCAAACCCAGGGCTACAGTACCTTGTGGACAGTTAAACAGGTGTTTGGAACCACCATATCTGCAAGCCCAGCTTCCCAGTGCAGTGGACACATACCCTAAGTTCCAGCCTGCGAGCTCTGATGCTCTCATGGGGCTGCCTGGCACTGGTGTAGGAGTGGCCATCCCTGCGCTGGTGTGAATCAGTTACAGGCTGTAACCCAGGGTCAGAGAGCTGAAGGTTTAGCTGTATGAGGCTGTGGTGAACTGCCCATCGAAGGTATAGGAGGCATCCTGTGTTCTTGGGAGAAGTCCAGCTCCTTGCAGAACCCTATTAGCTAGGAGCCCAAGTGGAAGGGCATTGTTATCCACTGCCATCGCTTCACTAAGCTAGCGTCCCGCTGCTGCCCAGAGGGGCACGCCCAGGCACAACATTCCTGCCCTGCTGCCCCATGCAGCTGGGGCACCCATGCTGCTTCTGGGGCAAGGAGCTCTGGGAGTTTAAGCGGGGTCTGAAGCACAGGAGTGTCCAACAGCAAGAGGCTTTGTTTCTCTGCAGTGTGGAGGTGGTGAAGCCAAGGCCCAGGAGGAGAGTGAGGGCACATCTACACTTAGGCCTGGATTGATGCTCCAGACGTCCATCTTCCAGGGTTCGATTTAGCATCTCTAGTAGGGACGTGCTAAATCGGATGCTCAAGGTGCCAGCCTCCACCGTGGTACTCGAGGGGTAAGGGAAGTTGACATGAGAGTCTTGCCAGTCGACCTCCTGCTGTGGGGACAGCACCAAAGTTCAAGTCAAGGTACATCAGCTCCCGCTGTGCAATTAACATAGCTGGAGTTGTGTCTCCTCATTCAAACTGAGACCCTAGTTAGACCTGGCCTGGGAGGTGCGATGTGCTGATCTCCCACCTCAGCTTCCACCGCAGAACATGGCAGTGCAAGGGCTGAGAGCCAGGAGCAGCCCAGCAGTGCCTACCTGGTGGTGACCCTCTTGCTCTCCCCACCTAGAGCACGTGTGACCCCATGCCAAACCATTCTGAAACCATCAGCCACACTGTGAACGTGCCCCTGCAGACAACCCTGGGAACACTGGAGGAAATCGCCTGCTGACACCTCTCCAACAGCTCCATAGTGCCAAGACCTACCGAAAGGAGACTGCACAGGAAAGCAGGGACCAAGCTCAGGTTTGCACCAGGGGAAAAGGAAGAAAATCGCTATGCATTAAACATAATAATATATATATATATAAAACTGTATATATATATTATAGATCTCTGCCAAAACCAAGCGAGCGGCACCTTGGACTTGACTTGAGTCGTCCTTTCCTGTGGGAGGGGGTTCGTCTTTGGGATCTGAAGACACACTCGTTTTTGAACTGTACAGATCAACACAGAACCCAACAAAACCACCATTTCATATACTGCCAACTGTACAAAGCACTTGCATGATACTTTTTATGGCGCTATATTCCTAGCTGTCTTTATACGCTCTGTTCCTCTGTACAGGCTCTGATTTTCACTACCGAGAAGGAATTTTGCTGGCCTATCCGTCCCTGAAACCACCGTTATTTAGGCTGCATTAGAATAAAGAGACAAACAAACATGCAACTCTTGGACTCTCCTTACCTCTTTGTCTGTCAGAGCAGTTTGCTAGGCCTGGTTCCCCAAAGGGTAAGCCGTGCTGTGGCCGGCCCGAGTGGAGCTACAGTTGGCTGAAGGGGAGCAGCCCAGGAACAGCACGTGTAGTCTGACCTCCTGACCAGATCCCTCTCAGATGGATGCACCCTGGCTACTGAGTTGCGCTCCTTGGTCTGTGCAGTCTGGTGGTGAAGGGTGCGGGCAGGAGGGAGCATTGGGCTGATTTTTCGTTAATTTCCATTGTGCTTTTTCCTCATTCTCATGACTGATATTAAAGCTGGTCTTGTGGCAGTGGCCAGACTGTGTCATATCTGCCTTGCTTCCTGACCCTTTCTCCACTGCTCTGGCTTCAGTGTGGGCAGAGCAACCAGGGTCCATTGGCTCTTTGGGTGGCAGTCTCCCAGATACCTGGCCCCTGCCTCTGGCCCTGCTGCCCTTCCCTGGTGGATAGAGAAAGGGGGCTGCACTCATCCTCTTCACCCATTCCTTGGCTGTTAACAGACTGCAAGGACCACCTCTTCCTCCACCATCAGACAGATGGGCAGGGCCCTGATGCTTTTTCAGCCTCTTGGCATGCTAGGGATTAGCCAGTGCCCCCCATCCCATCCCCTTCCTGCCTCATCTTCAGGGTCTATCCCTTTCCCACCTCATCTCCAGGGCTCCTTCTTTTCCAAGCTGGGAGCAGAGAGCCCCCTTCATTCTGGCCATGGGAGCTGCTCCCTGACCCTGGCACACCTATCACACTGGGTGACACCTCTAGGTCATCAGCAGCTCTGTCAGGCTGACCGGAACCACAACTCACCTGGGGTTGTGGCTTTATTCCCCATCCATGTCCCACTTACACACTTCCCACCCAAACCCTGTGACTTCCCTCCCAGCCAGCTGCAGCCGCACCATGCAATTTCACAGCCTTGCACTAGCATGGACCCTCGCCTGTTCATGGTACTGCAGGAAAGTAGCTTGGTGTCTCCACTGTCGTCTGCCCCACCAGATTTAGACTCCCAGAAGCACTTGCTTGGCTAGAAGTCTCTTTGGAGGGAGATGGAAGCTGACCCTCGCTGCCCAGTCTGACTGACCCTCTTGCATTCTCTCATGTAACTTTCCAGAACATGGCCCGAACGTCCAGACGGCCAAAGCGGCTCCTCCTGACCCTGCTTTGCAGTAGATTTGACATGTGAGCAGCTAATAATGGGAGCAAGATCCTGTGTGACTGGCCCTCCAGCTCCCCCTCAGAGCCCCAGGTGTGTCCCTTTGGGGCAGCAGTGCCATGAGGTGAGCACATGATACGTATGTCAGCGAATTATGGGCCACCTCCTTGGCTGGCCGGGCTCAGCACACCTCCAGTGGGCTCTCTGGGTTTATGCCACTTTACACCTATTGGGGATTTGGCCCTGCAGGCTGCTCTGGTTCTAAGTCAACACCGCCCCTTGGACAGCTGCAGCTTTGGGGATCATGGGTGTTTAGCAATTTCTAACTGAGCCTTTTACTATTTCCTAGAAGGGGCAAAATGACACCCCCTCCCCCACCCCAATTGCACTTAGCTCTGGGAGCAGGACCAGACTAAGAGGGGCTTTAGGGGCTGCAGCCCAGGGCCCCGGGCTAAAAGGGACCCCACAAAAGCCTCTAGGCTTTTGCAAGGCCCTTTGAGCCCAGGGCCCTGAGCTGCAGTCACTAACATCACGTGCATTATCCAGCTCCATAGGCTGATGCCCCCAGTTCCCCCTTGAGCTGGGCCACATCGCTGTGAGTCCTGGGACAAGTGCCGGTCCCCACGCTGCTCTTGCCTGCAGGCTCCAGGAATCGCAGCCAATGAGTGCTGCGAGGAGGGCAAAGGGCAGGTGAGATGGTACCTGCCTGCGAGTGCAGGGGAATGTGGGCCACACTGTGCCACCTGCTCCCCCATCCCACCAGATGGAAGCTGTCCCAGATGAGCGCTCCGCACCCAATCTCTGGCCCCAGCCCTGAGCTCCCTTCCACACTTTACCCTGCACCCCAGTCCTCTGCCCAGGCCCTGAGCCCCCTTTTGTGCCCTAAATCTGAGTCCCTCCCAGAAGTCAGGGTGGGACTAAGGAACTTGGGGTGCAAGAGAGGGCTCAGAGCTGGGGGAGAGATCCCACACCGCTGCCTGAGCCCCAGCCCTGATCCTGCTCCAGCACCCCACCCCAATCTGCTTTCCACACTCCAAACCCCTTGTTCCCAGACTGAAGACCACAAATCCATGATCCCCACAGCCCACCCACCAATCACAGCTCTTACATCCTCCCACTGCCACCCACCAGCCTCAACCCACAGCCCACATGCCAAACCTCTGCCTGCTGCCTGCCCCCAGAGGCTGGGGGAGCCACACCAAATCGAATAGCCCCAGGGCTCCAGCAGAGCTAATCCCCCAGTCTGGAAGCAGAATAAAACTCTTGTGGGGATGCAGACTAGAGATTTCACTAATGTGCCCCAGCTGTCGAGACCGTGTCTCCTGGAACCCCCAGCACCTGTGCTGGTCTCTGGAAAGTCCCGTGTGGTCTATATCCCAGCCCCTGTCCCTGTAACCCCTATGTCCACGTCTGTGTAGCCATCTCTTTTTGCATATGCCAGGAACATGGCCACCTGTTGGGGTCTGGTTTGTTAGTGCACCTGCGTTTGAAGGGAGCTGTGTGCCTTGTCGAAGCGACACCCTGTGCTGCAGCTTTACGCCAATAAAGAGAAACAAACCGGGAAAACAGTTTCCCAGAGAGCGGCTTTCAGTTGTTTTTATTAGCCCAGAAACATGGGGCACGGGGTACGAGACAGAGCATGCATGGTGGGTTTGTCTATTTATTAGCAGTGGCACTGGGGGCATGGGCAGTGTATGGACCACGTGGCTGATTTTTGCATTGTGTTCCCTCTTAGCACCCCTCTGCAAAACATTCCCTCCATCCCCACTGTGAGATGGGAGGGCACCTAGCTATCCTGGGTAGTTCCAAGATCCAGCATCTTTGGGCCTTAGCCCCTCAGAGAGGCTAGGGTGACTTGCCCCAGGCCAACTAGAAGCCTGTGGCAGAGAAGGAAACAGCCCCAAATCTTCCAAGGGATTCCCCAACCACTGGATCTCCACACTATTTTTCTCAGCCCAACAGAGCACTATTATGGCTATGACACGCACGTGAGCCTTAATACACAGGTGACCTAGGATGCAAGAGCCCACGGCTCGTGTCCCAGCTCTGCTAAAGACACCTAGGCTGTGTCTACACTACAAAAATAACCGTTCACAGCAGAGGAGTGCCTGCCGCAAGGGTCAGTGGGGATTCGGATCACAAGACCCTGACCTGAGGCCCTTTAACGGTCCTTGCTATCCCCAGGGCCACTTCCATTCTACCCCTCAGGGCATACCTAGGCATCTGGTTGGGCTCTCAGGGGTTCAAGGGATTCCAGGTCCAGCTGGGGTCCGGGTGGTCCAATCCAGTCATCAGCAACTGGCAGGTCCCTCAGGCCCAGCCAGACTTGGGGTGCAGGTCGGGGTCGAGGTTGCTTCTCAGGGTCAGCGTGGTCCCTCGGGGTGTCTGGGTAATCAAGAGTCAGCTGGGGCCGGGCCAGGGGGGGTGGGGGGTGGCGGTGGTCCAGCCCAGTCTGCAGCCACCTACAGGCCCTGTGGCTCCAGCGAGTCCTCAGCCTCCCAGGCAGGGAGCACTGAGCAGACCCTGACTGAGCCCTGAGGTTGGGCTTTTATAGTCCTGGCCCTGCCTATGGACTTCTGGTCAGGTGTTGGAGAGGGGTCAGGCTCATCCCCACATGGGTCCTGGTGGGGCTCCTCCACCTCCGGTTCAGTGGGCGGTGACTCCGCCCCACTATACCCAGACATCCTCATCAACCGCCTCCTGGCTCCCGCCAAAGCCGCAGTATGTAGCACAAGGAAGAGGATGGTGGATGAGGGGGTGCTCTGGGACTGTGGGGTCTACCTCCGTTCCTCCTTTATATCACAAATCTGGGCAGAGCTCTCCTGGGTGGTGTCCACTGCCTCCTTACCCAGCTTTGAGGGGCACTGGGCACTGTCTGGGGTTCTCTGCTCAGTGTCCCCTTCCTGTTCCCTTGTTTTAAACCTGTCACCCTCACTGCCTGTCCCTAGCTTTTTTCTAATTTGTCCCAATCCTTCAGTTGAGTCTGGGTCCAGTAACCCCTCCCACTAGGCTGGGGGAAGGGCCCTGGTGGACAGGCCTGGATCCACTGCCACTGCCACCACCAGCACTCAAATAGTGCCCCACTACACCTACAAATTGCCAACTTGCACTAGGGAATAGTTTGGCTGGCTCCATGAGCACCTACGTAGAATGCATCAGAGAAAAAGTTTTGTGATCCTGGGAGATTACAGCCTGAGAGGTGCGTGCTGGAGGTCTCCTGCTGCTGGTACAGCTCTAGCCTTGGAATTTCTCACCAGGACAGATGACAAGTTCCTAACTCAAAAAGTGCTGCATCCAAGATGGAGGAATTGGACATTAGAGCGTGTCTTGGCAGGGAAATCAATTTATCACAGAACAAAAAAATTAATGGTGATTGTAATTTGATCACATTTGTAATGCACCACCAGGATGAAGCCTAAACTGCTAATGTAGGTACACTTGGTGTTTTAAAAGGGCCAGATTCACAAAGCTGAAAACAATTAGGAGCCAAATTAGCCAGGCAAGAAATTAAACAGAAAAATATGAAAGGAAGTGGCTTCCTAGGAAGGAGGAAAACAAACCAGAAGTCACGCAGCACTTTAAAGACTAACAAAATAATTTATTAGGTGATGAGTGTTTTGGGAGGGGTTCTTCAGCTCTGGAAATGTTGCTGAAAGTGAATTGGCCTGGGGAGTATATAACAGAGGCACAATAAAAACTGACTAATCAGCTATGTAGCACAGAAAGTGAGGTGGCGAAGGATGGGGAGGAGGGGAGAGAAAATTACTAACTGTAGGTATCCTGCCTGAGGTCACTATGAATATCAAAGACACGGAAGCTGTCTTTGTAATGTGTAAGGTAATTGCTATCTCTATTAAGACCAAGTGTCAAAGTATTGAATTTGAGCATAAACTGCAGTTCACATACTTCCCTTTGTAATCTACTGTTAAAATCTCTTTGTTGTAAGATGCGTATTCTCAGGTCTTTAGCGGTATGGCCCACGTCATTGAAATGCTCACTGACAGGTTTATGTGCATTCAGATTCCTATTGTCTGCTTTGTGTCCATTCATTCTTTGGTGAAGTGATTGTCCAATATATACATAGCAGAGGGGCATTGCTGGCACGTGACGGCATATATAATATTGGTTGAGTTACAGGAGTATGAGCCCCTCATCCTGTACCTAATGTGGTTACATCCAGCGATGGTGTCTCCAGAATAAATATGTGGACAAACTTGGCAACAGGGTTTGTTGCAAGGAAAAGTTCCAAGTTTAGTATTACTGTGGTATGGCCTGTGGTTGCTTGTGAGAATTTTCTTGAGGTTAGGTGGTTGTCTGTAGGTGTGAACAGGCCTCTCACCCAGAGCTTCTCAGGGTAGCATTATGTTCCAGTGCAGGTTGTCGGTTGTTGATAATGTGATAATGTGCTGCAGGGGTTTGAGTGGGGGCTATAGGTAATGACAAGTGATGTTCTGTTACTTGGGCCTATCTTGAAGTAGTTGGTTTCTGGGTATGCATCTGACCCTGTCAATCTGGTGTTTGTTTGTTTTTTAAACTTCTCCTGGTGGGTAATTAAGTTTTACAAATGCTTGGTAGAGATCTTGAAGATTTTGGTCTGTCAGTAGGATCAGAACAGATGCAGTTGTAACTAAGGGCTTGACTATAAATGGTGGCTCATGTGGTGTGCACTGGATGGAAGCGGGAGGCATCTAGATAAGTGTAGCAGCTAGTGGGTTTCCGGTACAGAGTGGTGTTGATGTGGCCATCAGTGATTTGTACCGTGGTTTCCAGGAAATGGATCTCTTGTGTGGAGTGGTCAAGGCTGAGACTGATGGTGGGTTGCAGGTTGTTAAAATCTCTGTGGAATTCTGCCAGAGTCTCTTTACCATGGGTCCAAATGACAAAGATGTTCTTGATGTAGCTTAAGTACAGAAGGAGTAATAGGGGACAGGAGCTGAGGAAATGTTGTCGTAAGTCAGCCATTAAAATGTTAGCAAACTGTGGGGCCATGTGGGTTCATAGCAGTGTTGCTGATCTGGAGATATAAGTTGTCCCCAGACTGGAAATAATTGTGGGTGAGAACAAAGTTACATAGGTCAGCCACCAGACTGGCTGTGGTAACATCTAGGATAGTGTTCCTAATCGCTTGTAGTCCATCTTCCTGTAGCGTATTGGTGTAGATCTTCTACATCCATGGCACCAAGGATGGTGTTGTCAGGAAGGTTTCTGATGTTTTGTAATTTTCTCAGGAAGTCAGTGGTATTTTGGCGATAGCTGGGAGTGCTGGTGATGTAGGGTTTGAGGAGGGAGTCTACGTAGCTGGATAGCCTGGTAGTAAGGGTGCCAATGCCCGAACTGACAGGGTGTCTGGGGTTTCCTGGTTTATGGATTTTGGAAAGCAAATGGAGCACAGAAGCTGTGTCTGTGTGAATATGGTCCTGAGTCGAGGCAGGGTGTTCCTTAAGAAGATGGTGCAGGAGCACTGCAGAATGGGATGCAGGGGTCTTGCTGTGAGGCCAGGGGACTGGACTTGATGAGCTTTCATGGATCCTTCCAGTTCTAGTGTGCTATGATTCTAGGGTTCTGAAATGATAATTTGGGAATTGTTTAAGAATATTTTAATAAATGCCCAAAAACCATGATGAAACAGTTGAGAAACAAGTCTACATTGGTTAAAATTACTGACCAGCTTAGAGAGAAAATGAAGGCAGCTATAAAAATTGAAGGCAACTCCCTCTCCCCAATGTATAAGAAATGGAAGCACAGGGGAGCTGATAGTAATGAATATAAATTAGAAGCTTGGAACTGTGGTACATTGATATGGGAAGCAAATCTCTGGCCAGCAGAGTTAAGGACAGTAAGGTTTTTTAAGTATGCTAGGAATGAACGAATGCTAACAATGGTGTCTTAATAGATGGAAATGGTATAATTGTCCACAGTCATATAGCACAGGTAGAAGTGGTCAATGAATATTTCTGTTCTGGATTATTTGGGAGAAAAAAAGCAGATGGTGTAGCAGTATTATATGAAGATGAAACTTCCCATTCCCCTATGGGGAATGTTAAACAGGAAAAAAAATAGGCATTTTAAAAAGCCACAGGTTAAACTGACACCCGAGACTGTAAGAATTGCTGTCCAAAGAGTTCACCATGCTGTTCATACTGATTGTCAGTAACTCTTGTAGCAATCAGGAAGTTCAGAAGATTGGATGGAGATCAATGCTGTGCCAATATTTGTAAAGGGTAAATGCGATAACCCAAGCCTGTCAGTCTGTCGCCAATCCTCAGCAATTTCATGGAGCTGCTGATACGGGACTCAACAAATAACCCCTTCAAGAGACATGCTATAATTAGTGCCAGTCAACATGGGCTTATGGAAAATAGGTCCTGTCAAATTCCCTTGATTATTTTAATTAAATTACACATTTGGCTGATAAAGGTAATAGTGCTGACTGTAAGAACAGATATCTGCAAGGGTTTTGACATGGTATAACATGATATTTTGATTAAAACATATTACACTGGTATAAAACTTCATGGGACACACATTAAATGGATTACAAACTGGCTCAGCATGCAACTGTAAATGGGAAATCAGTTTTGAGTGGGTGTATTTCTAGTAGAATCCTGCAGGATCACATGTTGCCCCTGCACTATTTCATATTTTTATCAATGACCTAGTCGTAAACATAAAAGCTTCACTGTTAAAGATGACATCTCACACAAAAACTGAGAGAGTGGTAAATAATGAAGTAGGCAGAACTCTGATACCCAGTGATCTGGATCAGCTGGTAAGCTGCTTACAAGCAAACGGCATGTGTTTTATCAGAGCTAAAAGGAAATGTACACATCTAGGAATAAAAAAATACAGGCCATACCTATGGGTTGGGGGACTCTAGTGTAGGAAGACTGGGGAGGTCACAGTGGATTATAAACTGAACATGAGCTCCTGGTCCCAAGGGCTAATGTGATCATGGGATATAGAAAGAAGGTTATTTTACCTCTGCATTGGTGCGAGTGCTAATGGAATATTGTACCCACTTCCACTGCCCCAGTTTCCAGGAAGATGTGGATAAATCGGCGAGAGTTTAGAGAAGCTGTGAGAATGATTTTAGGATTAGAAAACGTCAATCTACTCAGCTTAACAAAGAGGCAACTCGATTGCAGTGTATAAGTACATGCATCAGAGAAGAAATATTTGATAATGGAGTTTTTAACCTAGCCGAGAAGGGTATGATATGATCTAATGGGTTGAAGATATTCAAATTCAGATTGGAACTAAGGCACACATTGTTAATGTTGGTGCTTAACTTTTGGAACAATTTCCCAAAGAGGTATGTGGGAGCAGGGTCAAACAGGAATTAATATTGAGATCGCCTGGGATCTGGGATGTGCAGTAGGTTGGCTGAGGTAATTGCAGGGGCCTTTTCTGGTCTTAGAAACTGTGACTCCCTTAGCACAGAAGAGCCCTCACTTGGTAGGAAGCCATATTTCCTAGTGATCAGAGCACTTCCCCAGGCTACCAGGCTCCTGGATTTTACTCCCAAATCTGATTCCAGGAAAATCTAGTGATCTGTGCCTCAGTTTCCCAATCCTTAAACTGGTGATGAACCTGGGATCTGTAGAGGTCTACCTCTGAAAAGAGCTAGGTATTATTAGTGTGCCATTACAGCACTCGTAGCAGGAGCCAAACAGGTGCACCTAATTCGCAGACAATTTTACAGACAATTTAAATAAATACTAAGCAGAAATCCCTCTTGCTCTGTGTCTGCATAGCCATGTCTACACATGCACGCTACTTCGAAGTAGCGGCACTAACTTCGAAATAGCGCCCGTCACGGCTACACGTGTCAGGCGCTATTTCGAAGTTAACATCGACATTAGGCGGCGAGACGTCGAAGCCGCTAACCCCATGAGGGGATGGGAATAGTGCCCTACTTCGACGTTCAACGTCGAAGTAGGGACCGTGTAGTCGTTGCGTGTCCTGCAACATCGAAATTGCGGGGTCCGCCATAGCAGCCATCAGCTGAGGGGTTGAGAGACGCTGTCTCTCCAGCCCCTGCGGGGCTCTATGGTCATCGTGTGCAGCAGCCCTTAGCCCAGGGCTTCTGGCTGCTGCTGCGGCAGCTGGGGATCCATGCTGCATGCACAGGGTCTGCAACCAGTTGTCGGCTTTGTGGATCTTGTGTTGTTTAGTGCAACTGTGTCTGCGAGGGGCCCTTTAAGGGAGCGGCTTGCTGTTGAGTCCGCCCTGTGACCCTGTCTGCAGCTGTTCCTGGCACCCTTATTTCGATGTGTGCTACTTTGGCGTGTAGACGTTCCCTCGCTGCGCCTATTTCAATGTGGTGCTGCACAACGTCGAAGTTGAACATCGATGTTGCCAGCCCTGGAGGACGTGTAGACGTTATTCATTGAAATAGGCTATTTCGATGTCGCTACATCGAAATAAGCTACTTCGAAGTAGGCTTCACATGTAGACGTAGCCCATTTGTATCTTAGGAGCTGCCCCTCTGCTCAGCCTGGGAGAACACTCCCATGGAGCCAGTCAAAACTGCCCAACCCTAATGCAAGCCTTCAATTTCACGCACCAGTGTAGACAGACACCCTTGACTTTACAAAATGGGGTGCTAAAAATCGACCTTAGCAAAGACGAGCTAATCGCCTAGTGCAGATGTGCTCCCAGTACCAGGTGCTGAACCTCGTTTAGAAATGCCAGTCATAAATGTTGGGGTACCTCAACTTAACTCGTTGCCCAGCCTCGGAGACGGGGGGGGTCACAATCCTGACACCGATGAGCTGGTCCATCGTTGGGGGTACATATGCTTAGTGATTTGGTAGAGTCTGCTGACAACTATTACTGTATTTCATTTGACAATAAACCTGGCTTGGGTGCCTTCCTCCTGTATCTGATTTTGTGATCTTTGCGGGAGTCTCTAGATGTCTACCATGTTCGCCACTTGCACAGGGCTAATGTGATGTACAGCAGGAGCATAGGCACATAGCCGAATGAGTATCACCACTGATGGAGCAGGAGACCTATCAGTCCACAGCTGTGACTTCTGGCCACTACGCAAACTAGATACGTTCTCTGCAAAGTCCACACAGCCACCAGACCTGCAACTTGTGCCTTCACTCCCAGGGTCCCTGCTGTGCGTGGCAGCTGCTGGAGGATGTGTTTCCGGTTCTTCTTTGTTGGAAGCTCTGAAGGGAGCTGCTGCTCTGCCTCTCGCGAGGCTACCTGGCCCTGATCTGTCCTGTGTGAGCCTAGAACAAAACCAGCTTTCTGCTGCCAGCAAAGGAGAAGGAACATTGTTGGCTTTCACCAGCACCATGGTGAGAGCAGAGCCTTGAGAACAGCTTCTTGCTGCCACCTGGTGTCTGGGGCAGCACTGACAGCCTCCTAGCCCCCAGTATGACAAAGCTCTATGGGAGGGCTTGACATGGGAATTTGGTGGAAGAAGTACAGGAGTGGAGGGTTAAAGGAAGAACTCTGGCCTTCAGTGAAGAGACATGAATCATAAAGAAAGTGCCATGGGCCAGGCGGAGTTGAGTTTTGCATTTAATAGACATGGGATGGGTGCCGGGAGTTTGGGTTTGCTGAGCCACTTCAAATCTTTGCTTCAGCACAGGAAGCTGGAGCATGAAGCCAGCTTCAGATTTGGGTGATGGTTCAGGAGGCTTTTGAGGAGACGCCAGAACTAGGTTATAGTGTGATGTGCAGCCACCTTGTGTCAGTAGTATTACATGGAGGAAGCCCTGGCAAACACAGGTCTGTTGGTGCAGGACAGGAGTACCCAAGTAAAACAGATCAAGGCTATGTCTCTGCTTAGAAGCATGAGAGTCTGGCATGGCAGCAAGCCCAGACGTGTAGTAAGTACAGGCCCAGTATGAGGCCTTAGGCCTGAACCAAAGTAATGCATTCCTTTAGCTCACAGCTGCACTTTGCTTTCTGTTAGCAAAGTCTTGACCATTACTTTGGTTCAGGCCTAAGGCCTCATACTGGGCCTGTACTTACTACATTCCCCCACTTTTTGTCTTTTTATGGGGAGGATGTTTACCCATCGTCCCGGAAAAGCATAATGGGCCTGTACCTACTACAACATGCATGGTTGTCAGTATCAGAGAGGTAACCATGTTAGTCTGTATCTTCAAAAACAACAAGAAGTCCTGTGCCACCTTACAGACTAACAGATATTTTGGAGCATAAGATGCATCTGATGAAGTGGGTCTTTGCCCACAAAAGCTTATGCTCCAAAATATCTGTTAGTCTGTAAGGTGGCACAGGACTTCTTGTTGTTTTTGAAGATACAGGCTAACATGGTTACCTCTCTGATACTGACAACCATGCATTTCTGGCAGTGGGGGTACAGCCCCACGGTACGGGGTGCTAGGGAACTGGGCAGCTGCTCTGCAGTGGAGCTCCCTGGCAGCAGAGGTTGTCACCCTGAGACGCTGGGTGCCGGGGAACAGAGCCCCACAAAATACAGGACAATTTGCCCATCTTCTTAAAAAAGTCAGGACACCTGGGAACTACTTAAATAAGGGACTGTCCCAGGAAAAGCAGGACAGATGGTCACGTTTCCTTTGTATGCTGCTATGTAACTTGGTCCCTCCCCTCCAGTTGCTTCTCCACGAATTCCCTTTTGGTGTGAGATGCTGGATTCCATGTGCTATACCACACACCTGCCCTAAAAGAGTCCTGTGGGTAATAAAATAGGGAAATTGCATCACACTGTTGCTGTCTGTAAGGTGCCACAGGACTCCTCGTTTTTCCAGGTGCAGACTAACACAGCTGCCCCTCTGAGCTTTGCACCACACTGCTCACCAAACATACTTGCTTCCGCCTGGGAAAGATGTCTGGCTGATTGGCCATAAGCCTACGCTGGAGGAGACTAGGGCTCGCTCACAGCTCTGCTGCATTGCCTTAAGCATTGCTTCTGGACTCTGTATCTCAGTTTCCCCTTCTGTGGAATGACGACAATGATACTTACCTGCCTTTTTAGTCCATTTGAACTTCCTGGATGCTGAGTTGTGGTCTGGTCTCCGAGCTCTGTGGCGAAAAGACTGTAAAAATACACTATATGCACTGGGGGAGGACTAGCTCAATGGTTAGAGAATTGGCCTTGTAAACCCAGGCTTGGTAAACTCAGTCATTGAGGGGCCTGTCCTGGGGCAGATTATATTTAAAAAAAAAGTTGCCAGGGGTGGTGATAGGTCCTGCTATGAGATTATAATTCTAGGGCTGGAAGGGACCTCAGGAGGTCATCTAGTCCAGGCCTCTGCCTAAAGCGGGAACAACCCCAACTAAATCATCCCAGCCACGACTTAAAAATTTCTAGAGATGGAGATTCCACCACTTCTCTAGGTAATACATTCCTGTGCTTCCCCACCTTCTGGTGAAATAGTTTTTCCTAATATCCAATCTACATCTCTCCCTCTGTAACTTCAGACCATTGTGCCTTGTTCTGCCATTTGTTACTACTGAGAACAGCCTCTCTCCATCCTCTTTAGAGCCCACTTTCAGGAAGTTGAAGGCTGCTATCAGATCGCCCCTCGCTCTTCTCTTCCGCAAACTAAACAAGCCCTAATCTCTCAGCCACTCCTCATAGGCATTTGCTCCAGCACCTTAATCATTTTCATTGCCCTCCACTGAACTTGCTCTATGGTGTCCATATCCTTTCTGTACTTGGGGGGTCCAGAACTGAACATAATACACCAGATATGGCCTCACCAATGCCAAGTGGAGGGGAATAATAACTTATCTAGATCTGCTGGAAATGCTTCTTCTAAGACACCCCAATATGCACTCAGCCTTCCTAGTTACAAGGCACACTGTTGACTCATATTCAGACTCTCATCCACTATAATCCTCAGGTCCTTTTCTGCTGCACCAGTACTTAGCCAGTTGGTCCCCAGCCTGTAACAATGCTTGGGATTCTTTCTTCCCAAGTGCGGGACTCTGTACTTGTCCTAGTTGAACTTTATCAAATTTATTTTGGTCCAATCCTCCAATTTATCGAGGTCACTCTGGACCCTATCTCTACCCTCCAATGTACCTACCTTTCCCCCTAGTTTAGTGGTGTCTGCAAATTTGCTGAGGGTTCAATTGATCCCCTCATCCAGCTCATTAATAAAGATGTTGAACAGTACTGGCCCTAGAACCAGTTGTTGGGGTACTCCACTGGAAACTGACCAACAACCAGACATAGAACCACTGACCAGTACCCTTTTGGCCCATTTGTCAAGCCAGCTTTCTACCTGTCTTACAGTCCATGTATCGAAACCATACTTCCTTAGCCTCATAGAATCTAATCAGGTTAGTCAGGCATGTCTTGCCATTAGTGAATCCATGTTGACTACTCTCGATCACTTTCCTCTCTTCCAAGTTCTCCAAAATGGATTCCTGGAGGCTCCCCTTCATGATTTTTTTCATGGACTGAGGTAAGGTTGACCAGTCTATAGCTCCCTGAATTGTCCTCCTTTTCATTTTTTAAAGATGGGTACTACATTTGCCTTTTTCCAGTCATCTCTATCTCTATCTCCATGTAAGTGCAAGAAGAGGAGCATTTAAAAGAGATTCTGAACAAAATCTTTTCAGAGCTCCATATTTCTTAAAAGTTATCTGTCTAGTCGGCACTACACTCCCCCAGCAATCTAAGATATAGTACTTCAGCTGTTCAGAGCACATAGATGAAGTCATCGTATTACCGCAGTGTCTTCTATGTGGCAAGATTGTCGGAGGCTGCTCTCCTGTCAATAACAACTATTCTTATCCTGGTGGAGAAGACTAGAAGGTCAATTTATTATATCTAAGAAGACATGATAAATTGACTCTGGTGGATCAATCACTACAGCAGCTACCCATGGGCACCAAAAATGCCAACAAATGCTCTTGTTAGTTGAAGGGTTCAGGACATATAAGAGGGTTAAAGTTAGGGTGTGGCAGAGGCAGGATGAGCAAACTTTTTATGTCAGGGCCCACTTTTTAATCCCTGAAATTAGCAGAGACCCCCAAACCCATCTAACGTAATCCAAATTAACAGAAACATTGCTTCTGTTCTATGTGGGTAAAAACCCCAACCTTTTGTCACATGTAAGAAAATAAGACTGTAGAATGTAAAACTTTATTAATAAGTATATAAATGTGAATACACACACATAAAAACAGGCTGTGGCCACACTTGGCCAAAACTTCGAAATGGCTGTGCTAACGGCCAAATGGAAGAATACTGAGGCGCTGAATCGAATATTCAATGCCTCATTAGCATTAGCATGCTGCCGGCCACGGTGCTTCAAAAGTGCCGCTTTCAAACGTGTGCAGCTCAGCATGGCTACATGCTAAGAGGATTTCGAAATGTGCAGGGTCCTTTCGAAAAGGACACCCGTGTATCTGCGCCGAGCCGCGTACGTTCGAAAGCAGCACTTTTGAAGCGCTGCAGCCAGCAGTATGCTAATGCTAATGAAGTTCTGAATATTCAGTTCTGCACCTCATTAGTATTCTTTGATTTGGCCATTAGCATGGGCATTTCAAAGTTGTGGCCAAGTGTGGCCACAGCCTAACATATTGCAACATTTTTAATTTGGTGTGTTGCCTCCTTCTTAAGGTGGCACAGTGGCAGTTCGTGCCCGGTATGCAACGCTGGCCCAATAACACACCGAAGCTGCGTCTACACGTGCACGCTACTTCGAAGTAGCGGCAGTAACTTCGAAATAGCGCCCGTCACGTCTACACGTGTTGGGCGCTATTTCGAAGTTGAAATCGACGTTAGGCGGCGAGACGTCGAAGTCGCTAACCCCATGAGGGGATAGGAATAGCGCCCTACTTCGACGTTCAACATCGAAGTAGGGACGTGTAGATGATCCGCGTCCCGCAACATCGAAATAGCGGGGTCCTCCATGGCGGCCATCAGCTGGGGGGTTGAGAGATACTCTCTCTCCAGCCCTTGCGGGGCTCTGTGGTCACCGTGGGCAGCAGCCCTTAGCCCAGGGCTTCTGGCTGCTGCTGCTGCAGCTGGGGGTCCGTGCTGCATATACAGGGTCTGCAACTAGTTGTTGGCTCTGTGTATCTTGCACTGTTTAATGAAAGTGTGTCTGGGAGGGGCCCTTTAAGGGAGCGACTTGCTGTTGAGTCCGCCCCGTGACCCTGTCTGCAGCTGTGCCTGGCTCCCTTATTTCGATGTGTGCTACTTTGGCGTGTAGACGTTCCCTCGCTGTGCCTATTTCGATGTTGGGCTGAGCAACGTCGAAGTTGAACATCGACGTTGCCAGCCCTGGAGGACGTGTAGACGTTATTCATCGAAATAGCCTATTTCGATGTCGCAACATCGAAATAAGCTATTTCGAAGTTGGGTGCACGTGTAGACGTAGCCCGAGAGTGGAAGAAGAATCTTTATTTGGCATGCCAAGTAAGGTGCAGGGGGATCTTTCCTCAAAGCCTGCACACCTTGCAACAAGCAGCGTGCAATACTTATACCTCTCTCCTCCTTTGTTCACCCCCTCCCAACAAACCAGGGGAGAGTTTTTCATAATTTCCTTATCCACTCCCCCAGCTCAAACTGAATTCTTACTGGTCTTATGCCATTCCGCTCTGGTAATTCCCTATTGAGCAGGAGGTCAAGTACCAATAGATTATTAACAAAAAGTAAATTACAGGAAGGTAGAGTTATTCGGTCGTATAGAACATGAACAGGATCTCATTAACAAAACAATACTGAAAATTAAGGAGGATTCACTAACAATGCTAAATTCAATATTGAACCTTATGAGAACATCAATAAGCATTCATTTACAAAACAATGTCTCTATGAGATCAGAATATAATAACGTTTCCCGTGCCAACAGGTGGATGAGCCTGAGATCCAGCAGCTGATCATGCTACACTCTCCTTATGAAATTTCACATACACACACCGTCCAAACCTGGTCTAAGTGACCCCATGACCATCAAGAAGGTTTTGAATCTGAGAAAATGACCTTCTTTCCAGGCTGGCCGGCAATTAAACAGGGAGCTATCCCCATGTGTCTGCAGTCTCCAGAAAGGGTTAAAAGAGAAAAAAGTTTCAGCAATTTGTGAGATTTGTGCGTTTATCTTGAACAAATCACAACCCCCAGTTCATCAAATCTCTGTGAGGCATTTCTGAAGTTAGAGGCCTATGCCAAAGCCTTAATTATACTAATTGCAAA
This sequence comes from Carettochelys insculpta, assembly GCF_033958435.1. Classification (NCBI taxonomy): domain Eukaryota; kingdom Metazoa; phylum Chordata; order Testudines; family Carettochelyidae; genus Carettochelys; species Carettochelys insculpta. The sequence continues at coordinate 12,372,314 of NC_134164.1, forward strand.
TCACCAGGTGGCTGGGTGATTCAGTACCTCATCAGGAGCGAGACCGCTTTGGAAAATATAGGGCACATGCAGGAGGGCAGCACCAGGCATGCTGCAAGTTTCGTGGAGGATGTCTGTGAATCTAAAGGAGCTATCCCATGGCTAACAGACTCCATTTCAAAAGTGCCCAAGTACCTTAAAGTCTAAAGAAAACTGACAGGCTGCAAAGGTATTTAGACACCAAATTCCTTGGGAGTTAGGCACCTAGATACCCTTGTGGAGCTGGGCCTGAGTTTCTAAGTGACTTTTGAAAATGGGACATTGGCTGCCAATGTTCATGGGCACTTTTGTGGGCTCAGCGTAACATTCTCCTTGTCAGTTATGTTCAATGGCCACAGCTGGAGCCAGATTTTTCAGGCAGCCATAGCACAGTGGAGGCCAAATGCTGCTCACCATCCTGGCAGCTGTGTTGCAACAGGAGATGCTGGGTGCTGGGCTCTTTGAAAATTCCCCTGCAAAGGCCCAGGCCTACGTTTGCTGAATCCATGGGACTCCTAGATTCCCCATGCATCTAGGCAGGTGTAACTTGTGGGCTCAGGGAAGTGACAAATGATCTCTGTTTATGCTGGCCTCTGCAGTTGACCCAATTATTCAAAATTTAACATGCTTACTGGGCTTTAGCTGAGAGCATCTGCCAGTACAAGCTCACAGCCTCTTACTTCGTTTGGGGCTGCAGCCCCCCTGGGATGGTGCAATACATGCTCTTGCAGCAACTGGGACTATGCTTTCTGGGCACCACAACCATTGCACTTGGACCAGGTCCCTCTTATCCATGGTCTTGCATCTCAAACAAACAATGGAAACATTGTCCTTTGCTAAGACCCACAGTGCATCCAGTGAAACAACTGGGGGTGAAATTCACAGCCTTGGAGCCCTCTGAGCTTCGAATGGATCCCACAAGGGGACAAACATCTCTGCCTTGCTCCAAGTCAGAAAAGTGGGAGACACGTTCTTTCTCTAAGACCAGTGTTCCTTGTAAGCTGAGCACTTGGCGAGCCTCCAAGGAGAGAGTCAGGTGCTGCCCACCTGATTAGCAGAGCCCCCCGCAGCCAGCAGCGTGTGTTTCTACTGGTGGTGCACACACACATTTCTTGGTGCACATACAAAATTTATTCTGCACATGGGTGGAATAAATTAGAGGGACCATTGCCTAAGACCCTGAAGTGCAGAGCCCACCAGCAGGTTTTAATGATATTGGTTTTCACTGTGTGCTAGCACATGGCCTAAAGCCACCAATTCATGTCCTTTAGGGTTCCAAACAGTGTTAAATTTGTGCACCCCCAGCCTGGCCCGGATTTAGAACCAGTGACCAGCTTGTTCCCTGTCCCCTACCTCTGGCTCTTCCTAACACCAGAGCAGTGGAAGGGAGATGGGCCACACCTAGCGCCAAGTTATTGGCTGGCATCTCTCTCTGACCGTCAGTCAGAGCCAGCTTGGCTGGGGCTCATCCGGTAAACTGCTCTTGCACCCGCTGGTCTCATGAGCCAGTGAGAAGAGATTTTGGGTGTCTAATTTGCATGATGGCTGGCTGCTGTGGATGTTGGAGGCCGGGATGTTTGGGTGTCCATATGTGGGCCTGATGCTGGGCACTGGGCACGCCTGTGGAGATCAATGAGTGGGAAACGTGCAATATCAGCCTTGAGGTGTCTGTCGCTGGATGCCTGGAGCCAACGACCCTGGGCCCACACTGAAGGATGCTGGCAGACATCGGTATTTGAAGTGATTGTACAGCTGGTTCCCAGCATTCCACTTCTGACCATCTGAATTCTCCACAACGGCACCCCCTGCCCCAAGAAACTGCAGGAGATGCCTCTTCTAGACGCTAGTAAAGAGTCAGCAGCTGGAAGGGTATTTGTCTGCTCTCCACATGCTGTTGCCTGACGTGGCAGGTGGCCCAAGAAAAGGAGGCCATGAGCACTTTGTGGAATCCAGCCACAAGGCTATACAGGAAGCGGAGGGCACCCGGGAGCCATCAGTGGGTTGGCAACCAGCTCGAAGGATATTTCTCTCTGCATGTACCTCCAATCTGATTTCCAGTTGACATTTCAATGCACAGTTGTGCCCAACCTGGCACAGTCTCCACTGAAATGGATTTGTTCCAGTGTCCCAGATGGGCCAGGGTGTGAACCCAGTTCCTTCTCCATTGTCATGTTACTCTGCAATGGTTTCTGTGCTGTCTGCCTTAACACATCTTTCCGGGAAATGTCAAATGAGCCACCACCATTCTCTTGTCTGCTGAGTTAAGAAAGGATGCAAGCGAGTGCCTGACAGGGTAATTGACTCTCCCTGTCATACTATGTGCACTGTCAAACAGTTTGAACATGGCCACAGCACATAGAAGAGCAGCAAAGGTGATGTGCTTTGAGAAAGAAACCAAGCAATATAACACTTCAGGAAGAATTACCTCTGCTTACCCCTCTCTCCATGCCCCTCACCCTGTGGCCTTGCTCACATGGCTCCAGACCACTAGTCTGATGTCTTGTCACCGAGAGAACTGGGAAACTCTCTGAAATCCGCACAGGAATGAAAAGCAACCCTAAGCTTTTTGCTTCCTGGGAATAGTGATTTCTTTACTTCTTCTCACCAAGTGGATGACACTAATCTAATGGAAGAGGTAGGTACGTTGGAGGGTAGGGATAGGGTCCACAGTGACCTAGATAAATTGGAGGATTGGACCAAAAGAAATCTGATGAGGTTCAACAAGGACACGTATAGAGTCCTGCACTTGGGATGGAAGAATCCCAAGTATTGTTACAGGCTGGGGACTGGCTAAGTAGCAGTGCAGCAGAAAAGTGGATGAGAGGCTGGATACGAATCAACAGTGTGGCCCTTGTAGCCAAGAAGGCTAACAGTATATTGGGGTGCATTAGGAGAAACATTTCCAGGAGATCTAGAGAAGTTATTATTCCCTTCTACTCAGCAGTGGTGAGGCCACATCTGAGCTGCGTCTACACGTGCACGCTACTTCGAAGTAGCGGCACCAACTTCGACGTTAGGCAGCAAGACGTCGAAGTCGCTAACCTCATGAGGAGATAGGAATAGCGCCCTACTTCGACGTTCAACGTCGAAGTAGGGACCATGTAGACGATCAGCGTCCCGCAACGTCGAAATTGCCGGGTCCTCCATGGCGGCCATCAGCTGGGGGGTTGAGAGATGCTCTCTCTCCAGCCCCTGCGGGGCTCTATGGTCACCGTGGGCAGCAGCCCTTAGCCCAGGGCTTCTGGCTGCTTCTGCGGCAGCTGGGGATCTATGCTGCAGGCACAGGGTCTGCAACCAGTTGTCGGCTCTGTGTATCTTGTGTTGTATAGTGCAACTGTGTCTGGGAGGGGCCCTTTAAGGGAGCGGCTTGCTGTTGAGTCCGCCCTGTGACCCTGTCTGCAGCTGTGCCTGGCATCCCTATTTCGATGTGTGCTACTTTGACGTGTAGACGTTCCCTCGCTGCGCCTATTTCGATGTTGGGCTGAGCAACGTCGAAGTTGAACATCGACGTTGCCGGCCCTGGAGGACGTGTAGACGTTATTCATTGAAATAGACTATTTCGATGTCGCAACATCGAAATAAGCTATTTCGATGTTGGCTGCACGTGTAGACGTAGCCCTGGAGTGTTGTATCAGAGGGGTATCCATGTTAGTCTGGATCTGCAAAAGCAACGAGGGGTCCTGTGGCACCTTACAGACTAACAGAAATGTATAAAAACAAAAAGCAGTCAAGTAGCACTTTAAAGACTAGCAAAATAATAAACCATTTTGCTAGTCTTTAAAGTGCTACTTGACTGCTTTTTGTTTTGATAGTGTATAGACTAGCACGGCTTCCTCTCTGTTACTATTCAGAAATGTATAAGCATAAGCTTTCGTGGGCAAAGACCCACTTCGTCAGATGCAGCATCTGTTACATTTCTGTTAGTCTATAAGGTGCACAGGACCCCTCATTGCATCTGGAGTATTGTGTCCAGTTCTGGGCCCCCCCAGTATAAAAAGTATGTGGATGCATTGGAGGGGCTTCAGCAGAGGGCAACAAAGTTATTAGTGAGCAGAAGCTTGTGACCTATGAGGAGAGGCTGAGGGATTTGGGCTTATTTAGTCTGCAGAAGAGTGAAGGTGATTTGATATCAACCTTCAGGTTCCTGAAGGGGGCTCTAAAGAGGATGGAGAGAGACTGTTCTCAGTGGCGACAGATGATAAAACAAGGAGCAATGGTCTGAAGTTACAGACTGGGAGGTGTAGGTTGGATATTAGGAAAATCTGTTTCACTAGGAAAGTGATGAAGCACTGGAATGCGTTGTCTAGAGAGGTGGTGGAATCTCCATCCCTAGAGGTTTTTAAGTCCCAGCTTGACATGGTCCTGGCTGGGATGATTTAGTTGGGGTTGATCCTGCTTGGGTAGAGGGCTGGAGTAGGTGACCTCCTGAGGTCCCTTCCAGCCTCAAGATTCTATGATTGTTTAAATGTGCCTGGGGGTAGGCCCACAATGAGTGAAATGCATCAATGAGATGATTCTATTGAAACTCACAGCACTAGGGCTGGTGGAAAATTTCACCACAAGATGTATTTTGCCAAAAATATGGGTATTTGATTAAAGGAAAATGGTGTCAGGATGCTTGTGATTGTCTTACAAATGGTCATCTTTTTTTCTGGCAAACTGAAAGCCCTAAGACCAAACATTTTCTGATGAAAGAGGAACATTTTTCAGTTTTCAGCCAAATATATTTAGGGTCCCATTGCCAAAAAATGGGGGTGGGGAGGAATTCAGATTTTTGTTTTCAACCAAAAGCTGAAATTTTCCACCAATAAAATGATTTTTTTTTCAGCCTTTGTTGGCCTATTTTGAAAATGATCATCTTGGTGAAATGCCAAGAATGAATGATGTGTTTCAGTGTCACTGAACCCACTCTTTTATTTTTTGGGAATAAAGGTTTTATTTGAGAAATTTTGCCCTGTTCTGCTTACAAATCTCATGCAAATGGGAACTGCCAGGAGGAGCCCAGACTGGGGGAGGTTATCTGATCCCTGAAAGGTTCTTTGCAAACTGCTCATTCTCTGTTAATCCGTAAATGAATGGAATTAGCAGCAGCTACACACAGCGCTGTCACTGAGCCAGGGATAGCTATTACTGCTATGTTTTCTCTACCAACAAAAACCTCCCTCAAACCCAGCAACCCTTGTGCATCTGATGTGCTCTGGAGTCTGAACCACAGAAATTTTACTAGAGGCTGAGGATTCAAAATGTCCTTCTACAGGATGGAGCAGTAACAACTCTTGAATGGGTTCCTCTTGTCCGGCATCAGCTCTTGCCAGGAACATCTTCTGGATTTGAAAACAAACTCAGATCACTCATGGGGAGCTGCAGTTCAGCCATGTCTCAGAGAAGACTCCATGGTGGTAGCACATGAGGAAGGTGCCTGGCTCAAGTCACTAGCCTCAGCACGTAGAAACGTGACACTAGAGACAATGTCAGGAAGAGATAGAAACCACCAAGTTCCAAAGACTGAGGGTAGATGGCTTGTCCCCATTTCATGATGAGATAACTCCTCCCCATCTCACACAGGCTGTGCCAGTTCCATGCAGTGAGCTCCTGGAGCCCATTGGCAGAGGTTCTGACCTACCAGAGTGTAGGAGACTCATTAGACAGATCAGAGAGACCAATTCTGCCCAGTGGCTGATGATCGGGTTTGACTGGTAGAGGTTACAGAGGACTGTAACACACGTTCTAGTCTGGATAGGCCAGGTGTCCAGCATTCTTATTTTCAACCGTGTCTGGATTTAGAGCTCAAAGTAGGGGTGTTAGTGAACAAGCCTTCCTGAGGAGGTTGTTGGACAAACATCTAGGCATACTTGGGCCCTCTTCATTGCAGGGGGGTGGATTAGACGGCCTCCTCCAGGGCTGTGAGTACAGGGTGCTTCCTTGGAAATTAACATAGCAGCACAGGGCACAAGGGATCCAAAAGGACATGCAGCACCATCATTTTTCTGGTTTTATGTCAGCTACATACTTCAAGCTCAGCAAATCTGACTGTCCCAAATGCCAGCTGTGTAGGGCATTTTTCTGCCCCTGCTTGGCTGAGAAGGCTTTGCACTGAGCAAGGTTGATGTAGCTGGGTACCTATTGCTTTGGGGCATTGGAGGTGACCAAAAAGGCTCCGGGAACTCTGAGGCAAACTAGTGACTGCAGGTCTCTGGGCACCAGGAAGGTGTAGAGGAAAGTGCAAGATTTTCCTCTTAAGTTCTCAATTCTCTGTTTTTCAGATATTTTGTGTGTCAGGGGGTGTCCTGTTGCAGACACCCTGTGCCTGATGCAGTGGGTGGATTTTAATGGACATAGCCCCCAGCTATAAAATTATTGTATATTGATATGTGACTCACTATTAACCATCTTCTCTGCTCCCACCCCACTCACTCTCCACTCTGGTGCCTGGCTGGGCCTTCACTCATAGCAAAGGGCTCGGACACATTAGGAGGGGGGCAGTGGCGCAGCCGCATTGCTACAGTGCATCTATATGCTGATGATAGTGGCAGCCTGATCCTTTCCAAACTGGCTACAGAATAGGTACCAGGCTTCCTGAATCCCCGTCTCACTCGGGGGATCTGTTACAGAGCCAGAGATTTGGAGCCCAGGCCTGAAGGAGCCATTAATCTGATGTCCTGCCCAGCACACCCCAGAGAACCAGCCTTGGCTCATGCCCACAACCCCTGCTGAGGAAGCGCATCACTTCACACAGACACATCCAGGCTTGATTTAAAGACTCCCAGTGACACCAAGTCCCTGGGGAGTTGTGCCAATGGCTGAGTGCCTGCACGGTTACAAATGCGTGTTTTATAACGGCTCTGCGTCATTGTCATTCATGAGCAAATGTCGGGCAGGGCCATGTAATGGAGTTGCTCAGCCATTTTCTGCTCTCTCTATACTTGATGTCTGTGACTTTCAGGCTCCAAAGGATTGGTGGAGACCCTGCTATATTTCCATCACTTCTCACTCTGAATGCAGCCTGAGTCTAGGACTGGCAGGGAACAACTACTTGTCATTGGGTACAGACTGTTTTTCTGTCCAGGCTCTAACCTGTGAATTGATTAGGAACCGTGCCAATGCTGTACTGCCTGACCTAGCAACTGAAAAGCCCCATTCTTGCTACAGGACAGAGGAATATTATGCCCCATGCCTGGATTGCCAAGGGCACGTCTGGCCTCTTTTGGGGCAAACATAACCACTAATGGACAGAGAACAAGAAGTCTTGTGGCACCTTATAAATTAACAGATATTTTGGAGCATAAGCTTTCGTGGGCAAAGACCCGCTTCATCAAATGCATGAGTCGGGGTGGGGTGGTTTCAGAGGGGTATTTAAAGAGTGGAGTCCCAGTAAGAGGGAGGGCCAGAGCTGACAAGGTCTATTCAGCAAGGTGGAAATGGCCCAGTAGCAACAGTACTTATCAAAAGAGTTAAAAACAAGTCAGATCAGACAGGGGGATGTGAGCCTTTGTCAGAGTCTAATGGGGAGATATTAGCACCCAGAGCACAGAAACTGCCTTTGTAAGCTGCAAGCCACTCCCAGTCTCTGTATAATCCATCGTTAATAGAATCAAATTTGCAAACAAATTGCAGTGATTTCTCTCTCCATTTGATTTTTGAAATATTTTTGTTTCAGGACTATCACCCTTAAATCTGCTACTGAGTGTCCAGGGAGACTGAAGAGTTTCCCCCACAGGCTTCTGTACATTACTGTTCCTGATGTCTGATTTATGTCCATTTATTCTTTTATGGAGAGACTGTCCAGTTTGGCCAATGTAAATTGCAGTGGGGCATTGCTGGCACATGATGGCGTATATTATATTAGTAGATGGGCAGGTAAAGGAGCCCCTGATGGTATAGTTGGTGTTAGGTCCTGTGATGATGTCACTGGTGTAGATATGAGAGCAGAGTTGGCAGCGAGGACTGTTGCAGGGGCTGGTTCCAGGCCCAGAGTCACTGGTTTGTGGTTTGTAGTGGCTGGTGAGGATTTGTTTAACTCTGACACTAATGGACACTAGCTCAGCCATTGCTCACCATTGCACCAGGCGCAACCTTGCAGACTACCATGAGTGGGACAAAAGGTCTGACAGCCAAGACAACTGGCTGGGATTTCAGAGATCCAGGACCACTTCACACCTGCTCCTGCTTTCCTAGGCCCCTTCCCCAAGTTACTTGGTCTGTCCTGTCTCTGGAAAGCAGCACCAACACTTTGCTGCCTGCCCTGGGGAGGAAACCCCCATCTTTAGGAGGGGTGGGTGTAGCTAGAGAGGAATGCCTGCCTGCACGTTTTAAACAAGAATGTTGTAACACAGCAGCAAGCTTTGTCTGAGTCCCTCCAGTGGGTTTGGAGAGGATTTGAACCCAGCCAACCTTCTGTCCTATGAGTGGAAACTGACCTTACTGCTACTTTGTCAATGCCCTGTCTGTATGGCCCCCTTCCACTTCCCACCCAGGTCCACGGGGGTGGGAGCCACTTGGAGACAACTCCCTAAGGTGTGCTGCTGCTTTCCTCACTGCAGGGGCAGGAGGAAGGGAGCCGGTAAGGAGGCCTGGGGGTGAAGGAGCTCTCTTCTGGGCTGGGTCAAGGCAGGAAGAACGTCCCACTCTGAAGCGTGTGGCACAGAATGACTGAGCTCTGTAGGGAGAATCAGTGAGGGATGGGGCTGTGGGCAGAGGAGAGAAGCCATTGAGCACCAGGGGATGAACTCTGCCTCTAGCCCAGAGGTCAGCAGCCCTTCTGAGGCACTGTCACCCAACTGGACCTTTTGACATCCATGCACTGTCCAAGTGCCAGGGATACTTTTGAAGTCACTAACAGCAGCACTGACAATTGACTGAGTAGCCTTTTTGTGACCCTACCATTGTTTTCTCAAGGAGTAGTTTAAAAGTAGAAAGGGCCATTTATTTCGTGCAAGGATCGGAAATATTTTCTTTTCCCCCACAGTTACACAGAAGTGCTGACTCTGCCAGGGGCTCCAGCCCTGGCCCCATGCTGCAGGCTGTTTTACAAGATGTTAGGATTTATTAGAATATTGTTAGCACAATGATGGGTTAAGGCACAGCTAAGCAGAGCTCAAGCATCACATATAAACTGGGGTCCCAAAGGAAGTTCTTGAGATCCAACTCCACGACATAGCCCCAAGATCAGAGCTTCCAGCCCCCAACTCCCTATCTTACTGACCCCATAAACATGCAGAAGGTAAGCTCATGTCAGGAACAGGGTCAGGATGGGTGCCCTAGTGTGTGTGTGTGTGTGTGTGTGTGTGTGTGTGTGACTAACAGAGAATACTGTGCAGGGAACAGACCTGGTGAAGGATAGCCGCAGGAGAAGGCCCTGTGGTTGCACACTCAAGCCCTCAACAGCAATAGAGGGAACCTGAGCAGTCCCAGCCGATCCTGGCCCAGCCCAAAGACTTCTCCCAAGTGATGAGACGAAGGCAGGGAAATGTGCAGGGGTTGTGTGCGGCTCTGTGTATTCCCCAGGGGAAAGGCAAGGTGCACTCGTGTGCAGTGTCTGTGTATTCCATGCACTACCCCCCCCCCACACACACACGTACCCCGTTGTAGAGGTAACCCAGGAGCCTCAGCCTTGGGCTGGAGTTCTGGAGAGGGTGTGCTTAACTATAGGGGGCCTGAGGGGTCAACACTGGTCCTAGAGGCCGGAGCAGAGAAGGCGCCAGGCAGAGCTGTGTCCAGAGGTCCCTGAAACAGCAGCAGTGCCTGGACTCTGTTCAGTTTGAGGGATTAAAGCATGGGAGAGTGGGGCCCCTCCCAACAGTCTGATGGGTGCTTGACCGGGTCTGTGCTGGGCCCCATGAAATGCCTGCTGGCCCACCTCTGGCCTGGACAGGGTTTTCACCTCTGGGCCTCTGTTAGGAGGTGATGGGCCATTGGTTGCTCTGCCTGGGGCAAACTGTCCCCATAGCAGTGACATGCAGAGTCGGGGCTTCTGAGTCATGGCCCTGTGCCCTGGCAGTGCCAGGCTACAGCTCTGGCATGGGCTCTACCACAGGGGCCCAAGCTTCAGTCCCTTGCTCCAGGGGGAGCCCAACTGCAGTGGGTGACCAGCTGCAGTCCCACAGCCTGGCTTCAGCTCCAGTAGGGGCCTGGCTCTGGCTTGGCGCTCCTCTGGTGGCCCCAGTCCAAGCCCCTAGTTCTGGTAAGGGCCCTGATCCGGCACCACAGGCCAAGGCAGAATCCCTTCACTGGCTCTCCCCAGGCAGGCAGCTTGGAGTGCTGTGAATAAGACATGAGAAATAATTCTTCTGTTGTACAAGCTAAATCTGAGCCCGCACTGTAACACTGCTGCTGAAAAGCAGACATCGTTCTGGGGTGTTGTGATGGGGCTTCTTTGCAAGAGTGTTACACTGTCAGCTCATATTTAGGTTGTGACTCCTCTGGCCCACTGACTGGGGGTTGGGGGGGCTGCAGAAGGGGTGGTTACCTTGGGGCTCCTGGCCACCAATACCACAGGACAGGCAACAGCTGGAGCCTTGGGCCCTTTGAATTATTGTGCTCAGGGTGTCTCTCAGGCTGGCTGGAGGGTGGAGGAGGTCTGTCTGCCCCAGTCCAGCCCTGCCCCTTCTGCCAAGGTCATGCCCCTTCCAGGAGCATGGAGCTGGGTCCCATCCACCTTGTCCAGGGGCCTGACACATTTGTCAGCCTTTGTCAGCCCCACTGTGATCCACCAGATCCCTACCCAGAGCACTCCTACCTAAGCTGTCATTTCCCATTTTGTATGTATGCAACTGATCTCCACTTAGGGAGGAGCGTGCTTTGCATTTGTCCTTGATGAACTTCATCCAATTTCCATCAGACCACTTTTCCAGTGTGTCCAAATCATTTTGAATTTTAACCCCATTCTCCAAAGCAGTTGCAACCCCTCCCAGCTTGGTATCGTCTGCTTTTACAGTCATTCTTCTGCTCTACTCTGCAGTGGTTTGACCTGAGTTGGAGTATCGTGTCCAGTTCTGGACATCACATTTCAAGAAAGAAGTGGGGAAACTGGAGAAGGTCCAGAGAAAAGCAACAAGAGTGATGAAAGGTCGAGAGAACATGAGCTATGAGGGAAGACTGAAAGAACTGGGCTTGTTTAGTTTAGAAAAGAGAAGACTGAGACAGGACATGAGAGCGGTTTTCAAGTACCTTGAAGAGGGTTACAAGGAGGAGGGAGAAAAATTGTTCTCCTGGGGCTCTGAGAATAGGACAAGGAGCAATGGGTTTAAACTGTAGCAAGGGAGATTTAGATTAGACATTAGGAAAAACTTCCTAACTATCAGGGTGGTTAAACACTGGAATAAGTTACCTAGGCCATGTCTACACTAGTCCCAAACTTCGAAATGGCCATGCAAATGGCCATTTCGAAGTTTACTAATGAAGTGCTGAAATACATATTCAGTGCCTCATTAGCATGCAGGCAGCTGCAGCGCTTCGAAATTGACGCGGCTTGCCGCCACGCAGCTCGTTCAGACGGGGCTCCTTTTCGAAAGGACCCTGCCTACTTCAAAGTCCCCTTATTCCTATGAGCAGATGGGAATAAGGGGACTTTGAAGTAGGCGGGGTCCTTTCAAAAAGAAGCCCCGTCTGAACGGGCCATGTGGCAGCGAGCCGCGTCAATTTCGAAGCGCCGCGGCCGCCCGCATGCTAATGAAGCACTGAATATGTATTTCAGCGCTTCATTAGTAAACTTTGAAATGGCCATTTGCATGGCCATTTCGAAGTTTGGGGCTAGTGTAGACATAGCCCTAGGGAGGTTGTGGAATCTCCATCACTGGAGATATTTAAGAGCAGGTTAGATATAAAGCTATCAGGGATTGTCTAGACTGTGCTTGGTCCTGTCAAGAGGGCAGGGGACTGGACTGGATGACCTCTTGAGGTCCCTTCCAGTTCTAATGTTCTAAGATTTATGATTCTGTAATCTGCAGGCTTTACAAGTGTTCTCCATGTCATTATCTAAATCACTGATGAACATAGGATTTTTCTACAAGTTTCAAGCTGTGATTTTTTTCCCCAGCCAGCTGATGACCATTGGTGATGATGATTAATGCCAATAGTGATCCTGATTCAGCCTTTACTCTGGACGAGCTCCTGGCTCATAAAGCTATACTCTGGGCACCTGGCCAGCAATAAGGAAAGATTCCACTAACTGTTCATCAGCTGCAGAATGAAAGTTGAAACCAAATGCATTTAATAATTGGAACGACACTAGTACTGCTCATGCCAGACCTGATGGATAAGAATAGCCATACTGGGTCAGACCATAGGCCCATCAAGCCCAGTATCTTGTCTTCTGACAGTGGCCACTGCCAGGTGCCCCAGAGGGAATGAACAGAAAAGGTAATCATCAAGTGATCAATTCCCAGTCACCCATTTCCAGCCTCTTGCAAACAGAGACACCGTCTATGCCCATCCTGTCTAATAGCCATTGATGGACCTATCCCCCATGAATTTACCTAGTTCTTTTTTAAACTCCACTATAATCATGGTCTTCACAACATTCTCCGGCAAGGAGTTCCACAGGTTAACTGTGTGCTGTGTGAAAAAATATTTCCTATTGTTTGTTACCTGCTGCCTATTAACTTCATTTGGTGATCCCTAGTTCTTGTGTTGTGAGAAGGAGTAAATAACAATTCCTTATTTATTTTTTTCACACCAGTCATGATTTGATATATCTCTATCATACCCCCCCAATCGTCTTTTTTCCAAGCTAAAAAGTCCCAGTCTCATTAATCTCTTCTCACATGGCAGATGTTCCATACCCTTAATCATTTTTGTTGCCCTTTTCTGAGCCTTTTCCAATTTCAATATATCTTTTCAGAGATGGGCCGACCACATCTGTACACAGTATTCCATATTGTTTTGGTCTGAAGGATTTCTATTGTAGGGGACAGTACATTTCTATAAGGTGTCTGTCATGGGTTTTGCCTCATCTCTTGAGGGTGCCCACATCTGGGGAGATGCAGGTGCCTGTATGCCCCAAAGTTCAATAAGGTCTACGTAGTTATTCAGCCTCTGGCTATGCCATAGTCTACATACAATCATAAGTCTTTCAGTTACTTGGCCATCACAGTAGAGCCACGGTCCATGTCACTCAGAGTTGTCATTCTGGTCTCAAGTATCAGAGTGGTAGCCGTGTTAGTCTGCATCTTCCAAAGCAAGAAGAAGTCTTGTGGCACCTTATAGACAAACAGATATTTTGGAGCATAAGCTTTCACAGGCAAAGACCTGCTCAATCCTCCGGCTGAACCCATGCTCAGTGGAGCTAAGCACCCCTTCTGGGGTATACTGTTAACAGGGCCCAGCTTGGTGTGCTTACCTATAATGGCTCTCAATAGAGTCCTTGTCCTTCTCAGGGCTCTACCAGCAGGCCCTCAGAACCTTCTGCAGTCTGCAGTGCTGGCCAGCTCTCCACACGGAGCTCTACAAGGTAGGGCTCCCCTCAGTGAAGTCTCTATGCACACTGCGGCTCCTTTTTACAGGCCTTCCTGAATCCTGATCAGCCATTTCTTCCAGCCACAGCTCCAGCCTCCTTAGAGGACTTCCATGTGGTTTGGCGGCCTCTCTGTGGTTTTCGGGATGGGGCAAGGTCATAAGTCTCAACAAGTCCTTTTGGGACCTAGTCTGCCTCATCACAGTGTCTTTACAATAGAAGAAAAGATTGGTAGCTCAGGAGATTCAATTTGATGTTTGCATGTTCACCGAGCTTGGTAATTTGATTGAAAATGTTTCATTACCAATCGAGGTAACATCGTCAGTGTGCAAGAGAGTTTTAAAAACCTGTTGCGCACTGATGATGTTATCTCGATTGGTAATGAAACGTTTGCAATCAAATTGCCAAGCTCGGCGAACATTCGAACCTCAAACGGTGTCTTTATACTAGTACAAATGGGTCCATAGTAAGGGGCTGTACTGGGGTAACTATTTTGGTTTTAAAAAAATTCAGATCCCTGCTGGCCAAATGGGAACTATTTTGAAACCTGAGTTTAGCCAGGGAAGTGTGATATACGTGTGATATAATAACGTTTATTTTTCTGCAGAAAGAGCCATGATTGTGCTTCACTGTGAATGCCTAGGTGGTGGCTATACCAGGCCAGGGAAGGCTAAGCATGCCCTAACCCAGGCTGTGACCCCACCCATGCTCTGCCTTGAGCTGTGCTCTTGCTCTGTGTAGCTCCTGAAGCCGGCGGAGCTCACCTTAGCTGGCAGAGGTCTGCCTGGCACTTGGGACCAGTGCTTGAGGCTGGCTGGCTCACACCCCAAGGAGCAGAGTGGATGGACCAGTGCTTCTATCAGCCAGGGTCCTGATGCAGTTTAGCCAGGACTCCTCCAGCTGCAGTGGTATGGGAGCCTCCTCAGGCAGGGAAGGCCTGGGCCAGGGGCTAACCTTCCTGAAGGGGGTGTCCATATGCCATCCAGGTGTGAATTCTTTTATATACAGCACTGGATAATGTCCAGCTAAAAAGAATGTGTCCCAAGAGTAATGGACCAAACACCATTCTCTAGCAAATAGCACAGGCTGCAGTGACTGGGCATGGTGAGACTGTGAAGAAGTGGTCAGTGCCTGGTTTTACATCTCATCCAACGGACAGCCGCTTCATCAGCACCGTTGCGCGCCCCACAACCAACGGCATGGCTCAGTGCTGACTCAGAGGAAAGAGATCACACTGCTGCAGGTCTCCCGTCAGAAGGCTGACCACATCCAACCCTGCTTAGCTCAGGAAACAGGCACAATTATCACCAAGATGGGGCAGAGACACAGAAAAATCACCGTTTCCCAGAGTCCAAGCTTTGAAAACGATCATTCTGGCAGCTCCGATTTGGAAACTCACTCGGTTGAAAAGAAGGTGACAGGCCCACAGCCCTGTGCCGAAAGGGTCACTGAGCTCCAGCAAAGTGCACCTGAGTCAGTGCTCACACTGGGCCTCAATCCCTTGAGCTGTTGTACAAAATCATGGCTGCTTGACTGCATCAGCAATTCCACTGATTACAGTCACAACTCTCCCTGGCAGGGGGCAGGGAGCACAGAGGCCAGGCCAGGCCAAACGTCACTAATAGTCAGTAACATGGGTGAAGGCTATGTGGTCTGCCACACAGCAGCTCCACAGACTGCTACTTCCAATCAAAGGGATGGGGGAGCAGGCAGGTGGATTAAAAGCCTCAGCTCTGCTTACAAGCCTGAGGGTCTTTACTACCTGGTAGTGTTGTTACTCCATCTGCCTTCGCCAGGAAGAGTTTTGCTTCTCTGGCATTGCGTGTGATGCTTACAAAAGTTAAAACTCAAATGAAAGGTCAGAGTTACTCAATAGCCCCTGCCCCCCACCAAAAATGTGCATGTACTCATAGGCCTGCACTTCTACAGCTGTGCATGTCCTGCTCACGTGCACACAACGCAGGGTCAGCTGCATACCCGCTTACTGTGACTGCACACAGAGCCAGTTCTGAGCCAGGGTCTTTCTTTGGCACGTAACAGTGTCAACTCTTGCTGCTTCTCCAAGTGATCATCACGGGTCTAGGAGCACAAACCCCACAAGATCAGAAATCAACAGACTGGCTTAAAATCCTAGGGGATCTTCACTGGCCTTCTGATTTCTGAGCCCATTGCTCAGCCTCACATCACATTTTCAAACTGTTGTAGTCCAGTTGTGAAAGCTGGAAATGAAATAGAAGGTGAGATTCTCTTACAATCCCTGGATTCTGCAGTGTAGGGGTAAAAAGTGAAGTGTGTAAACTAACATTTTTGATGTTACAGGCCAAGCAGTGGTAAGTGCCACATACTGTCAATGAGAAGTTGGTAAACGCTCATTCCAGCAACCAGTAATAAACGGAAATTCACTTGTAGTGGCACTTACTGACCTGAGAAGTCCCCTAAAGCAAATCAGTGGAGCCTTCACTTCATTGGAACTAGCATGGAATATGCACCAGCCACTTGCAGCATGAGCCCTACAAGACGTTGGAATGGCCACGTGCAGGAGCACTCAATGAGAAGTAGCCAGGAACCATAGTGGCGAGAGGTCCACGGAGGATCACATTCTAGAATTTTCAAATCATCCTATAAAACCACTTGGGCAACATAATTGGGCTATTATAAGGTAGGTGCGTACCTGGCGGTAAAACTGTTCCCGGAGAGTAGTTATCAATGGTTCATAGTCCTACCGGAAGGACATATTCAGGGGGGTCCTGTAAGGATCAGTGCTGGGTGGGGTTCTGTCCAATATCCTCATCAGTGATCAAGTTAATGGCATAGAAGGTCACTTACAACGTGTGCAGATAATGCCTGTAAGTGCTTTGGAGGCTGGAAGTGAAATTCAAAATGAGCTGGACAAACTGGGGAAGTAGTCTGAAGTAAATAGAATGAAATTCAATAAGGACTAGATAATGTCTCAGGGTCACTTCCAGCCCTATCAGTATATCATTCTATAAAATTCTAGAGCACAGCTGTAATTCTTCATTCCCCTCTCAGGAAAGCATCCCCATTCTTGATGACTGTCTGTGATGTAGCATTTTGGAATTATTTCTATAGAAGTCTATTGTTAGAGCTCCCCTTCCAATGGAACGTGAGTGGGTTTAATAGGAAAGCAACAAAGAAATAAAGTGACAGCAAAATGAATCCTGGTAGCACAATGAGAGAGGCCCTCCATCAGCAAGCTCTGTCCCGCCCTTCTCCATTCTTGCATCTGAATTCATCTACAGTGGCTTCTAACTCACGAGTCCATCCCTGAGCTCTGCAGGTCTTAAATCTACAGTCAGCCCAGCAGGAGTCCCCACATCTTAATGCTCCAGCCACCACAACTGCTGGCTTCATCATGAGGCGAGTCTATGGGATTTTTCCATCAGTGAGCTAACGTTTCTATAAAGTAGGCTGCAAAGCTGGGGTGGTGGAGATGATGCAGCACAGGCAGTACCAGAGGATTAATGTCATTACCAAGGGAATGTCTGCATGGCAATAAAACATCTGCAGCTGGTCCCTAACAGCTGTCGCAGGCTCACCTTGCATCAGGCTATGCACATTCAGGCTCAGCCTGGAGCCAGGACTCTGGGACCCTTTCAGGAAGGAGGAGCATTTAGTGTACTGGATGAGGTGATAGGCACATGTAGGGCACATAGGTCCTGAGGGGGGAAAGGGTTGATCATTGTAGCTTTCACTATGGAGCCCTACAGACAACTTGTATACAAGAAAGCCACCTACCTTTAACGATCCAGTCCACCCAAAACCCCAAGGAAACCTGTTATCTAGGCACTCAAGTACCACAGAATATGCTCTGAGAAGACACTCCAGGATATACAGCTGAATACACCCAGAACCGCCCTTGCCAAACAGGTAGATTGTATCACGGAATGGGCCACCCAAACACAGCAGCTCACCACAGTCTGAAAAGTACAGGGAGTTGGGGACAGGAAATCTTGGGTCAGGGAAAGCACTAGGAAAGGAGCTTGTTAGGCGAAAGGCCTGGTTGGAGATAAGGGGCAGACCTTGGTTTCTCTCCCTGGCCTGGTTGCTCAGCACCTGGGTCTGAAGTATAAATGCATCCTTAGAAAGAGGGAACCTGGTGGGCATTTTCTTGACATGCTGGTGAGTCAGGAAGCCAGTCTGCAGGAGGATAGGGAGGTGAGGCACAGGCTGGCTCGGATGCTAGGTTGGAGAAGAGTCCTTTTCCTCAGCTGTCACACTTTGCACCGGTATCATCGTCCTCTCTCTCACTCATTCTCTAGCTTCTAGAAGGGAGAGAAACTTGCATCATCCCAGAATTTTCACATTTGAATTTGTGCCCCCCCTTCCTGCCTTTTGAAATCTGACTCCCAACCTCTTCCTTCAGCTGTACCCTCACAGAACTCTGACCTCAGAGCAATCACGCTGGCTTAAAAACAGCAGATGAGAATCGCCAGACTGGATCACTAGCAAGCTCTGTCTAATCCAGTAAGCGCAGCCAAGCCACCCTCTTTCCCCCAACACGCACATTTGAAAAGCAATGGTGGAATAATGGATTACAGGGAATGCCTTTTTTTTTTTAACTTAAACCAAGCAGTCTCTATCTTTCTGGCCAGTCTAATGATAACAGGCTGAGACGGGCTCCTACTGTGCAACTGAGAGCAGAGAACTAAAGAGCAGGTTCAGTTTTCTGTCTGCTGGTTATGTTGCTTTGAACCAATTATCCATCCCGAGTGCCCAGGAACTAATGAGTTAGCAAAGCAAACAACACACTTGCCCGATAACTTGACTCTGAAATAGATGCTTTTGTCCCCCTGTCTGAGCTGTGGTACACGGGCAGAGAGAAAAGCTGACATTTGCTGTCAACAGGGGCATGTCTCTATGGGAGCTAGCTCAACCCTACTATCCTTTGTGGGGCACAGAATTTTTCACAGGCCAGATCTCCAATTAAAAATTAGCTTGACCTACCTATGTCGCTCAAGGGTGTGAAAATCCCTGCATAATGTACTGGGGTCAACCCAAGGCCCTGAATACAGGGGGTTCCCTCAACCTATCTACCACCTCTTACAGAAATGCTCTGATCAACTGGAGGGCTACTACCCTTTTTCTAGACATCCCAGCATTCATCTTACTAAATTGCCTGCAAGGGGTTAAACCCAGAGATGGTGGGTCCCTGAAAATCTCCAGGAAGTTCTGAAAAGCAGCCAGGTCAGCCACTGGCAAGGGAGGGATTTTTAAATTGAAGCAATTGATTTGCTTGCTGCAGTCCTTTGTGTAGTAGGAGTGATGCAGAGATGAATCATAGAATCCAAGGGCTGGAAGGAACCTCATGTGGTCATCTAGTCCAGCCTCCTGCCTAAGGTAGGATCAACCCCAACTAAATCATCCCAGCCAGGATTATGTCGAGCTGGGACCTAAAAACCTCTAGGGATGGAGAGTCCACCACCTCTCTGAGTAACACATTCCAGTGCTTCACCACCCTCCTGGTGAAGTAGGTTTTTTTTTTCCTAATATCCAACCTACACTTCTGCCTCTGCAACTTCAGACCATTGCTCCTTGTTCTGCTATCAAACATCACTTTTCTCTTCTGCAAAATAAGTAAGTCCAAATTTCTCAGCTTCTCCTCATAGGTCATGTGCTCCAGCCCCTAAATCAAGTTTGTTGCCCTCCACTGAACCCACTCAAATGCATCCACATACTTTTTATACTGGGGGGCCCAGAACTGGATGCAATACTCCACATGTGGCCTCACCAGTGCCAAGTCGAAAGGATTAATAACTTATCTAGAACTGCTGGAAATGCTTCTCCTAGTGCACCCTAATATGCCCTTAGCCTTCTTGGCTACAAGGGCACACTGTTGACTCATGTCCAGCCAGATTAAGTCTGGAACCAGGCATGGACATTTTCAGTAATATCCATACCTAGAGAGGAGTCTTGGAACAATAGCTGTGTGAGCAGAAAGGAGAAGTTTAGTCAGATGCGATCGGGTTATTTTTTAATTATGGTTTGGTTGAGGGGACTTCTCAGGTTGATCTATCCCCATGTACACTGAAACTTTTAAACTGAATCCCAGGGAAGCAATTCTCTGTATTTAATCTGCCTTTGTTTCAGTTGCTCCATAACACCTCACAACCAAGTATGTCATTTTAGTTTTGTTAATAAGATCACCTTTTAAGGCCATGAGCTGATTCCTGTGTTCTAGAAGGCAGGAGGTTTAGGTGCACATGCCTGTGACTGAAAGGTCAGCTGTTACAAATCCTGGGCTGTTTTCAAGCTCTCTTGAGGTAGTGAAAAATGTAACCACCAACAGCCAGACTCAAACCTGGGACCTCTAGAGCTTAGTCTAAGAGCCTATACTGTTTGAGCTGAAAGCCAGCTGTAGCTACAGACAGAGAAGAGTCATTCTTTGTCTCTGGAAGTGGTCTAGGTGCCACTACACGGGACAGTGAGCCACATCCCTAGGTTACATTAAGAGCTTGTGGTTAACCCACACGGAGACATCCTGGGGGTTTTTACACTTGGGTGGTGGCTGCTGCCTCCAAAGATGAGGGAATCTGTGACCTTGGGGAAGGTGTTTCTCCTTCCCTGAGCAGAAGGCTTTAGTGGCAGGGTTCTTGCTGGCCCTGACCTTTGGCACATGAGCGTGGGGATTAGCCTTGACAGCTGCATTAATCATGTCCCTGGAAAACCCCTTTCTGTTGAAGCAGGAAGGGTCTACACCCCAGGGCTACTGGTCCCTGCATTGGGTGGCTGGGAGCATCTAATCTTTTAGCGTAGACCTGGGTTCACAAAGGTGCCTTAGGTAATGCAACTCAGAGATCCTAGGTGCCTTGCCAGTGAGTGGAATTGTCAGCCCTGGACTGCAGTTCACACAGTGATCCAGGGCTGCTGCCTAAGGCGCTCTTTGGGCAAACATCTAGCCAGCAGCTGCTCCCTGTGACAGGAGATTTTAGTGGAGAAGACGTGATGGGGCAAAGTCAGTCCCGTGCCTATGGTCTCAGAATCCTGGCAAGGTGGTAGGAGGAGCTGATGTTGTAGGTGGGGGGGCGGGGTGTGAGGATTTCCACTCCGGCTGCGGAGCTGCCCTCCCCCCACCCCCAGGTTATTTCAGCTCAACAGGCAGCTGTGGATCTTCATCGGCATCATTCATGGCTGCCTCCCACACTGTGCAGTAATGTTCATATTACACAGGGTCAGTGCCAGGCAGAGATGGGATTTGCTGCCTAGAAACAGCAGCTCTTTGGAATATTAGGAAACAGACTCATGAGGAGAAGATTGCAAAGGTGGTTTAAGTGCTAACAGACATGACCACCACCTAGCTACAATGCAAGCAATGAAAAACCAGAAGGTCAGCCTCAAAATTATTGTGCGCACGCACGCACGCACACACACACACACACACAGGGTTCTTTTAATTTTCTTTAGGAGGGTACCAAAATTTCAAGCTTTTCCCATCTATCACAAAGGCTATTAACCATAGGTTAGAAACACTCTGAATATACATAATTTACTAAATAGAGTAACTCAATGTGTGAGAATATACAACTAACCCCTTGGCCAATTTGCTGGCAAAACACTGAATAAGCAGATGGAGTTTCTGCAAACAGATGGACCTTGCACAGTTTCCAGAGTCTTAAAAAGTATCAGGTATGGTTAGACCAGCCAGTTCCACATAGACAAATTGTAAAGAAGAGGATTTTCATTCCAAAATAAAATGTCTAATAATAAAAAAGCCACTTGTCCAAGGCTGCTGAGATGAAATATTGCCATATGTAGGCTGAAATATCCATGGGGTAAATGTGCAAAAGACAAAATGTTCTCAGAAGTCAGAGGAAATGAATATGAGGGAGCTGCTAAAAATAGATGCTGAATTAGCTGCAGCCATAGTACATGCGGGCAGAACAAAAAGGTACATTCAGAGGGGCTAGAAGATGAAAGCTGCAAATAAAATCCCACCTTGCCAAGAAAAGCATTAAAACCCTGCAAATCTAGTATCTGCTCACAAGCACAGGAGACAGAGAACAAGACAAATGGATTGTGTCTTTAGAATATTAAATCATTTCACAAAATGTTTTTTTTTCTAAAGGCAGAGGCTTTCCTATTTCCAAGGTAACCTCCAATTCTTCTAAGTTTCACAGCACACACAAAGAGAAGTTTGATAAAACCACAAAACACTCTTGCAGGAAGGTTGGAACATCACACAATACTATTTCTTAAAATCCAAAACATTAATATCGAAGAACCAAAAACCAAGAGAGACAAAGCAGTCTGCTCCCTCAGGCACAACTAAAAACCACCTTGCTCTAGGCTGGCTCTTTGCTGACAAATTGCTGAGGACAGGTGAGATTATGCTTCCCTCAGAGATAGCCTGAAAGGAGGACCATCTTAGCATTGGAGGGATAGCTTGTAATTTTAACAGTTTGCCAAACTCTACAGCCTGCAATTGGAGTTTCATGATACCAGAAGACTAAGGGTGTGGCAGTGCTGGCTGGACCGCACCCCGGGAAACAACCACAGTAATTCAGTGGAAGGCTAGCACTCAGCTGTCAAAGCCTTCTGTTTAAAGCCAGTTGGAAATAGGCCTGGGGGAGGGGGTCACAGGAGAAATTAAAGTGCTGAAGCAAAAATATTTGTTTCATCTAATATTTCAGTGGGAGAATTTGACTTTTTAAGGAAAAACCAGAAAGCCTAAAACTGAACTTTTTTGGCTGTAATTTCAAATGAAAAATAGAAAATTTCTGAAGAGCATGCATGAGCACACATGCGCGCATGCACACGCATGCGCATGCACACACACACACACATACACACACACAATTTGCTAAGTTGAAAACCCAATTTTCCACCCAAAGAAAGTTTCAATGGGGACTTCCCATCAGCCTTACATTTCTATCAGACTCTAAAGTCTTACAGAGATAAAATGCTGGAATAAATCTGACGACATTGCCACTTCCTGCAAGAGATGGAAAGATTTCTGCCAAAAGCACATTCACAATTATCTCTGTATCCATCTGGCCCCTGTTACTGTGATATATGAGGCCAGGTCTACCCTAGCAGGGGAAAAAATCATTTTTAGATATGCAAGTCCAGCTGTGAGAATTGCGTATCTGGAGTTGACGTACATTAAATTCATTTTTGCTGCCATTCCCGCAGTGGGAGGTCAACGGGAGAAACGACTGCAAGAAGTACCGGGGTTGACGGTGGCACTCTGATCATTTGATTTAGTGTGACTCCACTGAGCACACTAAATTGAACCCCATAAAGGTCGATCCTTTGGCAATTGATCTCCAGGTTAGTATAGACGTGCCCTGAGTGTCTAATGGCCTTTAAGATATTTAGCCAGGACTCCTCGGGACACTGTGGTAGGGAAGGGACTTAAGGCTTTGCCTGACCTCTTAGTGCTCTTGACACTAGATAGGGACTAAACCATCTTCACCTCCTGGGTACAGCTCTTGTTACCTGCACGCT
The DNA here is from genome assembly GCF_033958435.1 of Carettochelys insculpta. Lineage (NCBI taxonomy): Eukaryota > Metazoa > Chordata > Testudines > Carettochelyidae > Carettochelys > Carettochelys insculpta. The sequence goes on from NC_134164.1 coordinate 12,395,247, forward strand.
GCTGAGGAGAAACTGAGTGTGGGTGCTCCTGCCCACCAACCCTGACGCATCCACACTATCAGCCCAGCAGCCTCAGATCCTTGTGGGTCATAGAAACCAATGCCCCATGCTTAGGGGTAACTGCCACAATCACAGCTGAGTAGTGACAGAGAGGTGGCCATGTTAGTCCGTATTCTATCAAAACAACAAAGCAGTAATGTAGCGCTTTAAAGACTAACTAATGCTCAGAACTAACATTCCTATGCAAATCTGACACATCAACACTTGGTTTAAACAGGGACAGCAATTACCTCACCTATTACAAAGACTCTTTTACAGACTTTGAAGTTTTATCTAAATCTTCACTTTCTCCCCCTACACCCTCCCCCTGGTCCCTCTGCTCTTCTGATTTGCCAACCTTGAGAACAATTTTTCTGATTTGCCAACCTTGATAACAATGTTTTGTCCTCTCTGCTTTATATATGGAGTCTGTTCTGGTAAGGCTATGATCTGAAGAAAGGGGTCTGTCCCACCAAAGCTCATCACTCCATCACAGTGGAGTAGCACATAGGGAAAGTGAGGTCCCCAGGCAGCAGATTAGCTTAAGTATGATAAGTCGTGCATGACGGGCACCATTTTGGAGAGCACGCTGATACTGAAACACGCAGCTAAATTATCTGAGCTGCTGCAGTTTGAGCGAAATAGGCGGTACTGCACAGGGAGCTGCTGTAATGGACAAATGCCCTCTAGGGACTGGGCCCAGTCTGCAACACAGAGCAAGAACGATGCACATGTTTTTGGATGAGAAGTTATTCCAAACTAAAATGCAGAGTGAGGAGAACCAAAACATCGCGCCGTTTGGGGCTGATTTGCGGGAACGGTTTCTTCAGAAAAAAAAAAAAAGAAAACTTTAACAAATCCCAAATGACTTTGAGTTAAAATGTTTTTTTTTTTTGCTTTGTTTTCAAATTGCCTTGTTTATTTTATCTGTGTGAAAAGGTAGGCTGGGCTCAAAATTTAAACAAACTATTTTATTTCAGCCTGGAAAAAAAAACCTTATTTTTCACCAGTGCCTTTTTTGAGAAGGAACGAAAGAAAGGAAGAAAGAAATGCCGGTACTCAGCCAGCTCTACACCCCTCCTCCTCAACCCATTCCACAGCTGGGGCTGCCTAAGTGCCAGTACTCAGTACCAACAAGTACTGGCCCAAAAAAAAGCACGGCTTTTGACCTAAGACAATTTTTTTTTGACTTTTCAATTTGTCTGAAGATATTTGTTTTCAGGTCAGCCCTCAAGGACTTGTTTTTCAAAGTTTTGGAATCAGCAGAGAAATGACCAGTCCATTATTCACCTCCATCTACTAGTACCACATAGTCACTAGAAGTTACACTAGTTCTTCTCCGTGTATGCACATGTGAGAGGCTCATTTTGTTTACAATAGTTTTTTTTCCAATGAAAAGACAACATGGGGACAGCATTGCATGGCACTGGTTCAGGACAAGGATGCTGAGTAGTAACAGATGCATAACCACTAAGTTTTGTCCCAGTTGTGCAATTTGCTGCTCTCAGAGTCTCCTGTGCTCTGATCAGCTCCAGCATTCACTGTTTGTGAGCTGATTACCAGAGAAGCTACCTTAGCTGCTTGCTCCCTGCAGCTGCTGGAAACATAAAAGAGAAGCGCAGAGAAGCAAAGAAAACTGAGCCACTAAAAGTTAAATGGTTGAGAGGTTCCAGTTTCCTTGCAGTTCATGCCAGAAAAGATAATCACCTCCTGGATTACATTTCCCCCCTCCCACAAGTTTGTTTTTTACACAGGGGAGATACACTGGGCTAGATTTCGGGCTCCAGACTGCACAGTAGCTGGCAAGCTAGTTACCTTGGGATTTTCTTTCTGTGATCAGCATTTGGGTGGGGAGAGGTCTGCACGATGTTTCCATGACACACCTTCACCTGGTGGGGACACGGCCGTGGGTTGGGCACTTCTGCATTGTGGCTCTCTGTGGCTGCCACAAGGCCCCGGGAGCTATACATCTAGCATAAGGCGGAAGGGGAAGACAGAGACAAGGTCTGAGTAGAGGTCTCCTGAATAAGGAACCCAGCTGAATTCTCCTTTCAGCACAAGGGTCATGAAAACGTGCAGAACAGCGCCTAAGAGAAGAGCGCCCCCTACAGGCTGCCAGTGTCTCCCTGGGTGACAGCTAACAAGCCTAATTACTGAGCATGTCCTCTGAATTCCACTAGCAGCCTGCTGGACTGGACCAGAAATCTGATTTCCCCACAGCAGGGAGGCTGACTTACAGAGACAGCTGTGCCTATTATGGCCGTTCATATCTGTGCAAAGCAACTGTAAAACACCACTTTAGAACTCTTCACCCTTTCTTACTGGGGGTCACTCAGCACAGTGAAGGTGTGTGTGAAACACTGCCTTTTCCATCAGGGAGTATTTCACTCTCATTTTGCTTTGGGGAAGGTGGCAAAGAATGCAGCCCTCTGTCTCCAGGCTGCAACACTGCTACTGGCTACGAGCACTACATGCCTCAAGGCAATGGGCCAAGCATCTAATTTCCATGTACACAGCCAAGCTGGAGGGATGTTCCTCCCTCCCAAAGCCAAGCAGGAATCCTCCAGGCATGTTTGTGGAGTTACACCAATTTAAACTGCTGGAGGGTAGCTTTCCTTGCCTGTTCCTAGCCAGTATGATTTTGAACTGCTGAGTTATGAAGCTATGGCAGCAGAAGAGTGTGCATAACAGGGAATGTGCAAGAGATGCCCTGCCTTCCTTAGGGAGTGCATGTTCAATCCATGGGAGAGCTTGTGTGTTCCAGTGATTCTCAGTGCTCTGCCAATGGGAGTTTCTCACTTCTACTATGGCTGCCCAAGTGGGGCAGGTCAAAGCATAGGGACCAGATGTTAAACGGTGCAACTGGCCCTGCAGCTTGGGGGGACCTCTCCTTGCCAGAGCCAGAAGCTGTGGAAACACAAGGCTGCCACGCAGCATGGCCGGGCTGGCATAGCCTTGTCTGTGCCCTCTGAGACTACTGACAGCCCTGGATTTCATGGAGTGCTCTGCTGCTGTCACTGCTGTGGAACATCCTTGGCAATACACAGCTGGAAGCGTTAGCTTGAATTTTGGTTTCCCAGAATGAGAACAGCCTCTCGTGCTCAATTACTGTGCACCTCCTTCTTGCTTCCTTTCCAAGGTGCCATGGCAAATCCAACTCCCCACCTGCATATGCTGTCTCCTGATGGCAACCAAGTCCTGCTTGGTTGATACAGGCAGCACTTGAGAGCAGCCAGTCACACCTGGAGCTGATCCAGCCTTTTTGCTTCAGGGAGGTTTAGCCATTAAACAAATTGTCTTGAAAGCACCAAGGCGGATTCCTCACTGGACAAATTCCTGAGGTCCAAATTCTGTACCAGCTGTCTGTGCAACCAGAAAATCTTGGACTGTGCAGGCAAACCAGCCTCAGAGCAGCCAGTGAGGTTCAGGTGGATATTGCCATCAGCCTTTGTCACAGAGCCATAGGATTCATTGGTTCTTACAAATAAAAATCTAGCTGTCAGGAGCTCCTGCTCCCTTTCTTTCGGTGAGGTGGGCAGCCACCTGCACTTGTGCCCAAAGCCAGAGCATGTTCTCTTTGAGCCAGCCCCGGTGTGTCCAACTCCTGCTCACTTTAATCTCAGGTATGCCGAGAAAACACTAGTTCACTGGCTCCCAACAGTCCCTTCCTCTCTGATTTAGAGGAACAGGAGCTCCCATACTACAGAGAAGACTGATGCAAAATGCTTCTCTGCAGCAAACCTGCTGAAGGCTGTAACCTGACCGCAGATGGATGCCGAGTTCTCCTGCTCTTTGCCAGTGGTAGAATGAACATTTCTCTGTAGCCACTGAAAGGATTTGACAGCTCAGTCTAGGAGGCTTATCAGAGGAGCTCTTTGTTCTGCCAAACCAGCGTTGGAAAGTCAAAGCAGGAGCCTGGGTTCCCCATGCTGTTACCTGGGGATCCTGGCACTGAGGTTGTCAGCCTGGAGGCCAGGGGAGTCAGGCACCTGGCCGAGGTGTAGGGGGCCCTGTTCCATGCTGAAGCACCAGGCCCATTTGAATCACTGGGCCCCAGGGGCTATTGCTCTGCCTGTCAGAGGCCCTGCTTTGGCAGCTACACCCAGGAGTGCAGGACCCTCACCCACCTTGTCCAGGGGCCTGACAATTATTTCAGCTCCCTGAAAACAGTCCCCCTGGCAGAAACATGTGGGAAAAGTCAGCATGAATCCAGTCCTGCCATCTAGTCCACATAGCTCAGCACCATGGGTATCCTCCAAGTGTTTCAGAATGGGTTCCTTGAAGACCTGCTCCATGATTTTTCCAGGGACTGAGCTGAGGCTGACAAGTCTGTAGGTCCCTGAATCCTCCTTTTTCTCTTTTTTAAAGATGGACCCTGCATTTGCCTTTTTCCAGTTGTCTGAGACCTCCCCTTATCACTGGAGTTTTCAGAGATAATGCCCAGTGACTCTGCAATCACATCACCCAACTCTCTCAGCATCCTCCGAGGCATGAGGTCCAGCCCCACGATCTTGTGCAGGTGCAGCTTTTCTAGATCGCCCTTAACCCGTTCTTTCACCTCTGAGGGCTGCCCACCTCCTCCCCATATGGTGCTGTCTGGTGCAGCAATCTAAAAGCTGACCTTGTGAAGACCGAGGCACAAAAAGCACTGAATACTGCAGCTTTTTCCCACTTCATGTACCACAAGGTCACGCCTCCCATTCAGTTAGGGGCCCACACTTTCCCTGACCTTGTGTTAACATACTCTTCTTGTTATCCTTCACATCCCTTGTTGGTGCAACTCCAATTACACTTTGGCCTTCCAGATTACACCCATCCATGCTCAGGCAATCATCGAATCATAGAATCATAGAAGAGTAGGACTGGAAGGGACCTTGAGAGGCCATCGAGTCCAGCCCCCTGCCCTCATGGCAGGACCAAGCACTTTCTAGACCATCCCTGAAAGCCATCTATCTAACCTCTTCTTAAATATCTCCAGTGATGGAGATTCTACCACCTCCCTTAGCAATTCGTTCCAGTGTTTGATCACCCTGACAGTTAGGAACTTTCTCCCAAGCTGCGTCTACACGTGCACGCTACTTCGAAGTAGCGGCACCAACTTCAAAATAGCGCCCGTCACGTCTACACGCATCGGGCGCTATTTCGAAGTTAACTTCGACGTTAGGCGGTGAGACGTCGAAGTCGCTAACCTCATGAGGGCTACGTCTACACGTGCACCCAACTTCGAAATAGCTTATTTCGACGTTGCGTCATCGAAATAGGCTATTTCGATGAATAACGTCTACACGTCCTCCAGGGCTGGCAACGTCGATGTTCAACTTCGACATTGCTCAGCCCAACATCGAAATAGGCACAGCGAGGGAACGTCTACACGCCAAAGTAGCACACATCGAAATAAGGGAGCCAGGCACAGCTGCAGACAGGGTCACGGGGCGGACTCAACAGCAAGTTGCTCCCTTAAAGGGCCCCTCCCAGACACACTTTCATTAAACAGTGCAAGATACACAGAGCCAACAACTAGTTGCAGACCCTGTATATGCAGCACGGACCCCCAGCTGCAGCAGCAGCAGCCAGAAGCCCTGGGCTAAGGGCTGCTGCCCACGGTGACCACAGAGCCCCGCAAGGGCTGGAGAGAGAGTATCTCTCAACCCCCCAGCTGATGGCCGCCATGGAGGACCCCGCTATTTCGATGTTGCGGGACGCGGATCGTCTACACGTCCCTACTTCGATGTTGAACGTCGAAGTAGGGCGCTATTCCCATCCGCTCATGGGGTTAGCGACTTCGACGTCTCGCCGCCTAACGTCGATTTCAACTTCGAAATAGCGCCCAACACGTGTAGACGTGACGGGCGCTATTTCGACGTTACTGCCGCTACTTCGAAGTAGCGTGCACGTGTAGACGCAGCTGAGGAGATAGGAATTGCGCCCTACTTCGACGTTCAACGTCGAAGTAGGGACCATGTAGACGATCCGCGTCCCGCAACGTCGAAATTGCTGGGTCCTCCATGGCGGCCATCAGCTGGGGGGTTGAGAGATGCTCTCTCTCCAGCCCCTGAGGGGCTCTATGGTCACCGTGGGCAGCAGCCCTTAGCCCAGGGCTTCTGGCTGCTTCTGCGGCAGCTGGGGATCTATGCTGCAGGCACAGGGTCTGCAACCAGTTGTCAGCTCTGTGTATCTTGTGTTGTTTAGTGCAACTGTGTCTGGGAGGGGCCCTTTAAGGGAGCGGCTTGCTGTGGAGTCCGCCCTGTGACCCTGTCTGCAGCTGTGCCTGGCATCCCTATTTCGATGTGTGCTACTTTGACATGTAGACGTTCCCTCGCTGCGCCTATTTCGATGTTGGGCTGAGCAACGTCGAAGTTGAACATCGACGTTGCTGGCCCTGGAGGACGTGTAGACGTTATTCATCGAAATAGACTATTTCGATGTCGCAACATCGAAATAAGCTATTTCGATGTTGGCTGCACTTGTAGACGTAGCCCTAATGTCCAACCTGAACCTCTCCTGCTGCAAGTTAAGTCCATTGCCTCTTGTTCTATCCTCAGAGGCAAGGAAGAACAAGTTCCCTCCCTCTGCCTTATGACACCCTTTTAGATACCTGAAAACTGCTGTCATGTCCCCCCTCAATCTTCTCTTTTCCAAAGTGAATAAGCCCAATGTTTGTATACTCCCCCTACTCATCTGTCCAAGTTTCCATCTCTTGTAAGGCTTCTGTTTGTGTTTAAGACCCCCAGCAGTTTTCTCTGTTGAGCTAAGCTGGTCGCCTGCCCTATTTGCTGTTCCTTCTGCACACTGGGCTGACTTCTTCCCATCACCTCAGCAAGGCAGCTTTAGAATACAACCAGTTCGCCTGGACTCTTTTCCCCCTCATATCAGCCTCCTCGGGGATCCTGCCCATCAGTTCCCCAAGCGAGGCAACATCTGCTTTTCTTCAAGGGCCGTGTCTACACTAGCCCCAAAAAATGGCCATTTCGAAGTTTACTAATGAAGCGCTGAAATACACACTCAGTGCTTCATTAGCATGCGGGCGGCCGTGGCACTTCGAAATTGACTCAGCTCTCCGCCGCGTGGCTCATCCTGACCGGGCTCCTTTTCAAAAGGACCCCGCCTACTTTGAAGTCCCCTTATTCCAAACTGCTCATGGGAATAAGGGGAATTCGAAGTAGGGGGCGGGTCCTTTTGAAAAGGAGCCCTGTCGGGACGAGCCGCACGGCGGCAAAGCGCGTCAATTTCGAAGTGCCACAGCCACCCGCATGCTAATGAAGCGCTGAATATGTATTTCAGCGCTTCATTAGTAAACTTCGAAATGGCCATTTGCATGGCCATTTTGAAGTTTGGGGCTAGCGTAGACACGGCCAAGTCTCCATATTCTGCTTCCCTCCTTCCTTCACTTTGTCAGGATCCTGAACTTGACCATCTCATGGGCACCGCAGCCCAAGTTGCCAGCTGCTTCTTCTCATACCATTTCTTCTCTGTTTGTGAGCATCAGGTAAAGAGGCACATGCCCCTCCGTCCCGCCACTGATTCCTCCAGCACTTACACCAGGAAGTTGTCCTCAGCACTCTCTGGAAATTCCTTAGATTGTCTGTGTGCTGCTGTATTGCTCTCCCAGCAAATGTCAGAGGGATTGAAGTGCTCCATGAGAACCTGGGGCTGTGATCCAGAAATTTCTGTTAGTTGTCTGAATAAAGCCTTGTCTATCTCATCCTCCTGGTCTGGTGATCTATCACAGACACCCACTGAGACAACACTGTGCTCTTACCCACAGTGCAACTCCTCCACCTTTTTTCCCCCACCGTCCTTCCTGAGCATTTTCTGTCATCCATGATAGTGCTCCAGCCATGGAAATTTCCCCACCAAGTCTGTTATTCCAGCCACAGCAGTCCTTGACGGAGCCAGGACTTTCAATTATTCCTTGTGTTCATGCACAGGCCCTTATGTTAACTAGCTGTCTGCCCTACTTAGTATGAAGCAGAAAGCTTCCCTTGTTGCACCCTCCTCCTTTGTGTTTCATCCCAGTATTCCACTTCCCTACTTGCCTCAGTGGTTAAGTTACCAGCCCTTGGAGAACCTAGTTTAAAGCCCTCCTCACTAGGTCAGCAAGCCTGCCTGCAAAGATATACTAGATGCTTTAAAAAGTTACCTGTCCATGACAGCTTCTGCTTTCTCCCAGTGCCAATTTTCTTTGTTGAAACACTTTTCTTTTTTCCCGGTGAGTCCTTTTCTAGTCTTGGTTGATCTCCCTCAGAACTCATCAATATAAATTCAGCTGGTCTCATCTTTTAATATCCTTCTCTGCTGCCATCATTGCTGCCACTGTGATATCATTGAGGGATTTCTTTCTCATGACCATCAAATCACTGCTCTACCTTGACATGTCACTCTTATCAAGTTGGGTTTTCAGAGAGTTTCTCATTTATGTGTCTGGGGGTATTAACCTCAGACTTCATAGAGATATTGCAGCTCTTCCCGGCTTGAAAACTGATATTCAGCACTTTAAATGTGTGTTTCAGCACTTTAAATGGGAGTTCGCCTCTGGGAGGAGCCCCATACCTGTTTTCACCTTTCTTATATGGTGTTTCTCTTGTGCCCTTCAAGGTGGCACGAGAAACAAATAAGGGATCTCTGAAAAAGGAAAAAATGGAGAGTGATATGGCTGTTGAGAGGTCTGTTGTTGTGACCTGCATGTCATGTGCCATGTTTGTCTTTCTCCCGAACAATAGAAAGGAGGATTTTCTCTGTTCCAAGTGTAAGCTGGTAGCCATTTTAGAAGAGAAGGTTAAAGGACTTGAGGCACAAATATCAACCCTCAGGTCCATCAGAGAGGGTGAAGACTTTCTGGATAGAAGGCAACAGATGATACTGCAGGAACAGCAGGCCACCCAAAACAAGGAGGAGAACTGGAAGCATGTTACCTCCAGGAGGAGAAAACCAGTTCCAGTCTTTCCAATTCCAGTGGAGTTAAGAAACCGCTTTGAGCCTCTCTCCACAGGTGATACAGCAGAGATAATTGGGGCTGATTCCTCCCAGGGATTGTGTCTGAAAGAGTCCCCACAGTGTAGAAGGCATGGGATGCGCAGTCCTAGAGATGGGAGTTCTATGACCACCACCCCTAAGAGAAAAAGATGAGTGGTGGTCGTTGGGGACTCCCTCCTAAGAGAGACGGAGGCATCCATCTGCCGCCCAGACCTAGAATCCCAGCAAGTTTGATGCTTGCCTGGAGCTAGAATTTGGGATATTACAGAGTCGCTGCCAAAAATTCTTCAACCAGTAGACTATTACCCCTTCCTCCTCCTTCATGTAGGAACCAACGATACAGCCAAGGACAACGTTGATGAGATCATGGCAGACTACGTAACCCTCGGGAGAAAGATCAAGGAATATGGAGCACAGGTGGCCTTCTCGTCTATCCTCCCTGTGGAAGGAAGGGGTCCGCGGAGGGATCGTCGAATCACAGAGGTAAATGCGTGGTTGCGTAGGTGGTGTAGCAGGGAAGGATTTGGTTTCTTTGACCATGGGTTTCTGTTTCATGAACAGGGATTGCTGAGAAGAGATGGGATCCACCTCACTAAAAGAGGAAAGAGCATCTTTGCAGGCAGGCTTGCAAACCTAGTGAGGAGGACTTTAAACTAGGTTTGTTGGGGGAAGGTGACACAAGCCCAGAGATAAGTGGGGAAGGAGGAGGGAACAGTCAAGTGGGTTTCCTGGGTGAAGAGGAGAAAGTGGGCCAATGGGCCCCTTCTCTAAGATGCTTATACGCTAATGCCAGAAGCCTGGGGAACAAACAGGAAGAATTAGAGGCCCTGCAACAGTCACACAAGCATGAGATGGTTGGAATAACGGAGACTTGGTGGGACGATTCACATAACTGGAGCACGGTCATGGAAGGTTGTAAATTGTTTAGGAAGGACAGACGGGGGAGAAAAGGAGGAGGAGTTGCGCTCTATGTGAAGGAGCAGTGTGATTGCTCAGAGCCCCAGTATGAGGAAGGAGAAAATCCAGTTGACTGTCTTTGGGTTAAGCTTAGAGGTGGAAGTAACAGAGGTGATGTTGTAGTTGGTGTCTGCTATAGGCCGCCAGATCAGGGAGAGGAGATACATGAGGCTTTCTTCAGGCAGCTTAATGAAGCTTCCAAATCACAGGCCCTGGTTCTCATGGGAGACTTTAATCATCCAGACATTTGTTGGGAGACCAATACAGCAGCACACAGACAATCCAGGAAGTTTTTGGAGACTATTGGGGATAACTGCTTGGTACAAGTGCTGAAGGAACTGACCAGGGGCCGTGCACAACTTGACCTGTTCCTCACAAACAGGGAAGAACTAGTAGAAGAAATAGAAGTGGGAGGGAACCTGGGCTGCAGCGACCATGAGATCGTAGATTTCAGGATCCGGACAAAAGGAAGAAGGGTGAGCAGTAACATACAGACCCTTAATTTCAGAAGAGCAGACTTTGATTCCCTGAGAGACCAGATGAGCAGGATCCCTTGGGAAACGAAGATGAAGGGGAAAAGAGTTGAAGAGAACTGGAAGTATTTTAAAAAAGTCTTACTGAAGGCACAGGAACAAACAATCCCGCTGCGTAGTAAGAAATGCAAACATGGTAGGCAACCAGCTTGGCTTAACAGGGAAATCCTCAGTCAGCTTAAATTCAAAAAGGATGCCTACAAGAAATGGAAACGAGGACATTTGACTAAGGAGGCGTATAAACATATGGCTGGAGAATGCCAGGCAGTAATCAGGAAAGCGAAAGCACAATTGGAACTGCAGCTGGCAAGGGATGTGAAGAGTAACAAGAAGGGTTCCTACAGGCATGTGAACAATAAACAGGTTATCAGAGAAGGTGTGGAGCTGTTACTGGATGAGGGAGGTAACCTAGTGACAGATGATGCAAGAAAAGCTGAAGTACTCAATGCTTTTTTTGCCTCAGTCTTCACAGCCAAAGTCAACTTCCCAATGATGGTCCTAGATGATGCAGTACAGGAAGGTGGAGGGCAGCCATCTGTGGGGAAGGAACAAGTTCTGAGCTATCTAGAAAAACTAGATGTGCACAAGTCCATGGGTCTGGATTTAATGCACCCCAGGGTACTGAGGGAATTGGCAGAGGTCATTGCTGAACCTTTGGCCATTATCCTTGAAGACTCTTGAAGATCGGGGGAGATACCGGATGACTGGAAGAAGGCAAACGTAGTGCCCATCTTTAAAAAAGGAAAGAAGGACAATCCAGGGAACTATAGACCCGTCAGCCTTACCTCAATCCCTGGGAAAATAATCGAGGGAATCCTCAAGGAATCCATTTTGAAGCACTTGGAAGAGGGGAAAGTGATCAAAAGTAGCCAACATGGATTCAGCAGGGGCAAGTCCTGCCTCAACAAACTGATTAGCTTCTATGACAAGGTAACAAGCTCTGTGGACGGGGAAGTCAGTGTATGTGATATACCTTGACTTCAGCAAGGCTTTTGATACGGTCCCTCACAACATTCTTGTGCATAAGTTAAGGAAATATGGATTGGATCCTTGGACTATAAGATGGATAGAAAGCTGGCTTGATGGTCAGGCCCAACGGGTAGTGGTCAGTGGCTCAATATCTGGATGGAGGTCTATCTCAGGCGGAGTGCCGCAAGGCTCAGTTCTGGGGCCGGTGTTATTCAACATCTTTATTAATGACCTGGATGAGGGACTGGGTTGCACCCTCAGCAAGTTTGCAGATGACACAAAACTAGGGGGAGAGGTAGATATGTTGGAAGGTAGAGAGAGAATCCAGAGGGACCTGGTAAATTGGAGGACTGGGCCAAAAGAAATCTGATGCGGTTCAATAAGGAGAAGTGTAGAGTCCTGCACCTGGGGGCGGAAGAATCCCAAACATTGTTACAGGCTGGGGACCGACTGGCTCAGCAGCAGTACGATGGAAAGGGACCTAGGGGTTATGGTGGATGAAAGGCTGGATATGAGTAAACAGCGTGCCCTTGTAGCCAAGAAAGCTAACAGCATACTGGGGTGCATTAGGAGGAGCATTTCGAGCAGATCTAGAGAAGTAGTTATTCCTCTTTGTTCGGCACTGGTGAGGCCACATCTGGAATATTGTGTCCAGTTTTGGGTCCCCCAGTCTAAAAAGGATTTGGATTTGCTGGACCAGGTTCAGCGAAGGGCAACAAAAATTATTAAGGGTCTGGAGCACAAGACCTATGAGGATAGGCTGAGGGATTTAGGCTTGTTTAGTTTAGAGAAGAGAAGACTTAGAGGTGATTTAATAGCAGCCTTCAACTTCCTGAAGGGGAGCTCTAAAAAGGAGGGTGAGAAACTGTTCTCAGTGGTGTCAGATGGCAGAAGAAGAAGTAATGGTCAGAAGTTCAAGAGGGAAAGGTGTAGGTTAGATATTAGGAAAGACTTCTTCACCAGGCGGGTGGTGAAGCATTGGAATGCATTGCCTAGAGAGATGGTGGATTCTCCATCCCTTGAGGTTTTTAAGTCCCGGCTGGACAAGGTCCTTGCTGGGATAACTTAGTAGGGGTTGATCCTGCTTGAAGCACGGGGCTGGACTAGATGACCTCCTTAGGTCCCTTCCAGCCCTATGAGTCTGGGATTCTGTGATACTTTGGAGATCTCATTAGTATTTTGTGAGGTATAAGCTCCCAGTGCCGTGGCTAGCGATGCATCTATTATTCCTTTTGGGTGTGTCTACACTTGCATTTCTCTTTTGAAAGAGGTATGCAAATGAGGTAAATCTAAAATGCAAATTATGTATAAATGTGCATATTCCATGCCTCATTTGCATATTCTAATTTCAAAAGAGCTTCTTTCGAAAGAAGAACACCAGTGTAGATGCTGCCCTTTTGAAAGTTAACCCATCTTCAAAAGAATCCTTCTTCCCTTTATTTAATGAGAAGAAGGATTCTTTCAAAGATTGGGTTTACTTTCGAAAGAGCAGCGTCTACACTGGCTTTCTTCTTTCGAAAGAAGCTCTTTTGAAATTAGCACATGCAAATGAGGCACGGAATATGCAAATGTGTCCCTCATTTGCATTTTCAATTTACCTCATTTGCATACCTCTTTCGAAAGAGGAATGCAAGTGTAGACACACCCTTTGTTGCATAAAGCCTCGGGCCAGAGAGGTCATCCAGCACTCACCTAGGCCATGTCTACACTAGCCAAAAACTTCGAAATTGCCATGCAAATGGCCATTTCAAAGTTTACTAATGAAGCGCTGAAATACATATTCAGCGCCTCATTAGCATGCGAGCAGCCGCGGCACTTCGAAGTTGACATGGCTCGCCACCGCGCGGCTCGTCCAGATGGGGCTCCTTTTCGAAAGGGCCCCGGCTACTTCGAAGTCCCCTTATTCCTATGAGAAGATAGGAATAAGGGGATGTAGCAAGCCGCTGTGGCCTTCCACAGACTCAGAGGTGGAGGAGGCTGCTCAGAGGCACTGGTGGGCGGGCCCTGAGCCATAACACCAGTGTCCCACCCCTCAGACGGCGGGGTCTAACACCAGAAGGGCCAGAGGTGGAGCTCGGGGCCCATTAACTACTGGGCCACCGTGCTGGGAGGGAGCTCCTGCTCGGGCTCCTGGGCACCGGGGCAGAGATCCCGCTGCCGCCTGGCCTGTCGGTGAGAGCTACCCCCCAGCTGCCCAGACCAGCCTGAGCAGCTACAGATACAGATGCCCCAGGGGACCTACCTGGGCTTCCCAGATCTACCAGGGCCCTCATGCCGGTGGAGGGCCCCCTCCCCGGAGGGCCCGCCAGGCCTAAACAGACGGCCTGGGGCTAGCCACCCAGAGGCCCCGGAAGTGGCCGACCCCGGAGTTCCACCGGACCCCTGCAGTGCATAGGCCCCCGATTGCCTTGGACCCACCGTGCTGCTGCCACCAGACTAACCCAATGACGTGAAGATGTCGGACTGGCCGGAGCCCCCAAAGGCAGACGACTTGGAGGGGACCTACCCGCCGGGACTTGTCAACCAGGCTGACTGGGACCCTACCCAAATGGAGGTGGAGGTAGGAAGTGGCCTGGGGAACGCTTCACCGGAACCCATGGCAGTATGTTGCGGCCTGGATCCCCACCGCCACGTTCAGGTGTAAGCGATCCATAGGGCCCCGAGCCAGGTCGCAGTGGAGTGGGAGGGCCTGCGACCCCCTACCCCCTCCCTGGTGGGGTAAACCCTTGCTAGGCTAAAGCCAACCCCACGTAGGGGAGAGCCGACTCCATGTACCTGCTGCCCCACCCTGAACTGAGGGCTGGGCTTCTCCCCAAACTCCGTGTACCTGCTGCCCTGCCCTGAACTAAGGGCTGGACTTTTCCCCAAACTCTGTGCAGACTTACTTGTTGCCCTGCCCTGCGGCAAGGCCTGGGACATCTGAACTACTCGTGGGCTGACTGCTGCCTTGCCCTGAGGGAAGGGCGAGCCTCCAGTGCCACCCCGCCTGGGCCAGAGGCAGCCTCCCCAGCTGGGGTCGACTGCCAACTGGGTCCTTACAGGGGACTGAGCCCGGGTTCCGCTAGGGCTGTGGGCAAGCTGTGGTAGCCTGTGCCGCCCCGCGGGGGGGGGGGGCGCTGTCATAGCCCAGGCTTCTACACATGGTGGAGAATGGGGGTACTTGATCCCAACCCCTGACATCAGGGGTGGGGGAACGTGCCCCAGGAGTCCCAAAAAGAGGAAAGCGCTCACAGGCCATGTCTACACTAACCCCAAACTTCGAAATGGCCACGGAAATGGCCATTTCGAAGTTTACTAATGGAGCACTGAAATGCATATTCAGCGCTTCATTAGCATGCAGGCGGCCGTGGCACTTCGAAATTGACGCGCCTCGCCGCCGCGTGGCTCGTCCCGACGGGGCTCCTTTTGGAAAGGACCCCTCCTACTTCGAAGTCCCCTTATTCCAATCCGCTCATGGGAATAGGGGACTTGGAAGTAGGCGGGGTCCTTTTGAAAAGGAGCCCCATTGGGACAAGCCGTGCGGTGGCAAGGAGCGTCAATTTCGAAGTGCCGCAGCCGCCCGCATGCTAATTTCAGCGCTTCAGCGCTTCATTAGGAAACTTTGAAATGGCCATTTGCGTGGCCATTTCAAAGTTTGGGGCTAGTGTAGACGTAGTCAGAGGGTGTGTGAGTAACTACACGCTGGTTCTCTTTCCTCTGAAATGATGGAGATTGACAAGCTGCTGAAGCATTTAGTCGATAGTCAACAAAAGCAGCAGACTGCCCAGCTACAGCAGCAACAGCAGCTGCTCCAGCAGCTGGGAGCGCAGCAGACACAGCTGCTGAACGAACTGATGTCCCAGAACCAAGAGCACCAGAGACAATGTTTACAACAATTGTCAGCCCTGGTGCCATTCCTGGCAGAGCCGCAGCAGGGAGCCCAAGGGGGGGCCCCGCACCAACCCTGCTGGTACGCGTAACAAAGATGGGGCCAGCGGACGACCCGGAGGCCTTCCTAGTGACCTTTGAACGGGTGGCATCGGTGGCCGGTTGGCCCCGGAACCAGTTTGCCGCACTCCTGTCCCTTTATTTGACCAGGGGAGCCCAGAGGGCCTATTGGGCATTATCAACTGAAGACGCCAAGGACTATGACCAGGTGAAGGCAGACATCCTCAATGCCCTGGATGTTAGCCCCGAGATATTCCGCCAACGGTTCCGGACCTTAACCTATTCCCCAGGGGCCTGTCCACAGTGCGTGGCACAGGAATTACGGGATGCATGCTGACGGTGGCTGCAGCCAGAGGTGAGCACCGCCACAGAGCAGATCATTTTTGGAACAGTTCCTCTGCATCCTCCTGCCGAGAGGGCGGGCTTGGGTGTGGCGCCACCAACCTGCCACTGTTCAGGCCACCATCAACCTCCTGGAGGACTTCCTTGCCACCAAGGAGCTGGGAGCACCCATGAGCTGGACCCAGTCGCAATGCCCCACCCACCACAGACTCGAGAAATGAGGAGAGCCTCGCTCTGAAGCACCCGGCCTGCTACGGGAACCAACCAGTCCCTGTCAAAGTCTACATCGGAAGCCAGAACCATGGAGCCCACCAGGTCGAGGAGGACACCAGACCCAGGGGGCCCACCCAGCACCTGGCCCCTGCTTCATCAGCGGGCAATGGAGACACCTCCAGAGGGACTGCCCAGTACAGTCTTGCAGCTTTGGCCGATTATGGGCGGCCGAAAGGAGGGTCCGCCCCCCACAGGCGCCCACGATTACGGTCCCAGGGCTCGTTGGAACGGCGGCCATGGTCGCCTTAGTAGACTCGGGATGCAGCCAGACCCTGGTCCGCCAGCGAGCTGGGCTGCAGGCTGACCCTGCCCTAGGCACCATCCAGTTGCAGTGTATCCATGGAGACATGCATCCCTATCCCAGTGTGCGGGTACCCCTCACTGTCATGGGGTAACCCATCAGTTGGTGGTCGGTCTAGCCCCCCGACTGGCCTATCCTGTGGTATTGGGCTGGGACTGGCCAGGCTTTGCCGGTGTCTTCTGCCCAGCCACCGGACTCAAGCGGGGAGTGACCCCTGTCCTGGAGGGGGATACGCCGGATGCCCCACCTGAGGAGAGGATGGGGCCAGACCTTGAACCGCTGGCTGAAGGGCTGGCCAGGGTATCAGGAGGGACCAGCCACAACATTGGGGGACCTCAGACTTCTGCCGGGACCAGAGGGATGACCCCATTGTAAGCCGGGCCTACGCCCAGGTCGCCGCAGTGGATGGGTTGGCAACAGACACCCACTTGGTGGCACAGTGGCCCCACTTTGAGCTATGCCAGGACTGGCTGTACCGGGTGGACCAGGACCCCCACACCCGGGAGCAAAGAATGCAGCTACTGTTACCTAGATGCCACCAATGGGCCTTAATGAAGTTGGCCCATGATATCCCCGCCACCGGCCACCTGGGCCAAGAAAAGATGCTAGCCCGAATACTCTCCTGGTTCTTTTGGGCAGGGATTCACCAGGAGGTCAAGAACTACTGCAGCTCCTGCCCCATGTGCCAGCTCGCCGCCACTCCATGGGTCCCTAAGGCTGCTCTAATTCCGATGCCGATCGTCAGGACCCCGTTTGAGTGGGTGGCCATGGACTTGGTTGGTCCGCTCCCAAAAAGCGTTGCAGGGTATCAATTCATGCTGGTTCTCGTAGACTTTGTGACCCATTTTCCAGAAGCCATCCCGCTGTGCAGTATTACGGCCTGCACCATTGCGGGACAGCTAATGAAAGTTTTCGCCTGAGTGGGGCTGCTGCGGGAGCTCTTCATGGATCAAGGAACTAATTTTACGTCCCGCCTGATGAAATAGGTCTGTGCGCTCTTGGGGATTAAACAACTACGTACCTCCGTGTACCACCCCCAGATCGACGGCCTGGTAGAGCGCTTTAATCGCACTCTGAAAGGCATGATGCGTAAGTTTCCACCACAGGACCTGTGCCGATGGGATCACCTGCTACCCCTCTTGCTCTTAGCCGTCCGTGCAGTTCCCCAGTCCTCCTGTTCAAATTACTGTATGGATGCCGCCCATGGGGAGTGCTCGACCTTACGTGAGAGGTCTGGAAGCAAACGTCGTCCCCCTCCAAGGGGCTACTGGAGTATGTTTTCCAGCTCCAGAGGCACCTGGAACAGGTGGGGGCCCTCGCTGAGGAAAACCTGAAAGCCGCACAGGCGTCCCAAGCCCGAACATACAACCGGGAGGCGCAGAGCCGCAGTTTCAAGCTGGGTGACCAGATCTTAGTCCTGCTGCCCTCCAGTGAATCTAAGTTACTGGCTCTGTGGCAAGGACCTTATGAGATCATTCGAGCCATGAGGCCAGTTACCTATGAGGTCCATCAGCCTGACTGGCAACGGAAAATGCAGCAATATCATGTCAACCTCTTGAAACCGTGGCGGGACCGGGAGGGCTTCATGATAAATCCCTGCCCCCCAGGCTCTGAATTGGGACCCCAGGTGCCTCGTGGGGACGAACTTGCAGAACTGGCCCTTGGGGCAATGCTGACTGAAGAACAACGTAAGCAGGCCTAGTGACTGCTTCAAGCATTCTGGGACAACTTCACTACCTTCCCCGGACACACCTCCCTGGTCGCCACATTATCTGCATGGAGCCTGGGAAGATGGTCCACGAGGCCGCTCGCCCACTGCCTTTCCAGATGAGGGAAGTAGTGGAAGAAAAGGTATGGGTAATGCTGGCCCTCGGAGTGATTGAACCATCCCAAAGTGAGTGGCGTAGTCCCGTAGTGTTAGTGCCCAAGCCTGACGGCATCCGGCGGTTCTGCATCAATTTTAGACGAGTGAACGCCATCTCTAAATTGATGCATATCCAATACCACGGGTATTAAAAAGGTCGTAGAGCAGTTTTTAAACTAAGAGGTGGGGGAAAGCCAATTGGTGCGGGGGAGCACCTGGATTGGACAGAGACCTCTCTTACATGAGGCTCCATAGATAGGGATTCCCTAGATGTTAGTCAGATAGGGAACGTGGGAAATAATATATGGGCAAGATCAGATGTGAAACAATCGCATATAAAAAAATCCAACACGTCTGTGAAAGGCGGACATATAAATAGTGGTAGTTTTTTAAACTGCTTTTACACAAATGCTAGGAGTCTGTCGAATAAGATGGGTGAACTGGAGTACCTCATATCAAAGGAGGAAGTTGACATAATAGGCATCACAGAAACATGGTGGAATGAGGACAATCAGTGGGACACTATCATACCGGGATATAAATTATATCGGAAAGACAGAACAGGTCATGCTGGTGGCAGAGTGGTACTATATGTGAAGGATAATATAGAATCAAATGAAGCAAAAATCCTAAAGGAATCAAAATGTTCCATAGAATCATTATGGATAACAATTCATTCCTCTAATATGAATATGGCATTAGGAATATATTACCGACCATCTAACCAGGACAGTGATAGTGATGCTGAAATATTAAGGGAGATTAGAGAGGCTATCAAAATAAAAAACACAGTAATAAGAGGAGATTTCAATTATCCCCATATTGATTGGGTACATGTCACCTCAGGACGGAATTCAGAGATTAAATTTCTTGATGCCTTAAATGACTGCTTCTTGGAGCAGCTCGTACAGGAACCCACAAGGGGAGAGTCAATTCTCTATCTAGTCTTGACTGGAACGCAGGATCTGGTCCAAGAGGTAACTGTTACTGGACTGCTTGGAAATAGTGACCACAATATAATAACTTTTAATATTCCTGTGTTGGGAAGAACACCGCAGCGGTCAAACACTCCGGCATTTAATTTCAAAAAGGGGAATTACACTAAAATGAGGAAGCTAGTTAACAGAAACTAAAAGGTAGAGTAACTAAACTAAAATCCCTGGAAGCTGCATGGAAACTGTTTAAAGACACCATACTAGAGGCCCAACTTAAATGTATACCCCAAATAAAAAAACACAGTAAGAGACCTAACGAACCACCATGGCTTAACAGCCATGTTAAAAAGGCAGTGAGAGAGAAAAGGGCAGCTTTTAAAAAGTGGAAGTCAAATCCTAGTGAGGAAAATAGAAAGGAACACAAACACTCCCAAATTAAGTGTCATAATGTAGTAAGAAAAGCCAAAAAAGATTTTGAGGAACAGCTAGCCAAAAATTCAAAAAATGATGGTAAAATGTTTTTTAAATACATTAGAAGTAGGAAGCCCGCTAAAAAAGCAGTGGGGCCCTTGGACGATAAAGATATAAAAGGAGCAATCAAGGAAGACAGTGCCATTGTGGAGCGATTAAATGATTTCTTTGCTTCAGTCTTCACGGCTGAGGATGTTACAGAGGTTCCTAAATCTGAGCCAGCCATTTTAGGTGACAAATCTGAGGAACTCTCCCAGATTGAAGTGACATTAGAGGAGGTTTTGGAGTGAATTGATAAAATGGATTAGTAACAAGTCTCCAGGACCAGATGGTATTCACCCGAGGGTTCTGAAAGAACTCAAATGTGAAATTGCGGAGTTATTAACAGTGGTTTGTAACCTATCCTTTAAATCCGCTTCGGTACCAAATGACTGGAAGACGGCCAATATAACGCCAATATTTAAAAAAGGCTCCAGAGGAGACCCTGGCAATTATAGACCGATAAGTCTAACATCAGTACCAGGCAAATTAGTAGAAACACTAGTAAAGAATAAAATTGCAAGGCACGTAGAAGAGCACGAATTGTTGGGCAAAAGTCAGCATGGTTTCTGCAGAGGGAAGTCGTGTCTAACTAATCTATTAGAATTCTTTGAAGGGGTTAATAAACATGCGGACAAGGGGCACCCAGTGGACATAATATACCTAGATTTCCAGAAAGCCTTTGACATGGTCCCACACCAAAGGCTTTTATGTAAATTAGGCGGTCATGGGATAGGAGGAAAGATCCTTTCATGGATCAGAAATTGGTTAAAAGACAGAAAACAAAGGGTTGGAATAAATGGTAAATTTTCACAATGGAGGAGGGTAACTAGTGGTGTTCCCCAGGGGTCAGTCCTGGGACCGATCCTGTTCAACTTGTTCATCAATGATCTAGAAAATGAGGTAAGCGGTGAGGTGGCAAAGTTTGCAGATGACACCAAGTTGTTCAGGACAGTCAAAACCAAAAGGGATTGTGAAGAACTACAAAAAGATCTCAGCAAACTGAGTGATTGGGCAGCAAAATGGCAAATGAAATTTAATGTGGGTAAGTGTAAGGTAATGCACATTGGAAAAAAATAACCCAAATTACACGTACAACATGATGGGGTCAAATCTAGATACGACAGATCAGGAAAGGGATCTTGGAGTTATAGTGGATAGTTCTCTGAAGACATCCATGCAGTGTGCAGTGGCAGTTAGTAAAGCAAATAGGATGTTAGGAATTATTAAAAAAGGGATAGATAATAAGACAAACGATATCATACTTCCCCTATATAAAACTATGGTACGCCCACATCTTGAGTACTGCGTGCAGATGTGGTCTCCTCACCTCAAAAAAGATATATTGGCATTAGAAAAGGTTCAGAAAAGGGCGACTAAGATGATTAGGGGCTTGGAACGGGTCCCATATGGGGAGAGGCTAGAGAGACTGGGACTTTTCAGTTTGGAAAAGAGGCGATTGAGGGGCGATATGATAGAGGTATATAAAATCATGAATGGTGTGGAGAAAGTGAATATAGAAAAATTATTTACCTTTTCCCATAATACAAGAATTAGGGGACAGCAAATGAAATTGATGGGTAGTAGGTTCAAAACTAATAAAAGGAAATTTTTCTTCACATAGCGCCCAGTCAACCTGTGGAACTCCTTTCCCGAGGAGGCTGTGAAGGCCAGGACTCTATTAGGGTTTAAAAAAGAGCTCGATAAATTTTTGCAGGTTAGGTCCATAAATGGCTATTAGTCAGGGGTAAAGTATGGTGCCCCTGGCCTTCAGTACAAGGGCAGGAGATGGATGGCAGGAGATAAATCACTTGATCATTGTCTTCTGTTCTCCTTCTCTGGGGCACCTGGCAGTGGCCACTGTTGGCAGACGGGATACTGGGCTGGATGGACCTTTGGTCTGACCCAGTATGGCCGTTCTTATGTTCTTATGGGTCAATGAACTGTTGGGACGTCTGGGAGATGCCTTTTATTTTAGCACCCTCGACCTCAGCAAAGGGTACTGGCAGATCCCCCTAGCGCCCTCCTCCAAGGAGAAGACAGCCTTTGCCACCCCTTTGGGACTGTACCAGTTTACCTGGATGCCCTTTGGTCTCCACGGTGCTCCAGCAACCTTCCAGTGGCTTATGGACCATTTGTTCCAGCCGCATAGGGACTATGCAGTGGCATACCTCGATGACATTGTGGTGTATAGTTGCCACTGGGAGGAACACCTGAACCAGGCTGCGGTCCTTAGGTCTCTGAGGGCGGCCGGTTTGACAATGAACCCAAAGAAATGCAGCATTGGATGGCAAGAGTATACCATAGGGAGAGGACAGGTAAAGCCCCTCGTGTACAAGGTGCAAGCCCTGGCGGCCTGTCCTCCACCCACCACCAAACAACAGGTACGGCGGTTCCTGGGACTTGCCGGCTACTACTGATGCTTCATTCCGCAGTTTGCCTCAATTGCCGCCTGCCTGACGGAGCTGTTAACAAAGACCCAGCCGCAAAGGGTGGTATGGACAGCGACTACGGAGAAGGCATTCCGAACCTGGAAGCATTGCCTGACCCAGGAACGCGTCCTCTATAGCCCTGACTTTGCCCGCCTGTTCACCCTGCAAACTGGTACCTCTGGGGTAGGCCTAGGGGCCGTCCTATCCCAGGAGGTTAATGGAGAAGATCACCTGGTGGTCTATATTAGCCAGAAACTTTTCCCAAGGGAAAAACACTATGCGGTAATAGAAAGGGAGGCCCTGGCTGTGAAGTGGGCCTGTGATGCCCTTAGATATTATCTTTTGGGGGCCCCCTTCACTCTAGTCACTGACCATGCTCCTTTACAGTGGCTGTTCCGGATGAAAGACAACAATGCCTGAATCATGCGTTGGAATTTAGCGTTACAGCCCTACACCTTCGATGTGCAGCACCAAGCAGGTAAGGACCATACCAATACTGACTTTCTATCCCGCCTGGGAGAGATGGAGGAATCCACCCCCATGGCATGGGAAATGGACTTGGGGGGGAGTGTAGTGAGCTGCTGTGGCCTTCTGCAGCCTCAGAAGGCCCTGGTGGGCGGGCCCTGAGGCGGAACACCGGTGCCCCGCCCCTCAGAGGGCAGGGCCTAAAGCCAGAAGAGACAGGGCTGCAGCGTGGGGCCCATTAACTACTGGGCCACCGTGCTGGGAGGGAGCTCCTGCTCGGGCTCCTGGGCACCGGGGCAGAGATCCCGCTGCCGCCTGGCCTGTCGGTGAGAGCTACCCCCCAGCTGCCCAGACCAGCCTGAGCAGCTACAGATACAGATGCCCCAGGGGACCTACCTGGGCTTCCCAGATCTACCAGGGCCCTCACGCTGGTGGAGGGCCCCCTCCCCGGAGGGCCCACCAGGCCCAAACAGACGGCCTGGGGCTAGCCACCCAGAGGCCCCGGAAGCGGCCGACCCCGGAGTTCCACCGGACCCCTGCAGTGCATAGGCCCCCGATTGCCTTGGACCCACCGTGCTGCTGCCACCAGACTAACCCAACAATGTGAAGATGTCGGACTGGCCGGAGCCCCCAAAGGCAGACGACTTGGAGGGGACCTACCCGCCGGGACTTGTCGACCAGGCTGACTGGGACCCTACCAGGTTGCAGTGGAGTGGGAGGGCCTGCGACCCCCTACCCCCTCCCTGGTGGGGTAAACCCTCGCTAGGCTAAAGCCAACCCCGTGTAGGGGAGAGCCGACTCCATGTACCCGCTGCCCAACCCTGAACTAAGGGCTGGACTTTTCCCCAAACTCCGTG
The DNA here is from genome assembly GCF_033958435.1 of Carettochelys insculpta. NCBI lineage: Eukaryota > Metazoa > Chordata > Testudines > Carettochelyidae > Carettochelys > Carettochelys insculpta. The sequence goes on from NC_134164.1 coordinate 12,418,624, forward strand.
TACCTGCTGCCCTGCCCTGAACTAAGGGCTGGACTTTTCCCCAAACTCCGTGGAGACTTACCTGTTGCCCCGCCCTGCCGCAAGGGCTGGGCCATCCGAACTACTCGTGGGCTGACTGCTGCCTTGCCCTGAGGGAAGGGCGAGCCTCCAGTGCCGCCCCGCCCAGGCCAGAGGCAGCCTCCCCAGCTGGGTCCTTAAAGGGGACTGAGCCCGGGTTCCGCTAGGACCGTGGGCAAGCTGTGGTAGCCCGTGCCGCCCTGCAGGGGGCGCTGTCATATCATGGGCTTCTACAGGGGACTTCGAAGTAGCCGGGGTACTTTCAAAAAGGAGACCTGTCTGGACGAGCCGCACGGCGGTGAGCCACGTCGATTTCGAAGTGCTGCGGCTACCCGCGTGCTAATGAGGCACTGAATATGTATTTCAGCACTTTATTAGTAAACTTTGAAATGGCCATCTGCATGGCCATTCCGAAGTTTTTGGCTAGTGTAGACGTAGCCCAAGTGATTCCTTCCTTGAGCTTATAACGTCTTTTATGCTCCAGCACATGGGTGACTATTTATTGGGGCCGCTATCTGACACCTACACTTATTCCCTTACCAATTTAGAGACCCAAGTAGAATGTCTTTAGATTTAGACTTTTAACAACGCAGAGCAAGAAGACAACTCTAAAGTTTGTTCTCTACTACTACACCTCTATGCCAACACTCTAGCCTCCCTTGAAGGACTTCTCTATGGTTGGTGGAATGGGGTGTGGAAAGGCTTCAAGCCTTCAGCAGAGGGCTTCAGGGCCCAGGCTACCTCATCACATTCAGTAATATACAGTTTAGGTTGCTAAGTGCACTTCAAGCAACAAGAGACCCTTCTTTATGCAGCTCAAGTTTTCAACAGCATGGAACTTGGAAGCTCAGATTACACACTAAGTTCTGAGATACATGCAGACAGTTCCTGCCTCGAGTGCACTGGTCTAGACCAGACGCCCTCTCATGGTCCCTTCCAGTCAAACAGTTCTATGCATTCCCAGAGACATTCTCACTGACTGGCACTCAAATGACCTTCTTTGCCCCTGGGTATGGGTAAATTTCAAGGCCCAGCCCAGCTTCCCTTGAAGCTATATTCTATCAATTCTATATACGAATATGCTGTTGTAGCTGAGAGACTCTTTATCCCCTGTAGCTCACTTATCAGCTGAAGCGCAGACAGTTCAAATGCCAGGCTGCATCCATGTGCTCTGTGCACTACATGTGGTGGGCAGTGTGCCTGCATCGCACACTGAGCATGGGGTGTTCAAGGGAGTGGGCCATGCACACCTGTGCTCAGTGTGTACATACACGTGAGCCCTGGGTGTGTGTACAGAGCTGTGTGCATGAGCACTGGAACCCACAGTGTGGGGGTGTATGAGCCAGGATGCGAGTGGAGTGTGCGGTGGGGCTCACAGGAAGCTGGGATATATGCAAGGCCTAGGCAAGACAAGCGATGTTGCATATGCAAGACTGAGAGGCGAGTGCAGCTTTACGCCGACTGTGCTTCCCAGGCAAAGGGCTGCAGACACCTGCAGGTCTGGGCTCAGGATCCGTCCCATGTTCAGCCACTTTGAGTCTCAGGGCTTCCTTTGCCCATTTGTCAGGGCCATGCCACATGAATGGCTGTCTGTGACGGTGCCTTCCATGCTTAATTTTCTAATGATCTGTGTGACTGTTCCTCGCATAAGCAGCTTTTATTGGCATGGCAACGTTCCCAGCAGCAGTGCAGACACTTGCTAATCCCCATAGCCGTGGTGTTTACTCACACCTTAAATAAATAGATGGATCATGGAAATTCGAAAAGGCCATTTGTCCCACCAAAAAGTATCTGTTTTCACACACTGCTTCCCACAGGACAACATCAAACTGCTTTCTGAAGGATCACAGTGTGGCCTCCTTGACAGCTGCACCCCAGAGGACTTTGTTGGCATTAATTAGGGCAGTTTAAAAGAGCAGCTGGGTCTTTGTACAGATTATTTTAATTCACAGTCATGTCTCCTGGTAGCATGATCCCAGCATAGCCAGTGTAATGCTGTTTACTCTTCTGAGTTTTGGCTGATAATAATCCCCAGCTCTCAACTCAGACACAGTGAAGAGCCCTGTGGCGTTTTAGAGACTAACAAATTTATCTGAGCATCAGCTTCCATGGGCAAAACTCCACCTTGTCAGATGCACCATGCGTTTATGCCCAGGAAAGCTTATGCCCCAAGAAATCTGTTAGTATTTAAAATGTCACAGGACTCCTCAGTACAGCCTAATATGGCTACACCTCTGGTAGTGCTTCTATCACCAACTGCTTTACAAAGGAGGTCAGTAAGATTATCCACTTTTGGCAGGTGGGGAAACTGAGGCACAGGACAAGGCCATGACCTACCCAAAGCCATCCAGTGGACTAGGGTTCTGAGTTCCTCTCCATTCACTATGCCAGTGATATGCAGCAGGTTTTGAGGGTAAAGCTCTCTCTAGTGCAGTGATAGGCACCCACGTGCGTGAGCAGGCCGCGTGAGTGGCCCTGCTTCACCTCAGTGGGCTACAGCAGGCTGCGGCCCATGCGGGGAGAAGTTCCACCTGCGGCTTGTGGCTCCCCTCCCCCTCCTGCCTCTTGCACACCAGGACACAGGAGCTGTGCACTTCCGGTCCCTCCCCCACCCTCCCAGCGCACTGAGTGCACGAATCACCCGGTTTGTACTCATCCCCACTCCTGCCCCACCCCGCCCCAGGGCTCGGACAGCAGCAAACAGGGCTGGGAAGGAAGGGCAGGAGCAAGGATCATCTGGTGCCCCCCAGGCCTGGCAAGGTGCACATGGGAGGGGTCGGCCAGGGGGTCCGTCAGCCGCAAGTGGAGCCCCACAGGGCTGCAGGTAGCCTATGGGCTGCAGTTTGCCAATCAGTGCTCTAGCATCTATTTGCCCAGCAGCTGAGCCTCCAGGCCCTGTCTTCACCAGTCAGGGGCGTGCCAGCTGAATGCCCACCACAGTCACACAGCCATAGGCTGGGCAGGACAACCAGCCATTTAAACTCTGCTGGGATGAGTCAGGGCCCTGGACAGAGCACCCCCAAAGCCCGTGCCTGGCACAGCTAACGGCCTGCTCTACAACCACACCCAGCCATACCGCCACAACCCTGCACCAGCACCCCAAGAGTTAAAACAGCACAAGAGTGGCCAAATCAGAGGAGTGTTTTTCAGAATGGTGCTGCAGTGGGGTGCTTTGGTTTGTCCTTTGAGTGCTGCCTGCCCCCTGCAGTGCGTAGGACAGGGGTCAGCAACCTTTCCCAGGCAGAGGGCCGAAATTTGACCTTTTGACTGCTAGGTACGCGCCGAGTGCCCGTGACCCTTTTTCAAGTCACTGATGGTCCTACTTACAAAAGCTTCATTCGCTAATAAGTGAAGATGCAGCGCTTTTCCGTTTAGCTGGTGGGGGGTAGCGTTAGCTGGTCTCTTGTTAATTTGCAGGCTTGGAGCCAGCTGCTGGCTGCACGGGGAGGAGCAGGGCTGAGCTCCTGCCTCACATGCTGATGAAAATTGGCTCATGTACCGCTCTTGGCACCAGTGCAGGTGGTTGCTGACCCCTGGTGTAGCAGGTGACACACAGCACTGCCCTCTCTTCATGATGTACTGCATTCCCTGGGGCAAAGCTCTAACATCCATATCCAGCAGGCCCCTACCGAGCAACTAACCCTTCCCCCATGCTAGTCTCCTACTCTGTTCCTCTCAAGGCTCTTTGCCCCTTCTCCCAGCCCAGGACTCTGCAGCAGGGTCAGCGCTCTCCCTTTGGCAAGTGGGGAAGCCTCAGGGGTTCTTCTCCCCCCATTCTCCCTCCCCTTGCTGCAGGGGTGGGGGAAGGAGCCGATGAACCCTCCTGCCCCGCAGCTCACAGGAGGGGAAGAGGGAAGCAGGAGGCCAGGCCAGGCTGCCCTGAGCTAACGAGTTCTTTCCTGCCCTTCCTGTGAGAGCAGCCTTGGGGGTACGTGCTCTGGGGAGACAGTGGGTGGGGGAAAGAGCTCTGCTCTCAGCAAATCTGGTTGGTTGTTCTGCCCCACAAGGTGGCAAGTAGGGGTGTGCAGCCAATCAGAGGGCTCAAATTTGCTAGTGGGCTGGAGCCACTCAGGGCATGGGGGGCTGGCTCCAGTCCCAGCCAGAATCATGAGCTTTGGGCTGTGTGGGAGAATGGCAAGAGCTGGCGACCCTTCTCCCCTCACCCAGGAGAAGGAACGGGTTTCTCTGGCTGCTTCTCTCCCACATAACATAAAGGAGCAGGAGCCAAACTCCTTCCTGTGCAATTCCAGAGCCAGGCCCTGCAGCAAACGGGGCCCTGAACATCTCCTGTGGACGTCTGTGTGAGGTTTGGTCGCTCCAGTGGACAAAGGTTAGCCCTGTGCTTCCTGTGTTCACTACTTGCAGAAGAGCCACAAAGCTAGTCTAGTCCCACCTCACGGCAGGGGTGCAGCTCGACAGAGGCCGCTTTGCACACAGGAGCCGTGAGAAAGGCAGGGCCAAAGGACCTGCTGCAACCAGAGCTTTACATCCTCCTGGATGGATTTATTTGTAACATTCCTTCTTCTTCTCTCATCTTCCCCAGAGCTCCCCAGCAGGAAGCCTGGTTTAACCGGTAAGGCTCATTATAAATAAGCCCCTAAGAAAGTCCAACTCCCTGCAATAAAACCCCTTAAGTAAGGTAGTTACTAACTGCAATTCAAAATCACATTACTTAAAACACTCCCAATATTATAAAGCTAAGACCACGAAAAGCACAAGTCATACACAGCTCTGAACACAACTCGCTTTCACACACACAAAGAGGCATGATCTGACTGACAGCACTCAAAGCACCTTAACTCTGCCCTTGTAGCACACTTTGTATAAACCTCTAAAATATTCATTTTGCAGAAGTGAGTCTAGTTCTCTATTTTTCAGATGGAGAACTGGAGAACATTTTGCTCCTATAACTTATTGTGTCTATTTTTGTTTTTTGTCATAAGCATGACCCGCTGTGATGCTAGCAGCTACCATTTTAATGCAAACAGGGTTGTTTTGTGATTTGACATAGAAATTAGAATTAAGATATGTTCATACATTAGTTTAACATCTCATAATAGTTGTCTAGACCTGGCTACACAGACTTACTATTCTGAGCTGTTTGTATGCTATTTGCATAGTCACGAGTTGTTATCTTGACAATTTGTGAATTGTATAAAGGTAGAATTTAAAAACTTTTGCCTGAATAGAACAATAAATGGCCACCAGTATGAAAAGGAGTCACTTATTTTTGGTTTCTCTGTTTTGTGTAGTTGTTTCAGATGTTTCACCACAGGCTGGGGTTCCAGACCAGTGAGAGTGTTGCAGTTGGTGTGAGTGTTGGTCCTGTGGGGAGCTCTGGGGAAGATGAGAGAAGAGTGAATCCTGTAAATGAACCCTATGCCATAGGGGAGGGGGAGACTGGCTTTTC